>NC_056056.1:206266301-206572010 GCF_016772045.2 Ovis aries
ACACTGCAGGCAGATCCTTTACCCTCTGAGCCACTAGGGAAGCCCCAACTACATAAAGGATCACAAGTTAAAAAGAAAAGGATAATATTCTCATACATCCTCTGCTTTTATTTCTTCTTTATTTTCTAGGATCCTCAAAACAATAGGATTTTTCAATGGCAAAATGTGACCTCTTCTCAAAATATTACCGAACTCTCATTTCAACTGGTTTTAGAACCAGTGTTTGGAGATTACTCTATTGTTGTGAAAGAAAAATCAGGAAAGACGTTGACACACCAATTTACTGTTGATAGAAATGGTAACCAATTGCTAATTATGATTGTTGTCTTATATAATTGAAGTGTCCAAAGAACTGTTCAACAAAATAACTTTTATGTTAGAATCAGACAAATTACATTAAGTTTGATTTGGTTTTCTGCCATTTTCCTTTCTTGTCCTTCTATGTTTTATTGTCTCTGCTTTCTTGTTCATCATTCATTGCCTGTATCCTTATTCTGATCCCTTCCTTTTCTCCTGAGGAAATATCCCATTTTTTTAGAATAAAGACAACCATCTAAAAGGACCTAAAGGACTACAACAAACAAAATGTGAAGTTCCAAGAATAGGAAAGAAAGGAAAAGAGAATTACTAATTAATGAGACACCATCACCCACTGATGGAATTTGGAGGAACTGAACCATGATCTATACAGAGGCATACATAGAAAAATGTCATGTGTGGAAACACATTTACATGGTTGTAATCATTTTTGCTCAGCAGTGTGTGAGAGCTGAAGTAACATTATATTTCTCTTTGTTTCCAGTGTTGCCCAAGTTTGAAGTTAAGGTCAGTGCACCACAAACAATAACTATTTCAGATGATGAATTCCAAATCAGCGCATGTGCTGAGTAAGTATTCAAGAGATTTAACTCCACCTGTCAATACAAGGGTTAGAGGAAACAAAAAATGAGATCAATCATGTAAACTTATGTATCTGCTTATATTAAAAGTTTTAAAGAAGTAATGGATTGTCACTGTAGAATATTTGAAAAAATATTGAAAAATGTGAGATATTACCTAAAATTAATTACGTTAACTGTCATTAACACTTTATTTTTCTCTGGTCTTTTATGAGCACTTTCAACAATTAGACGTTTTTACCCACTCCAGTTAAGAAAACCTGTTACTATACAATGCCAGGCTTTTCATGTATTCCAATTCCTCGCTGCATAAACATAGCTCTGTGTGGCTATACCAAATTTGTCTAACCACTCTTTTATTATATGACATGCAACCTGTTTGATTTTGTTTTCCCGGTGACAAATAAAGTTATAGTATTGTCTTTGTGTATAAAATGTAGCATTTTAATGAAAAATTTAATGAAAAATTATTTACTTAAGAAAATTTCCCAGAATTGGATTTAGTACAACAAAAGTGTAACAATGCTATGACAAATGGGTAACATTCTTTTAGTTTTTTTGACTGCCATATTGTTCACGAAGTATGTTGTGCCCAAGGACGATTCCGACCGCTTGTCTAAAGCATCTTGCCTCACTGAATCTTCACCATCAGTGGATGTTTTCACGAAAAAAAAAAAAAAAACAGAAAGAAAAGAAAGAAATATTGAAAATATCATAGTGAGGCATTTTATCAATTTAATTTTAACTAATTTGAATCCACTTGATGTAAAAAAGGAATTCCTATGTGACTCGAGAAATTGTTATTTTCTTTTGAGGGAATTATTTCTAATGCCTTGCCTTTCCTCAAATTTCTAATTATAGTAAAAAAAAAAACAAGCTAATATTTATTGAATACCAATTAATGTGCTAAGCATTACATTTGTTAACTTTCTCACCATATCACTGTGAGAAAGGAGCTATTATCAACTCAATTTTATAAAGAAAGATAATGAGAGAATTTAAATAACTTATCAACATTAATAGGGTTTTTTGATGGAAGAACTACAATTTAGACCTAGGATATCTAAGTTCAGTTTCTCTCCTAACCAAGACCTCTATTATACTTTATATAAACAATTGAAAATGTTAATATTTGCCATATTTGTTAAACATTGTATATTTAACTAATGACATGAAAAGTACCTGCCTTTGAACATTTTCAGTAGTATATTAAAGATACATTGGTAAAGGGCAGCCTGGTAGAAACATGGGGATTTTGCTGAGAATACCATAAGGAATCTTAGAAACAGTTTCTAGTCTTTAAAAAAAATGTTCTTTAGACTCTCGGAAAACAATCATAATATTTTTCTGAGTTTCAGTGAAGAGTAGCTGATCGTGTGCCAGAATTTTGTAAATGTAGTGTATGAGATATTATAGATTATCTGTATAAAAAATAATGGGATAATCAATATAAGTATCCTAAACTGGTTTCACTAGAAAAGTCCTACAGAAAACCAGAATTGTCAGTGGGATTAACATCTATAATTTATCTGCTGAATGGTATGTTGTAACACTGCAATGCACTTTATAGGAGTAGTCAAAATATTTTATCAAGTATCACCTTCCAAAGACTTCCTAAAAGCTAAATGTTGATATGGAATTGAGATTTTTTTTTAATTTATTTTAATTGGAGGCTAATTACTTTACAATATTGTATTGGTTTTGCCATACATCAACATGAATCTGCTACGGATGTACACGTGTTCCCAATCTTGAACCCCCCTCCCACCTCCCTCCCCATACCATCCCTCTGGGTCATCCCAGTGCACCCGCCCCAGGCATCCTGTATCCTGCATTGAACCTGGACTGGTGATTCGTTTCTTATATGATATTATACATGTCTCAATGCCATTCTCCCTAATCATTCCACCCTCTCCCTCTCCCACAGAGTCCAAAAGACTATTCTATACATCTGTGTCTCTTTTGCTGTCTTGCATACAGGGTTATCATTACCATCTTTCTAAATTCCATATATATGCGTTAGTATATGGTATTGGTGTTTTTCTTTCTGGCTTACTTCACTCTGTATAATCGGCTCCAATTTCATCCACCTCATTAGAACTGATTCAAATGTGTTCTTTTTAATGACTGAGTAGTACTCCATAGTGTCTATGTACCACAGCTTTCTTATCCAGTCATCTGCTGATGGACACCTAGGTTGCTTCCATGTCCTGGCTATTATAAACAGTGTTGTGATGAACACTGGGGTACACATGTCTCTTTCAATTCTGGTTTCCTCAGTGTGTATGCCCAGCAGTGGGATTGCTGGGTCACAAGGCGGAGGGTTTTATTTATTTATTGACATGGAGTTTGGATTTACTGAAATGTTGATATGGAATTAGGATTTATTAAAACTTCCTTAATGTTATATTCTACTCAGATCTGACATTAAACAATGTGTCAGTATCAGAATAATCAAATCCTGCAACAGGACTAGAGAGTTGAGAGCAGAGCTAAGCTTGCTCCATGGTTGTTTCTGTGCAGGCTGAGAGAACATGATGAATGAATCAGTGTGTCCAGAAAATAACATCAGTGACTGAGTTGCCAACAATTAAGATTACACAATACTGAATCATTGTTTCTTAACCATTAGCTTGGAACAGCCAGAGGAAACAACAACAGATTAGATTATTTTAGCAAACCACCTCAGAGATGAATTAAGCTTTTAAGAAGGAAGAAAATTGCCCACAGGCAAAAGTATTTTAATAAACTGTATTAGTATTCGCCAAAACCTTTTCAGATTATAAAAGGAGAATGCTTATTCTGATCTGTATGTAAACTTAAGCTACATATCTTTTTAGGTGATAACACAATGAGTTTTATCTGATAAATAAAAAACAAGAAGAAGAAGGAAATAAGATATGCTGGGGTATAACATTTGTGACCTGTTTAGAGTCTTGACTCTATTTTACTTGTAATTGATATTTAGAGTTGACAGATTATAGTGAGTTGGATTGAGTTAAAATATCAGAAGCATTGAGAATTGTTAAATAGATCAGTGGAAGAGAAAGAACATGGATTGTGGCCTGAGAAATATCTGAGTTTGAATTTTAATTCCATCAGTTACAAAGTGGAGAAAAGAGATACCCGATCTCAATTTACTAATCCATTAAATGAGATAACACACTTACATCTCAGGATCACTGGGAAAAATAAATGATATACGTAAACACCAATGTCCAATTACTAGAAAAAATATTATAATCACTACATTTAATAATATTCACTTTTACTGTATACTGATTTTAGATTTGTTTTTCTAAATACTAGTAGAAGGGATCCTTAAATAATCCACAAGCTCAAATCATCAACGTATTTGCCTTTGAATCTTTAAAAAGCTTGTATTACAGTCTTTTGTGTGTTTTGGGAGAAAATGAAATATTTATTTAATCCCACCCCAAAAGACAGACTTCCCTAGTGGCTCAGACAGTAAAGAACCTGCCTGCAATGTGGGAGACCTGGGTTCATCTCTGAGTTGAGAAGATCCCATGGAAGAGGGCATGGCAACCCACTCCTGGAGATTCCTGCCTGGAGAATCCCCATGGACAGAGAAGCCTGGCAGGCTGCAGTCCCTAGGGTCGCAAAGAGTCGGACACAACTGAGCGACTAAGCACACACGCACCCCAAAAGACATTATACTTTTGGTCAGAGGATATCCAGTATATGCCAATCCTTTTATATTTACTGAGTGAGGAATGAGAAGTGTTATATAAAATATTAATCGAGAAGTACTTCATGATCCTGAGTAATTTATTTATATGTATATATCTTTTGTGCTAGAGCAAGTGTTGCAAGCAATTTTTTAAATATTTTTATCAGATTAAAATATAACTTTTGAAACTCAATTTGATCATTAGGTCCAAGTCACTTGGATTTTGAATTTTACGTTACTTTGAATTTGATTTTTTAAAAAAACAACTGAATCCTCCTAACAGATTAAATGTCTAATTTAATCTAAATTCAGTGGAGAGGAGAGTGCAAATAGATGAGCTTCCGAATTGAATTTCGTTGTTGGGTAGACATAGTTTAGAGATTTCATATATAACTTATGAATAAGAGACCATGAAATATGACCGTGGTATCGTTCATATTACCAGTATATCTTCTCCTCCTAGGTATACCTTTGGCCAACCTGTACATGGGAAAGTCCAAGTCCAGGTGTGCAGGGGATTTTTTTCCTCTGTGGCTTGTGAGAAAGACAAGAATGAAATATGTGAACAGTTTGTTGCACAGGTACAGATCATGATCTTTACTCCAAAAAATAAATTCTTCCTCATTTTCAATATTATTCTTTCTTTGATTCCATTTATAAAAGAGACTGAACACTATTTTCATGTTGTAGATAATGGAGGTTGTAAATAGGTGAGGTAAAGAATGAAAAGAAAATTCAAGTTGTAATTCATTCTCTAGGCCAAGTTCATTGCTCTTTACCTATGTATTCATGGAATTTGTAGAATTTGAATGATCTTATTGTCTTTTTTTGTTTATACTGTTTAGGTGACCTCTCTGATCTTTCTTTGGAGTATCATAAACTATCATTTACATAAATGAATTCCTGATGGCACTCACCATGCCACCTAGAACTGTCTTTATGAAAAAAGTTCACTTGCAAATAGCTGCAATTCAAAGTATCTATTTTATTACCTTAGATTTGAAGTTCACTATTGAAGCCACCATTTGCTTTTTCAGTTTATAGTATCATAACATTAATGATCGTGGCCATCTCATTGAGGATCAGCTTTAGACTTCAAAAGTGAAATGTGTTTACACCATACAGTTTGTATTTTAATTCTGATTATCCTAATCTCACTGAATTTTTGAACAGAAAATTACCTAAAGGCTTTTTTGTAAATATCAATATTTGGTTAATACAGACAGAAACCTATATTTTAGGTAGGGATTGCAGACTGAAAAAGACTGAATGAAATTCTTTCACATCAGAGAACATTATTCTATGGTGTGGTTATAATATAATTTTGTCAGCCATTTTACCCAAGTGACGGGGATTTCTTTCAACTAGTGTTTAATTTTTCCCCAGTGTGAAAAATGCAACAATAAATAATCTGCTAAAAATATCTTTATGTATGAGAAGTTTTATTTATTTGAAATAGATCCCTTGGAGCAGATTTCCTGAGTCAAAGTAGATAAATAGATAGGTGGATAGATACAATCATATATAGATTTAATTTTTAAAAAATATTACTGCCAGCAATACATGAATTTAAAATGTTTTGCCATTTTGGTAGACAAAAATTTACCTTGTTTTAACTTGCATTAGTAGTGAGTTTGGGGCTTCCCTAGTGGCTCAGTGGTTAAGAATCTACCTGCTAATTCAGGAGATGTGGGTTCCATTCCTGGGCAGGAAGATCCCCTGGAGAAGGAAATGGCAACCCACTCCAGTATTCTTGCCTGGAAAATCCCGTGGACAGAGGAGCCTGGTGGGCTATAGACAAGAGTCAGACATGACTGAGAGGCTAATCAACAACAGCAATAACCCATGAGTTTGAGAATATTTTCATATTTTTGTTATCAGTTTGGACTTCTTGTTTGAGAACTCTTAATTACACCTGTTTTTCCTGTTGCTGTGAAATGGAAACTTTCTTGTTTTATGAATATTGCCCTCTAACCCTCTTGCCAGAACTAGAAAAAGCCTGCACACAGCAATGAAGAATCTGCATGCCACCCTCTCCCTCTCCCTCTGAGTCCAAAACATTCTAACATGTATACTATCATGTGAATTGAATCGCCAGTCTATGTCTGACGCAGGATGCAGCATGCTTGGGGCTGGTGCATGGGGATGACCCAGAAAGATGTTATGGGGAGGGAGGTGGGAGGGGGTTCATGTTTGGGAATGCATGTAAGAATTAAAGATTTTAAAATTTAAAAAATAAAAAGCTAAAAATTAAAAAAAAAAAAAAAAAGAATCTGCATGCCACAAGAAAGATCCAGTGTAGCCAAAAAAAAAGTACCCTCTAGTCTCAAAGCAAAATTTTTTCAAGTTTTTGTTTAAATATTGACTTTGTGGTATTTTTGAAATACCAGAGCTTCTAATGTTTATGGGCTCTCAGCCTTAGAAAAAGATCTTACCTGCCATTGTATTGTACATGTAGCTATCTATTATAAGATTTTAAAAATTTATCTGATCAATGTATCATTTTTATTAAGTTCTAAAATAATTTTCTTTTTTTCCAGATGGATTTTCATATGTGTTAGTATCTACCTCTTGTACAATTTTGCCCTCCTAAATCATCTCATAAAAATGTTCATCTATTTTGTTGGTCTTTAACTTCTGCTTTCACCTTTTTCCTAATATTACTTTCTGTTTCTGCATAATTTACTTTCATTTTCATATTATTCTTTTCCTTAAAATTTTAGCTTATTAGTTCAAAAGATGTTAGTTGCTTCTTGTTTAAAAAAAATTCAGTGTTTTTACACTTTCGGTTAATCACAACATAACAGCAAAGATTTTGATGCAAAGTATTCGTCCCTTGACAATGACAATACCTAGATTATTATTGATTTACTTCACGTGGTCTCTTTGACTCAGGGATGACTGAAAAATTTTTCCTCTTAATTTCAAAGCAATTAAAGTTCTTTGATTACTTTTTATTATTTCTTTTTAATTTGTATTTTAAACAGACAAACTTGCCCTTTTTTGTTGTTGTTGATTTTATAGCTGACAGTTCAGAGCACCGCATATTCTGGAATCAGAATGCCTGGTTACCTCCACCATCTCCCAACTGTGTGACCTTGGGCAGATTATATAGCCAACCTGGGTTTCATTCATTTATCCATATAAAGGAGATGATAATAGTGACTTGTTCATATCGTGGTTCTGAGGATCAATGAATTGATATATCCCTCTAATGTTTTACATTTGAAATTAATAAACACTATATTTTAAAATAGAATTAAATCTATATCTCTCTAATTACTCTTGTCACTACTGAAAGATTATCTACAGATTTTTCTTTATTTCATTTCACTTTACACTAGTAGCAATTTTAAAAATCTTTATTGAAATACAGTTGATTTACCATGTCATGCTAATTTCATATGTACAGCAAAGTGATTCACTTGCACACATATATATAAACATATGTATTATTTATTTTCTATTATTCTTTTACATTCTTTTCCCTTATAGGTTATTACAACATACTGAGTATAGTTTCCTATACTATGCAGAAGGTCCTTGTTGGTTAACTATCTGTATATAAGTAGTGTGTATATTGTAATCCCAAATCGCTGATTTATCCCTCCCCACTTCCCCTTTAATAATCACAAGTTTGTTTTCTCTGTCTGTGAGTCTGTTTCTATTTCATAAATAAGTTCATTTGTATTCTCTTTTTTAGATTCCACATATAAATGAAATCATATATTCATCTTTTTCCTAACTTTCGTCATTTAGTATGATAATCTCATGGTCCATCCATGTTGCTGAATATGGCATTATTTCTTTTTTTTGTGGCTGAGTAATATTTCATTGTATACATACACCAGATTTTTCTTTTTTTAAATGAACAATTTACCTTGAAGTGTTCTGGTGTCACATATTTGAAGAGTGCTTCTACTCCATCTGTTCTTAATACTTCTCAAGTATTAAGGAGATTTTAATTTCTCAATCTTAAAATATTATTCAGTGCCATTTTTCATTCGTGAATTTGTTCCCATCAATGTCTCCAGGAGAATATCCCTGAAATCTGTAAAATATGCATTACTTCCACTTTGTTTTCGTTACTGATGAAACTCCCCCCAACCTCCTCCTCCTTGTTTTGTAATTCTTGGTCATTTCACCAAGTTTGTGAGATGGAGCTGTGGAGCAATTGAGGGAGTTACATATCTGTGCTGAAATTCCATATTTTTTAGAGACTTTTAAATACCTAACCTTTTCATTACACTTTCTCTTCTTTTCAGTTGAAAAATGGTTGTGTTTCTCAAACTGTAAATACAAAAGTCTTCCAACTCTACCGTTCTGGACTTTTCATGTCATTTTATATCACCGCAACTGTTACGGAAATTGGGACAGGTAATGCTCCTGTTTTATGGGCAATCTGGGGCTATATGCAGCTCCCTGAGAGACGTTTACTGAGTTAACAATGTTCACAAAATACAGATCAATAATTGTTCAGCATGTGGAGTACATTGCCAATAGGTCAACTTGAGTGTTGCTTTCAAATAAGATTTTCCTAATAATACTTAAAATTATTAAGTAAATGCTCTATGTTTACATCTCATCTGTGCTTGCATCAGTGAGACAGAGGAGCTTGACAGGTGAAAAAATTAGGTATCTCTTTATAATTTTGTGTAATAATCAACTGCCAGGGCCTAGTTTTTTATTTAATGCATATTTTACAATCTACATCTACTAGGTCAAATGCAGCTCTTTGCCTGTTTATGTAAATAAAGTTATATTGGAATATGACCGTATTTACTCACCTTGCATAAGAGTGACAACAAAATTGAGTAGCTGTGAGAGGGGCTTGTGAATCATGGGCTTAGAATAATAACTATCAGATCCTTTATAGAACTTTGCCAACTTCCAATTTAATACAACTGGATATTTGCAAAAGCAAAAATTATTAGTGAAAAATCTGCACATAGTGTACAATAAATATTTGTTTAAGAAATGAAACAGAAAAAGAGGAATGTGAGATTTAATTTGAGGTAGTAAAACCAGATTCAGTTACTATTTCTTGTTACTTAAAAATGATTCCTGCTGCTGCTGCCGCTAAGTCACTTCAGTCGTGTCCGACTCTGTGCGAGCCCATAGACGGCAGCCCACCAGGCTCCGCCGTCCCTGGGATTCTCCAGGAAAGAACACTAGAGTGGATTGCCATTTCCTTCTCCAATGCATGAAAGTGAAAAGTGAAAGTGAAATTGCTCAGTTGTGTCCGACTCTTAGCAACCCCATGCACTGCAGCCTACCAGGCTCCTCTATCCATGGGATTTTCCATGCAAGAGTACTGGAGTGGGGTGCCATTGCCTTCTCCTAAAAATGATTGAGATAATATTATTTATAAACTTCTTTGTGTAAATCTACTTAATCAATATTATAACGGCCTTCATAATGGATGCTTGACACATTTATATTGTAACTTACATATTCTTGCCTCTGTTTATGACATGCTTTTTTGGTATCACAACACATTTCTACTTACTTTGCTATCAGATATATTTTTTTGAATCTGGAAAAAATGTGAAAACAGTTACCTTCCAGGCTAATAATGATTTTGGAAATGAAGCCTTATTTTTGACATTTCTATGGTATTCATCATAAGAAGAGTTCCAAGCCAGAAATGACTAGAATGGTAGGAGGAAGGACATTGAGTGTTCTCTCTTGTTTCTGATTCAAATATTTTCATGCTAATTACATTATTCAGCTTGATGAATTATATAACCTAATAGTACTCTGTAACCTACTCCTAGCACCCACACCTCCCTTTCAGTGTAGAACAAGAATATAATTTTGTGTATATGTGTTTGCACATATACAAACAAAATTTAAGTTATTTGTTCTTCTGAAATTCTTGATCAAATGACATATTTCCCATAACACTGCTTTTCATTTCTTGCAGGTGTGCAGATCAGTGAAAAGTCTTCTATTTTTATCACTCCAGTGCTTGGAAGTGTGAGCTTCGAGAACATGGACACTTTCTATAGAAGGGGAATTTCTTATTCTGGAACTGTGGGTTTGGAAAAAAACAGTGTTTTCATTTCATTTTCTTAGGTCATAGATTGCCTTTTGAAAATTTCTGGACACTTTTTTCCTACTTTCATAACACATGTGTAACATGACTGCATATGATATATTGGAAAAAGTCCTAGGCTGAAAGAAAGCAATAGATACAATTATAGATATCTCCATATCATATATTTTTAAATAGAACATCTTTCTGCTTAATGGAATTTAATATAATTACAAATAAACAATCACATTTGCAAATAGAAAATGCTTTCTTAATAGAAATAGGACATTTTAATTTAAAAAAATGAATGCTTCTTTTGTGTGTGTGTGCAGCTTAAATTTTCCGGCCCTAATAATGTTCCGATGGCGAACAAGTTATTGCAGTTGGAGCTCAATGACAGATTGGTAGGAAACTACACCACAGATGAGAATGGTGAAGCTCAGTTTTCCATTGATACTTCTGATATATTTGATCCGGAGTTTCGTCTGAAAGTAAGATATCAGAGTGGATGAGATCCCACAGAAGAAATAATGTTAGGAATTTTGAAGATTAGAAGTCTCTTAAAAGATACCTTGCATTGAAAATACATTTTAATACACTTTAACATTTAGTATTTTATGTTTGTTCATTAAATAATACATAAGAATACTTATTCAAAATAACAGCCAATTACTATTATAATAAATTCTCCAATAACCAATATTTTCCTCTGAGAAAGTAGAAATAGCTCATAAAGATGATTTGGCTTCTTTCCTTTGACCATTTTGTGCATAGATAAGAGAGATACTATGATTTCTCTTCTTCTGTTTAAACAGAATTTTGCATTTAAATAATTGGTTAGTGTTCAAATGTAGCTGAAAGGCATGAGGCCTAATGTTGACTTCAAAAATGACAAAGTGAGATAAACAACTCATTGTAGGCCTGATGAAATAGACACACAACTAAGGTCATGTTTTATATATGAAAATAGGGGAGTGCTCTTATTATTTTACTGCCAGTAACAACTCTGAAGTGTTAAGCACAAGCTAAGATTCTTCCCTGCCCTGAAGAGATAAGAGGCTTTCCATTCTATAATAATGACTGTCCCCGGAAGATCTTCATACCTCTACAACCCATTTGCTTTCTTTTATCTTCTCAGGCCACATATATCAGACCCCAAAGCTGCTACCTTCCCAGCTGGTTAATTCCAGAGTACATGGATGGCCATTTCTCAGTCCAACGCTTCTACTCGCGATCCAGCAGCTTCCTGATGATTGAGCCTGAACCCAAGGAGCTTAGATGCAATCAAGAGAAGATTGTTACTATACGTTACTTGCTAAACAGTGAAGCATACAGGGATGATTCAAACATCAACTTCTTCTATTTGGTAAGTCTCAGTGGGTCGATTTATGGATCTTGTCTAATTGTCTGCTTAGCCCAGTACAGCTCAGAACCTATACATCAGTTGGGCCATGTTAATCAGATTGAACCAAGCTTCTTCCTTTGTTGATGAGTACTACTGGGTCCACGAAGAACAAACCCAGAAACAAACACACAAAAATTCATTTCAGTTTTCAAGGTCATTTCAGTTTTCCAAGGTTGAAAAGCTGAATTATTTATTTATTTTAAACTTTTTATCTTGCACTGGGGTATGGCTGATTAACAATGTTGTGATAGTTTCATGTGAACAGCGAAAGGACTCAGCCATACATATACATGGATCCATTCTCCCCCAAATCCTCTTCCCACCCAGGTTGCCACATAATATGGAGCAGAGTTTGCTATGCTGTACAGTAGGTGCTTGTTGGTTATCCATTTTAAATACAGCAGTGTGTACATGTTCGTCCCAAACTCCCTAATTATCACTTTCCCCACAACATTTTCCCCTTCCAGGTCAACCATAAATTCATTCTCTAAGTCTGTGAATCTGTTCCTGGAAAAATTTATTACTCAGAGTCTGCTATTTTATGCACTCAGTTCTAACTCACATTAAGTATATACATACCCTTCAGGAGAATGAAGTATTAGACAGCTACCAGAGAGCAAAGTAGAAGGCTGACTTTGATGAGCAATAAAAAGAATTAGCCCTTTTGGTTCTGGCCCTATCTATTTTATCTCTATACGGTTATGGAAAGGTGAAAATCTACAAACTTGGAAATTAGGACTCCTAACTGGAATCCTCTCCCCTCTCCTATGTCTTAGGTGAGCTAGTTGATCTTTGGCAGATTGTTTAAACTCTCTAAGCCTTAACTTCCTCAGCTATATATTTGTCACTGGAAAGAAAAACAAAAGACTTTGCTCCAAGGGTAAGTATTATGTGTCAGGCAGTGTTATAAGGGTGTTTGTTTGTTTTTAATTAACTCATTAATCAGCCCTATGAGTATCTTCTTTTCATAAATAAGGGAACAGGGGCAAAGAGGTGAAATGACTTGGCTTATTTGAAACCAGTTAGTCTCAACGGTTTCAGGGGTTTATTCACCCTTCCATGATAACTGGCATATCACTCACCAAGTTTCCCGCACATAATCAGCTCTCAGTCAACCGTGGTCACTTGCTCTGTTCCTTCCCAAGTTGTGAAAGAGCCCGTTTTTCATATTTGTTTGTAAAAACTACTTTATCTTATAGAATAGAAGTATGATTAGGTCATTCATTATCTAATGATAACATGATACTTGAGAAATTGAATATTTCCCGCCATATCAGTAAACAAAGAATGTCACAGTCATCAGCAGCTGTATCCACCATGGTTAGTGAGCTGGTGAGCCGTGAGGGGACTTGGTAGAGAAAAAGTACTGGGAGTTGGTGATGGACAGGGAGGCCTGGAGTGCTGCAGTCCATGGGGTTGCAAAGAGTCGGACACGACTGAGCGACTGAACTGAACTGAGAAGCCACCAGGCTGCAGTCACCTACTGCAGAAAGTGACTGAGGGAGTGAGCCCTGAGGAAACCTGAGAAATGAAAATACAGGGTATTAGACCCAGATAGCTGGGGTACATATCAGAGGAATAATTTCAGTGAGCCCAGAATCTTGCATCTTCCCATATATTGAAAAGTGCTAAATTCCTTAACTTGGGATATCTGGTTTTCACTAGTTAACAATAACCTTTTGATGTAACTGTATTTTGTTGTGAGACTTCCCTCGGCTCCTCTGAGCAGGTCTCTCAGTTTTATTTGAAATGCTTTCTCCCAGGATTGAAATCCTAAAAATTCCCAGTGAATAAGGTATAACTCTCAACTTTTAGGTTGTGAATTTTTTTTTTTAAGTCCACACACCATATCATCTAACATGCTATCACATGCTGTGTTTTCTTTGTTCTGCACAGGTTATGGTGAAAGGAACAATCTTCCTCAGTGGACAGAAGGAGATCAGAAACAAAGGTGTATATAAAGCATTGATTTTTTTTTTAAACATGCACTGTACCTTCATTTTTCTGTCTTTTAAAGAAATGTTACTGTGATTCTAGTCAAAAAGTTAGGAAGGGCACTTAGCATTACAATTTGTGGACAGAGGCTCAGGGTAACCTGCTAAATATTTCAGTGAAAGAGACTTCAACCTGTTTCTATGATTGCTAGGCTATCAGGTACAATATGGAAAAAGTGATGTCCAAAACTCAAACATTGTTATTGTCTAAATTATGCAGTCTTCCTTCATATATATACTTCCCATTCATTGATTGACTGGGGCTTCCCAGAGGCTCAATAGTGAAGAATCCACCTGTCAACGTAGGAGATGTGGGTTCAGTCTCTGTGTTGGGAAGATTCCCTGGAGGAGAAAATGGCCACCCACTCCAGCATTCTTGCCTGGAAAATCCCATGGACAGAGAAGCCTGGCGAGTTACAGTCTATGGGGTTGCAAAGAGTCGGACATGACTTAGCAACTGAGAATGCACACACTTTATTGACTAATTAGTTGATTTGCCTTTAAAATAAAGTCCAATTTGCTCTTTCTATCCATAAGCCATTCTTTTTTATCTAAGTGTACCCAGTGAGTCAGGAAACTTCTGGCACTGTGTCTGCTGCTCATCTCTCATATTTACACAGCCTGGAAGGGAAACATCTCCTTCCCCATCAATGTCAGTGCTGATCTGGCTCCCGCGGCTGTCATGCTTGTCTACACTCTTCACCCCAGTGGGGAAATCATAGCTGACAGTGTCAAATTCCAGGTGGACAAATGCTTTAAAAACAAGGTGAGTTCTCTTCTATTCTCTGCATGTTCTGAGTGAGAGGAGTGGACAGTTTACTCCCTGGTGTCTCCTTGTTTGTTGACTGCTTATAACCTGTACATGGTCATCTCACAATCAGCATTGGCACAGCTCAGTTATTAGGCGATGAATCGTCAAACAGAATGAACCACTTTTGACAGGAGTGCCAATCTTGAGATGGCACGAGGGTTGGTGAAGGCAGTGTCCCTGTGATGATGGAGAATTAAGGAGGAGAGTGGGCAAGAGAAATAAAGGAACAGAAATCTATAAAGATTTACTTGGAAAAGATCAGACATAGTCCAACTACTGGGTTGGCCAAAAAAATTTGTTTGGGTTTTCTATAAGATGCTATGGAAAACCATGAATGAAATGTTTGGCAAACCCAACATTCTCATGTAAAATAATCTTACTCCTTCCTTTTCTTCCTTAATTTTAGGTTAGCATAAAGTTCTCGAAGGAGCAGGGACTACCAGGCTCCAGCACTGGTCTCCATCTTCAGGCATCCCCTGACTCGGTCTGTGCCCTCCGGGCTGTGGATAAAAGGGTTCTCCTACTGAAGTCAGAACAGCAGCTGTCAGCTGAAAGTGTAAGTTCTCAGATTTCCTCAAGTCTTATGCTGCAGATGATGTTTTTATTTAAAATGGAACAGGTTAAAAATGTCAAACATTGTCTTTCTTTGTCTTTCCATGGATTGCCCACTTAATTATTTTTCTTGGATGGCTCAGGACTCAACAATAAAGAATTCTATGGATAATTACAATGGGTTAGGGATTATACAACTGTAGATGTGACCATATATATGAAAACCTACAGTTAAATCTCAGTATCAAAGAGTATGCCTGGACATTCTGTTATATGTTAATAGATCTTATATTTTCACAAGCATTACCAAACCAGCAATTTCAGAATATTTCATCAAAATCAGCTCAATTAAAAACTATTGGATATTTTAATTTCCCATTTTTTTCATTTGTTTTTACTTTTTTTTTTAATTGGAGTATAATTGCTCTACAATGTTATGTTAGTTTTTACTATACAACAAAGTGAATCAGTTATATATATACATATTTCCCATCCCTCTTTTTTAAAATTTATTTTTAATTAAAGGAGAATTGCTTTACAATATTGTGTTAGTTTCCACTGTACAACAAGGTGAACCAGCTATATGTGTACATGTACTCCCTCCCCCTCGACTCTCCCAGCGCCCTCGTCCCATCCCTCTACAGAGCATCCCTCCAAGAGCACTGAGCTGAGCTCCCTGGACTGTACAGCATCTTCCCATTAGCTCTCTGTTTTACACATGGTAGCATATATCTGTCAGTGCTGCTCTCTCAATTCATCCCAGTTCTCTGTATCTGTGTTTCTATTCTTGCCCTGCAAGTACGTTCTCACATTTTGAAGTTGCATCTTTTCCTTCCTCTAATGATCTGATTGTGTCCCATCAACCACAAGGTTTGGAAGCTGCCACTTCTGGGCCCATTTATTTTAAGCCCCTCTCTTATTGAATCCAAAGACCATGATTCATACTTTTAACACTTAATGTTGTACTTTCTTTCATCTGGAGTTGACTGGTGTGTGTATCTTCCAATTTCTCCGTACCAGTCTTCTCTTTTCTTCATGTAGTTTCTTAAAATTTCCCTCTCCAACTTCTCAACAGTAGGAGCTCTGTTGGACTATGATGTTGATATTTCTTGTTGTTGTTGTTTAGTTGCTGTGTCTGACTCTTGTGACCCCATGAACTGTAGCCCCCTCAGGTTCCTCTGTCCACGGGATTTCCCTGGCCAGTATACTGGGGTAGGTTGCCATTTCCTTCTCTAGGGGATCTTCCCCACCCAGGGAATCTTCCTCACAAAGGGAAAGAACCCGTGCCTCCTACATTGCTGGTAGATTCTTTGCTCTGAGCCACCAGGTAAGCCCATTGGTATTTCTGCTAACAAGTAATTTGAAGGTCATGGTATTATCTGTATCACACTCATGCTAGAGATTACTTGTTCTCTTTTATTTTATGTTCTCTTTGGAAGGATACTTGAGAAGATTTAGAATCAGTCTGCTATCATTTTCCTCCAGATCTAGGCATTCACAGATAATCACGAATCATCTGTGATCTCAGCCTTGGAATTATCCATAGATCTTCAGGTATCTCTTCCTTACACGCTATCTTAAATCCTGAAGTAAAACTAAAAATTTCTGTGAACCACCTAAAACAAAATTGAAGGTTTCCTCTCCTAGAATGAGCTGACTCAAACATGTTAGATGAAATATTACAGCTATAAAGAAAAGAACAAGGATAAATGGTTATATGGGGGTGGAGGGAATAAATTGGGAGATTGGGACTGACATATACACACTGCTATATATAAAATAAGTAATTTATAAGACCCTGCTGTATATCACAGGGAATGCATCTCAATACCCTGTAATGGCCTATATTAGAAAAGAATCTCAAAAAAAGTGAATATAGGTATATGTGTAACTTAATCACTTTGCTATATACGTGAAACTAACACAACATTGTAAATTAACTATACTCCAATAAAAAATTTTTTAAATCATATTATGAGCAATTATACTATGTGTAACTAGAATATATGCTTTTCTCTTTTTGATAATGAGATTTACATATTGAATAATGTTTCTTTTTTGCCTTGGCTGCCTGGAAACTGATTCAGATTTGATACTATGCTTATTCATGGAAACATAGCAACCTGTGTGTTTTATATGTTTATTTACTTCATTTTACTTGATTTTAAATTTTTTATTTGTTGTTAGTAAATAAATTTTTAATGGACCTTTTTTCCCTTAAACCATATCAAAATATAAAACTGAAAATAAATTAAAATGTATAAGGATTATAAAATAATTATGTGTTGATGTATTTTTAAATGAAGAATAAATGGTTATAGCACAAAAAGTTGCCAATTTTGCCTCTACAAAAAGAATATTTCAAATAATTAGAAACCATGATATTTTTCTTCCAGGTGTACAATATGCTCCCAAATACAGAACTGTATGGTTATTTCTATCGAGGTCTCAACCTTGATGATAGCAAGCTAGACCCTTGCATTCCTCAGAAAGATATGTTTTACAATGGCTTGTATTATATACCTGTAAGCAACCATGGGGATGGAGACACCTATGATATTGTCAAGGTAAGATCATTTTAGGCTTTAAAATTACTGCATACTGGGACTTCCCTGGTGGTTCAGTGGTTTAGACTTCACCTTTCAAAGCCAGAGGTGTGGGTTCAATCCCTGGTTGAAAAGCTAAGATCCCAAATGCCTTGAGGCCAAAAAAAAATACCAAAAACATAAATCAGAAGTAATATTGTAACAAAGTACATAAAGACTTTTAAAATAGTCCACATCAAAAAAATACTTTAAAAAATTATTGCATGTCAATTTTAAACTTAGTTTTCCTAATGCATATCTTGGAGAAGGAAATGACAACCCACTTCAGTATTCTTGCCTGGAAAATTCGGTGGACAGAGGAGCCTGGTGGGTTACAGGCCAGGGGGTCACAAAAGAGTCAGACATGACTATGCATGCATGCACCAAATGCAAATCTATGTTTTATTATTTGCGCAGTAAAGAATCTGTCTGCAATGCAGGAGACCTGGGTTTGATCCTTGGGTTAGGAAGATACCCTGGAGAAGGGAATAGCAACCCATTCCAGTATTCTTGCCTGGAGAATACCATGGACAGAAAAGCTTGGTGGGCTACAGTCCAGGGGGAGTCACAAAAAGTCAGACATGACCAAGTGACTAACACCTCCTTTTCTTTGAGATTGAGGTCAGTAACGTGCTTAAAATCACTTAGAAATTGTCTTATAAAGAAGATATTAATTTTTGTTGATTTTTTTCTCTGTGGAAAATAAATTAAGGGGTGGCTGAAATGATGATGTTGATGTTAAAGTTAAAACGATGTTAGAAGCAATGAGACAATCTTCAAGGTATTGCAATAAGTTTTATGCAGAAATCATCAAATCAGGAGGCTAATATAGAGCCTCAGCTCCATTTATACAAAGGCTATCATTGGAATATTCTGAGGTTTCCTAAAAGGGTATATATATATTTTTTTAGTTTTTTATTTTTTAAATTTTAAAATCTTTCATTCTTACATGCGTTCCCAAACATGAACCCCCCTCCCACCTCCCTCCCCATAACATCTCTCTGGGTCATCCCCATGCACCAGCCCCAAGCATGCTGTATCCTGCATCAGACCTAGACTGGCGATTCAATTCTTACATGATAGTATACATGTTAGAATGCCATTCTCCCAAATCATCCCACCCTCTCCCTCTCCCTCTGAGTCCAAAACTCTGTTATACACATCTGTGTCTTTTTTCCGTAAAAAAGAATTCATTTGAATCAGTTCTGATGAGATGGATGAAACTGGAGCCGATTATACAGAGTGAAGTAAGCCAGAAAGAAAAACACCAATACAGTATACTAACACATATATATGGAATTTAGGAAGATGGCAATGACGACCCTGTATGCAAGACAGGATAAAAGGGTATATTTTTAAAGATTTTTTTTTAATGTGGACCTTTTTTTTTAGTTTCTATGGAATTTGTTACAGTACTGCTTCTGTTTTATGTTTTTGTTTTCCTGCTACAAAGCATATGGGATCTTAGCTCTTTGACCAAGGATCAAACTGACACCCTCTGCATTGGAAGGCAAAGTCTTAACCACTGGATCACCACGGAATTCCCTAAAGGAATCTTTATGATTGAAGTCTGCTGGGGCTGCTGCTAAGTCGCTTCAGTCGTGTTCAATTCTGTGCGACCCCATAGATGGCAGCCCACCAGACTCCTCTATCCCTGGGATTCTCCAGGCAAGAATACTGGCGTGGGTTGCCATCACAGCTATAGAAATAAACGGGAAAAGAATCAGACGTTTTCCTTCAAATCGCAGAGCTCCAATTTACTGGCTGTGTCTCATACACATATGTTCACGTGTGTGTGTGATGTTAGTTAAGGCAATGATAACATTTCATAAATATTTTTCCCTTAGAATCAAATGGAGAATAATGTAAAACCCTTAGCAAAATCCCAGAACACAAGTGCTGAATAATCATAGTGATTATCATTTTTCCTCCAATTTTAGAGTCTTCACACACATCAAAGACAGATGACTTGACTTGTAATATACCAGACTTGCTTGCTAGCAAAGAAAACATGTATATTTATCATCTATTTTTTAAATTATAATATAGTTGATAACTTTTTTTAGGTCTTGTATGAAGAGACTGCTCAACTTTTCCTTTGCTATTTATTTCTTTGAAGGATATGGGTCTGAAAGTCTTCACCAATCTCCATTACCGGAAACCAGAAGTATGTTCAACAGAGAGAAGCATACCATACCCTGGGCTTCTCTATCTAGAATCAGGAGGATATGCACCCATGTACAGTGCCCCATTGAAAATTGCATGTGGGTAACCTAGAATTGTGTGCGGGGAGATGGTTAAAATGATTCATGGAATTGGTTGTATTTCGTATGACTATTCAAAACTGGGATTTTTACATGTGCAGTATGTCATGTGTTTGTCTACGACTATACATCCTGCAGCTGAATAAAGCAGAATAAGGCAAGTGGGAATGGTATTAACTAAAAGGAAGAATTTGCTTCAGATATGAGAGGAAGTTTATTTTTATGGTAGAACACAACAGCAGAAATGTACAGGAGGGCAATCATAATGATTACAAGAGGAGATGCCCTTATTATGTGTAGATCAGAATACATAGTTCAAGGCAGAGAGCATTTTGATTCTCAGATGACCAAACAGCTGGCATCAGAGAATTGTGTTCAAATACCCATCCATTTTTGGCTTCCCTGGTGATACAGGGGGTGCGTGTTCAATCCCTGGTGGGGGAACTAAGATCCCATAAGCCATGTGGCATGGCCAAAAAATAGGAAAAAAGAATGCCAAATATAAAAAAGAATGTATGTGTGTGTATTTGTGTGTATAACAGAGTCACTTTACTGTACAGAAGAAAGTAACCCAGCCAAATATAGCCCAGAGGCCAAGGAAACAAAAGAAAATGTTCTTTAGAAATCAGCCACGTTACTGTTGGTAGGAATGTAAATTGATACAGCCACTATGGAAGATGGTATGGAGATTCTTTTAAAAACTAGGAATAAAACCACCATATGAAACAGCAGTCCCAATCCTAGGCATATACTCTGAGGAAACCAAAACCGAAAAAGACACATGTATCCCATTGTCCATTGCAGCACTATTTACGATAGCTAGAGCATGGAAGCAACCTAGATGTCCATCAACAGATGAATGGATAAAGAAGTTGTGGTGCATATACAAAATGGAATATTACTAAGCCGTAAAAAGAAACACATTTGAGTCAGTTCTAATGAAGTGGGTGAACCTAGAACCTATTATACAGAGTAAAGTGAGTTAAAAAGAGAAAGATAAATATCCTATTCTAACACATATATACTGAATCTAGAAAAATGGTACTGAAGAATTTGTTTACAGGACAGTAGTGGAGAAGCAGATATGGAAAATAGATTTATGGACATGGGGAGAAGGAAGGAGAGGGTGAGACGGTTGGAAAGAGTAACATGGAAACTTATATCACCATTTGTGAAATAGATAGCCAATGGGAATTTGCTGTGTGGCTCAGGAAACTCAAACAGAGGCTCTGTATCAACCTAGAGGGGTGGGAAGGGGAGGGAGATGAGAGGGAGGTTCAAAAGGGAGGGGATATATGTATACCTATGGCTGATTCATGTTGAGATTTGACAGAAAACAGAAAAATTCTATAAAGCACTCATCCTCCAATAAAAAAATAAATTTAAAAAACAGACATTAGCAAAGTTAATGTCCTTAGAAACTTTAGTCATTAGGATGATGGAATTGGCCAATACCAAATTGTTTCCTGGCAGACACCAGAGTGTCAGACGGGAAACACCATTCAATAAATAGACATGACTTTCTCTAAATTTGACTCTGGAGGAACAATGAAGGATGATTTGTGTGTGTGTGTGTGTGTGTGTGTGTGTGTGTGTGTGTGTTGCTCTTATTTTAATAATGGGACTGATTTGTGCATCAAAACACTGACACGTAGGCTGAGATGTACATTTATTGACACTGAGCCCCAGCAGCAACCCCTATATCATGTCCCACTAAGCATGTGTGGTCAGAGACATAGTTTATGTGTGTGTCTTTGGAATGTATATTTTTATTCTCTCTCTTTAAAACATTTCTCTTTTCTTTTAGCTGGTGAAGTCACAAGGGAGAATTTTGACTTCATAGAACGGGTTATAATTGAAACAGTAAGAACAAACTTTCCGGAAACATGGATTTGGGACCTGGTCAGCGTTGAGTGAGCTTTTAAGTTTTCCTTCCTATATATCTTTATTTTTATTTTCTTTTTGTCTTTATTTCCTAAACTTTATTTCTGAGTATATAAAGAAGAACTATGTCGGTAAAATACAAAACACCATTCGCTTGTATGTACTGACCACATATTTTATTTTACTTTTCCTCTAGTATTGTTTCTTGTCTGTTCATCTCATGCAGATAGATGCAAGTTGCATGAATTAGAACAAATAATGTGTTTAGAGAAATGTGACATTTTTAAGATTAAATTTTAGCTGGGTTTAGAAATCCAGCTCTCAAAATACTGATCTAAAGCCCTGACAAAGATCTAATGATACCGATCTATGACTCATTTTTAACCTTCAGTTAATACTTTCTTGTTTGCTCTGTATTAAATTTAGGTTCCTGGTTTACACAAAGGATGCATTTTACCTATAATCTCTCTTTGTAGCTCCTCCGGTTCAGCAAATCTTTCATTCACCATCCCTGATAGTATAACCCAATGGGAAGCAAGTGGCTTCTGTGTGAATGGTGAGGCTGGATTTGGCATTTCATCAACAACTTCTCTGGAAGCCTCCCAACCTTTCTTTGTTGAAATAACCTCCCCCTCTTCAGTAGTTCAGAATGAACGGTCTGATCTGATTGTCAATGTCTTCAGCTACCTGAATACCTGTGTAGAGGTAAATTATTCCCTTTGATCTGGAGTCAAAATCTAATGAGGCCAAGAGATTCCTTGAATGTTGCCATATTCTTTTTATTCTCAAATACAAAATGGTACTATAGAGTCATAAGCTTTTTCCTCAAACAGAAATAGTTGCTAGGGTTTCCCTGGCAGTCCAGTGGTTGAGGTTTTGCCTTCCAGTGCAGGAGGTGAGGGTTCAATTCCTGGTCAGGGAGAGAAGATCCCACATGCTTCATGGACAAAAAAACAAATCATAAAACAGAAGCAATATTGTAACAAATTCAATAAAGTCTTTTAAAAAATGGTCCACATCAAAAAAAAAAAAACTTTGAAAAGCAAACAAAAATTTGCTTTAATTCACAGCAGTGATTTAAATACTGCTCTAAGAAAGTCATTTTATAGTATGTGTTATGCCAGATTTATCTTCTTATGAGAGGAGTCATTTGTATCATTTATTTTTGATGATATAAAACAGGGAGAATTTTCTCAAGATTGGAGGAGGAATAGTGTCAGCAAAATATTTAGAGTGTCACTCTCACTGCATGACTGTTATTTTAGATTTTCACTCAACTAGAAGCATCTCAGGATTTTGAGGCAGATATCAGTACCCCTAAAGACAACAGCAGTGAGATTATCCAAGCTTCAGAGAAAAAGACATATGTCTGGACTGTTACTCCTAAGAAGCTGGGTAAGTAACTATGTGTCTATGCCAACCTCTCCTGAAAAACCAGTTTATTTTTATTGCCTCGGAGAAGGCAATGGCACCCCACTCCAGTACTCTTGCCTGGAAAATCCCATGGACTAAGAAGCCTGGTAGGCTGCAGTCCATGGGGTCACTAAGAGTTGGACACAACTGAGCGACTTCACTTTCACTTTTCACTTTCATGCATTGGAGAAGGAAATGGCAACCCACTCCAGTGTTCTTGCCTGGAGAATCCCAGGGACGGCAGAGCCTGGTGGGCGCCATCTATGAGATCGCACAGAGTCAGACACAACTGAAGCGACTTAGCAGCAGCAGCAGCAGCGGCTGTTTCCCTTAAATCCTCCATACAAAGATAACTTTCTCCCTCACATTTGAAATTTCTGGTTTTGAAAGTTCTCATTTTTTTAGGGTCTCAATTAAAATCTTGTTTTTATAATCTAATTTCTGGTTTTGCTAATGCTTATGTGGAGCAAACCCATCCTTCATTTGTTTAAAAGCAGAATGTGATTGAAATACAATGCAAAGGCTAATTTGCATTACCCATCAAGTCCATGTATCATAACCCAAGTGAAGACCATATTTTCATTAATGCTGCTCAGTTTCTTCACTTCTCATTTGCTTCTTCACTTGCCATCAGGAACTCATGTTACCTAAACAAAAATTGCTCCTCAATCTCAATGATTGCCAGGATTTGTAAATCTACTAGATGCATTATGAGACACCCAAAACACTGAACACTCAGACGGGAATTAAACATGGAGAAGAGTACAGTCTCAATGCACAGATTATCTGCAATATAGAAAACTAAATTTGACAATATCTTGTTAAAAATACAAGGGAAGGGAAAAGTTAAAAAGAATCTAGTAAACAAGAATTATAGATGTAGTAGACGGAGATCAACCCTGGGATTTCTTTGGAAGGAATGATGCTAAAGCTGAAACTCCAGTACTTTGGCCACCTCATGCGAAGAGCTGACTCATTGGAAAAGACTTTGATGCTGGGTGGGATTGGGGGCAGGAGAAGAAGGGGACAACAGAGGATGAGATGGCTGGATGGCATCACTGACTTGATGGACTTGAGTCTGAGTGAACTCCAGGAGTTGGTGATGGACAGGGAGGCCTGGCGTACTGCGGTGCGATTCATGGGGTCGCAAAGAGTCGGACACAACTGAGGGACTGAACTGAACTGAACTGAACTGATACTTATTATATTCCTTTAGCAATAAAGAATAATTTATGAGCTCACTTTAGTTCACCTGACATTGGACTGCATAAGACTAGTTTTCCTATTAGATTTTAAGCTTCTCAATTTCTCTAGCTATACAAGGTCTTCAAAAATCTTCCGCAGGCAACTGAGATAGAATACTGTACTGACTTGTATGGTTTTAAGGCTTTAAGAGGAGGACACAGTTCTAAGAGTGGAGTGTCAAAAATTTATCTTAAAAAAGAAACAAAACATACTAACAAAAAATATGAACAGTGTATTGGTTATGCATAGGTATATAATGGCAACCCATTCCAGTACTCTTGCCTGGAAAATCCCATGGACAGAGGAGGCTGGTAGGCTACAGTCCATGGGATTGCAAAGAGTCGGACATGATTGAGCGACTTCACTATAGGCATATAGATAATATGAAACCAAAATATTATATTTTTTATTTCTCTAATTTTCACAAGAAAATTGGAGATCCATTTTAATTATGACCTATTATATTACTTCTCAGTGACTCCCCAGATGGCTTCCCAGATAGGGCTTCCTTGGTGCTGCTAGTGATAACGAATCCACTTGCCAATACAGGAGACATAAGAGAGGTAAGTTCTATAACTGGGTCAGGAAAATCTCTGAAGAAGGAAATGGCAATCCACTCTAGTATTCTTGCCTGGAAAATTCCATGGAGAGAGGAGTCTGGTGGACTACACAGTCCATGGCGGTCGCAAAGAGGTGGACACAAATTAACTGACAGCATGCACGCACGTATGATGTAAGGAAAGGAAAGGAAAGTGAAGTTACTCAGTCGTGTCAGACTCTTTGCAACCCCATGGACTGTAGCCTACCAGGCTCCTCTGTCCATGGGATTTTCCAGGCAATAGTACTGGAGTGGATTGCCCATTTCCTTCTCCAGGGCATCTTCCCAACCCAGGGATCGAACCCAGGTCTCCCGCATTGTAGACAGACGCTTTACCGTCTAAGCCACAGGAGTTAAAAACAATAGATCCCCTGCCAACATTTGATTTAAATTCAATGCCCTTTCCACTATGTCATAGTTTACTGTTTTGGTTTGTTCAGTCTCGAAAAAAGTTAGAAGGCCTAGTTTTCTGACTTTATGCCCCTATATTGTCATATGTAAACTTTTTTAAATTTTTTTTTATTTTTATTTTTTTACTTTACAATATTGTATTGGTTTTGCCACACATCAACTTTAAAAGCAATCCAGATCAATGAATTTGCTCAGTTGGTTTTGCAAAATATTCTCTTTTTTCCATAAAAGTTCTTAAGTTCTAGTTATTTAAGTGAATCAATTACTTCATGTAGGGAATCTTGAAAAAGATAGAAAAGGACATCATATTATCTCCAGGCAGGAGAAAGAATGAGTTATTTTGGTCCAAGCATAAATATGATTATAAGATTCAGTTTGTCTGATTCAAGAAGTGATTTATAGACTTTTAATCATTTCCCTTCACAGAAGGGGCCAGTGGTCAATGTAATTTATACTTGAGAATGCTTTTCAGGTAAAGTGAATATCACTGTAGTTGCCGAGTCCAAGCAAAATAGTGCTTGCCCAAATGAAGCACCTGAGAGGCAGAACCTGAATTGGAAAGATACTGTGATCAAAAGTCTGCTGGTACAGGTAAGTACATGCAAAACTATCAAGCCCTTCTACATACAAAATAGAGAGTATCATGGGCTTCCCAGGTGGTGCTAACGGTAAAGAACCCACCTGCCAATGCAGGAGACATTAAAAGACTCAGGTTCCATCCCTGAGGAGAAGATCACCTGGAGGAGGAAATGGCAACCCACTCCAGTGTTCTTGCCTGAAGAATCCCAATGACAGAGGAGCCTGGTGGGCTACAGTCCATAGGGTCACAAGAGATGGACTTGAGAAGTGACTTAGCATGCATGCAATAGGTTAAATAATAAAGGACATTCTCTGTGAAGAGACTTAATTGACCATAATTGCTGTTGACAAACAGTCGGACATGACTGAGCAACTAACATTTTCACTCTAATTATCGACACAAGATATGCCATTTTAAATAAACTAAAATGGCAATAAAATTCATCCATTCTTTAATTAACAATTAACCCAGGATAGAAAAATGTAACTTATGAAACAGGCTTAGATTTTTTGCTTGCTCCTGACTCATGATGCTTCCTATACACCTGATCCTCTTCCCTCCCATTCTTTAACTGACTCTCAAATCCAAGAGACAAATCCACATGCCTGTGCAGGCCTCATCATCCTCTAAAAGAATCACTGCTTGTCAATGGCATCCTCTCACCTCACCTTTTGGCATGTTCTTACTTTGCAAAACACTTTTGTTTGTCTACTGGAGAAGCTGGACAGTGCCAGGAAAACTGAGTATGTTCCACTAAACACTGAAGTTATCTCTGTCCCTCAAAGAACTATGGGAACACAGAGCCACAGTGGGTGTTGGTAACATACAGTGACTTGCAGATATAAACAGAAGGGGACAATGAATGGATCTTCTCCAGCACAAACCATGAGCCAGCCATGCCTATGTGAGCTGACCCCTGGTTGCTTTTTCTGTGTGGAAAGATGACCCAGACCCCTGACTTTCTGCTTCTTTCTGTTTACTTTACTCCTTGATAGCCTGAAGGTATTGAAAGAGAGATGACTCAAAGTTTCCTTATCTGTACACAAGGTAAGAGGATCTTTTCTTTTTTAACTTTTTTTATTTAACTTTTTTATTTTGGGGTATAGCCAATTTTGTGATAGTATAGTCAATGACAGAATGTGGTCCACTGGAGAAGGGAATGGCAAGCCACTTCAGTATTCTTGCCTTGAGAACCCCATGAACAGTATGAAAAGGCAAAATGATAGGATACTGAAAGAGGAACTCCCCAGGTCAGTAGGTGCCCAATATGCTACTGGAAATCAGTGGAGAAATAACTCCAGAAAGAATGAAGGGATGGAGCCAAAGCAAAAACAATACCCAGCTGTGGATATGACTGGTGATAGAAGCAAGGTCTGATGCTGTAAAGAGCAATATTGCATAGGAACCTGGAATGTCAGGTCCATGAATCAAGGCAAATTGGAAGTGGTCAAACAAGAGATGGCAAGAGTGAACGTCGACATTCTAGGAATCAGCGAACTAAAATGGACTGGAATGGGTGAATTTAACTTAGATGACCATTTTATCTACTACTGTGGGCAGGAATCCCTCAGAAGAAATGGAGTAGCCATCATGGTCAACAAAAGAGTCCAAACTGCGGTACTTGGATGCAATCTCAAAAATGACAGAATGATCTCTGTTCGTCTCCAAGGCAAACCATTCAATATCATGGTAATCCAAGTCTACGACCCAACCAGTAACACTGAAGAAGCTGAAGTTGAACAGTTCTATGAAGACCTACAAGACCTTTTAGAACTAACACCCAAAAAAGATGTCCTTTTCATTATAGGGGACTGGAATGCTAAAGCAGGAAGTCAAGAAACACCTGGAGTAACAGGCAAATTTGGCCTTGAAATGCGGAATGAAGCAGGGCAAAGGCTAATACAGTTTTGCCAAGAAAATGCACAGGTCATAGCAAACACCCTCTTCCAACAACACAAGAGAAGACTCTACACATGGACATCACCAGATGGTCAACATTGAAATCAGATTGATTATATTCTTTGCAGCCCAAGATGGAGAAGCTCTATACAGTCAATAAAAACAAGACCAGGAGCTGACTGTTGCTCAGATCATGAACTCCTTACTACCAAATTCAGACTGAAATTGAAGAAAGTAGGGAAAATCGCTAGACCATTCAGGTATGACCTAAATCAAATCCCTTATGATTATACAGTGGAAGTGAGAAATAGATTTAAGGGCCTAGATCTGATAGATAGAGTGCCTGATGAACTATGGACTGAGGTTTGTGACATCGTACAGGAGACAGGGATCAAGACCATCCCCGTGGAAAAGAAATGCAAAAAAGCAAAATGGCTGTCTAGGGAGGCCTTACAAATGGCTGTGAAGAGAAGAGAAGCAAAAAGCAAAGGAAAAAGGAAAGATATAAGCGTCTGAGCAGAGTTCCAAAGAATAGCAAGAAGAGATAAGAAAGTCTTTTTCAGTGATCAATGCAAAGAAATAGAGGATAAGAACAGAATGGGAAAGACTAGAGACCTCTTCAAGAAAATTAGAGATACCAAGGGAACATTTCATGCAAAGATGGGCTCGATAAACTACAGAAATGGTAGGGACCTAACAGAAGCAGAAGATATTAAGAAGAGGTGGCAAGAATACACAGAAGAGCTGTACAAAAAAGATCTTCATGACCTGGATAATCACAATGGTGTGATCACTCATCTAGAGCCAGACATCCTGGAATATGAAGGCAAGTGGGCCTTAGAAAGCATCACTACGAACAAAGCTAGTGGAGGTGATGGAATTCCAGTGGAGCTATTTCAAATCCTGAAAGATGATGCTGTGAAAGTGCTGCACTCAACATGCCAGCACATTTGGACAACTCAGCAGTGGCCACACGACTAGAAAAGTTCAGTTTTCATTCCAATTCCAAAGACAGTCAATGCCAAAGAATGCTCAAACTACCCCACAATTGCACTCATCTCACATGCTAGTAAAATAATGCTCAAAATTCTCCAAGCTAGGCTTCAGTTATATGTGAACGGTGAACTTCCTGATGTTCAAGCTGGTTTTGAAAAGGCAGAGGAACCAGAGATCAAATTGCCAACATCCACTGGATCATCGAAAAAGCAAGAGAGTTCCAGAAAAACATCGATTTCTGCTTTATTGACTATGCCAAAGCCTTTGACTGTGTGGATCACAATAAACTGTGGAAAATTCTGAAAGAGATGGGAATACCATACCACCTAACCTGCCTCTTGAGAAATCTGTATG
The DNA here is from genome assembly GCF_016772045.2 of Ovis aries. Classification (NCBI taxonomy): domain Eukaryota; kingdom Metazoa; phylum Chordata; class Mammalia; order Artiodactyla; family Bovidae; genus Ovis; species Ovis aries. Next base: position 206,295,920 of record NC_056056.1, read on the forward strand.
CAGGTCAGGAAGCAACAGTTAGAACTGGACATGGAACAAGAGACTGTTTCCAAAGAGGAAAAGGAGTACATCAAGGCTGTATATTTTCACCCTACTTATTTAACTTCTAGGCAGAGTACATCATGAGAGACGCTGGACTGGAAGAAACACAAGCTGGAATCAAGATTTCTGGGAGAAATATCAATAACCTCAGATATGCAGGTGACACCACCCTTATGGCAGAAAGTGAAGAGGAACTGAAAAGCCTCTTGATGAAAGTGAAAGTGGAGAGTGAAAAAGTTGGCTTAAAGCTCAGCATTCAGAAAATCAAGATCATGGCATCCAGTCCCATCACTTCATGGGAAATAGATGGGGAAACAGTGGAAACAGTATCAGACTTTATTTTGGGGGGCTCCAAAATCACTCCAGATGGTGATTGCAGCCATGAAATTAAAAGACGCTTACTCCTTGGAAGGAAAATTATGACCAATCTAGACAGCATATTAAAAAGCAGAAATATTACTTTGCCAACAAAGGTCCATCTAGTCAAGGCTGTGGTTTTTCCAGTGGTCATGTATGGATGTGAGAGTTGGACTGTGAAGAAAGCTGAGCACTGAAGAATTGATGCTTTTGAACTGTGATGTTGGAGAAGACTCTTGAGAGTCCCTTGGAGTTCCAACCAGTCCATCCTGAAGGAGACCAGTCCTGAGTGTTCATTGGAAGGACTGATGCTGAGACTGAAACTCCAGTACTTCGGCCACCTCATGTGAAGACTTGACTCATTGGAAAAGACCCTGATGCTGGGAGGGATTGGGGGCAGGAGGAGAAGGGGATGACAGAGGATGAGATGGCTGGATGGCGTCACTGACTCAATTCACATGAGTTTGGGTGAATTCTGGGAGTTGATGATGGGCAGGGAGGCCTGGCATGCTGTGATTCATGGGGTCGCAAAGAGTCAGACAGGACTGAATGACTGAACTGAACTGATAGCCAATCAACAACATTGTGATAGTTTCGGGCGAACAGCGAAGAGACTCAGCCATACATATACATGTATCTATTCTCCCCAAAATTCCCATCCCATCCAGGCTGCCATGTAATATTAAGCAGATTCCCAAGTGCTGTAGGATATTCTACATGGTCAAACTAATCCTAAAGGAAATTTGTCCACAGGTCTATTTATTTCCTTTTCTTCTACTTTATTGCTATACTGAGGACCTCAGTGACTTTATTCTGAATATCCAATGGAGGATTATTTTATTTCAGGCCCAGTCTTCATTGTATTATTTTAGCAAACATAAAGGATATTTATGAGGTTATTTTTTGTTGTCCATCTATGACATCAATCTGTCTCAGCCTACTTCTTTCATCTTGGGAATTTTTGCAGGGGTGGAGTGGGTGGACCTCATCTTGCAGGTGAGTGTTGCACAATTTTGGGCAGTGGGAAGTCAAGATTATACCCAAACAGCACATAATGTAAACAGTCCATAATGTAATCTTTGCTTCTGTACTCCTGGGATGAAACAACAATAGAAAATCACTGCCCTTCAGTAGCCAGTTTTACGGGCCTCATGAGTATTGCTTTATGTGGTTGATGATGATCTGATTTTTTTTAAATTTCTTATTTACGTAATTTTTTTTTTTTTTTTTGCCACACTGCACATCTTGCAGGATCTTAGTCCCCAGCCAGGGATCAAATCAAGTCCCAGCAGTAAAAGCACTGGGTCCTAACCACTGGACTGCCAGGGGATTTCCTGATGATTTTATTTTAATGCCTAGTAAGACTCTCCAAGTTTTACCTTTCATGTGTAATGTTCCATATGTCACAATCAGTAGTTTTTACTTTTATTTTTCATACATAAGTAGTTCAGGCACTAAACTGATAGAGAATAGAGGCCATCTCTAACTTCCAGATTTATATACCATTTTCTAAATGTATTGTTATTCTAAACTAGATCAAAACCTCAAGTTCGTCTCTTCAAACAAGCAACTTATAAAATAAATATAAATAATAGAATATATTTCCTAATATGTTTGTTCCATAAACCTGCTATTGTTTATGAAAGAAAGCCAAACATTATTTGTTTAATTGATATTTTTTCTTTCCAGGCACCAAAGTCTCCAGGCAGGTAGATTTGAATCTGACGAATGATGTCGTAGAAGGATCAACCAGGGCCTTTTTCACTGTTGTGGGTAAGTTGGTTAATTTTTTTGTTTCACAGTGATTTGAAAATCTTAGTTGAGGTGGTCTTAAAAAAAAAAAACTTAAAAGGATGGAGAGATTTTTCTTACAGTATCAATTTAAGGGAATTATTGTTGAGGATGATCTCCTATGTTTGCTTCTGCATGGGATCTGAAGGGCTTACAGCACCATTTTCAAATCCATGTCCTTGTGCGATGAGCTGAGAGAGTGTACACAACCATGGGTGAAATAGATAGCTAGTGGGAACCTGCTGTACAGCACAGAGTGTTCAGCTCAGTACTCGGTGATGACCTAGAAAGGTGAGATGCGGGAGTGGGTAGGAGGGAGGCCCAAGAGGGAAAGGATATATGTATACATATATTAACAGCTGATTCATGTAACACAAAACTGTAAAGCAGTTATATTTCAATAAAAAAATAAATTTTTAAAAAATCTATGTCCCTAGAAGATATTTTTTTCTGCTGAATGGTAATTGGTGTTTAGAAAACAAAGAGTCCTGTTATAGCCTGTCCATCTGAAATATTAAGTATACCTTTGGAGATCAGAATATACTTTATTAAAAATGTTGGAAATTTCCTTAGTAACGGATAAAACTGTTCCAGAGAAGTCAAATTTCTTTGTCTCTTATTAACATCTACACTTTGGGCAAAGAGATAGATTACATTGTATAATTCACAGGGTCAGTTTCTCAAGAAACCAAACCAGCAAGCAATCAAGTGAACAAACACACTTTCTTAAATTCCTTCTCTCTGTGGTAATAGGAGATTTTCCAAAACATTTTTCATACCAGAAACCTCTTTTACTTCACCTTCTTTAGAATAACTTCATGAAAACATTCCTTGTTTCCATCTTTTAGACCTATTTTAAAATGTTCTTTCCTTCCACGATGCCTCTTTCACCTATTGTCATTAATGCTGAGATGCCAAGTTTAACAAACAGTAATATTCTGTTTGTCGTGTTTTTAGGGGACATTATAGGACTTGCAATACAGAATCTGGAGAATCTTTTCCAAATGCCCTATGGAGGGGGAGAACAGAATATTGCCCTGCTAGCATCTGATACCTACATCCTAGACTATCTGAGATCTACTAAACAACTGACAGAGGAAGTTAAATCTAAAGCTTTATTCTTCTTATCTAATGGTGAGAAGATTGAAGTAATTTCTGCCTATAATAGATTAAATAAATTATTACTAATATCAAGATGTCATAAAGCTGCCATTATTAGGTAGTCTCATGGGGAAAAACTATGTCTGAAGAACCGAGTCACTCTGAGCCCTAGCTCTATTTTGGGGGAGGGGGGGTTGTTTGTTTGGAGGCTTTTCTGGAATTCAGTATCTGTATGGTCATTTGGCTTCACAATTCACACATGTACTGTTTCACATTATGACCTCAGTTTTTTTTTAATGCCTAATATTTTGCCAAGCTACTTTGTTAGTGAGTTTTGTTATTGTTATTAATGGTAGTTATAAACAGTTCATTTATCAACTTCTGTATTTGTTTGCTCAATTGCATTCCATTGAGATGAAGTGATTAGTTTTGTATTTAGAAATATCTTGTAAATGTGATATCAAAGAAAGGTTCAGGAGTATAATTTATTTTATTCTTTTTTTTTTTTTTCAGAAAAATAACGCTGAAGTAAAATAACCCCAAGAAAAAAATAAATGATTAGTAATATCAGACAAATATTGAGTTAGATGTAGTCACATGGAATATCTTACTTGTCATTAAAACCCTATAAGGTAGAAGCTATCTTTTCTCCCTGTGGATGGAGAACCTGAGTTTCAGAAATTAAAATTGAAATGATCATCTAGTCATTTATGTCTAATACCAAAACACGGGGCTGTTACTACACCATTATTTTTCTTTTAACTTTCTTAAAGAATAATTTCCTACCATGTTGTATTTTAGGTTATCAGAAGCAGTTGTCTTTCAAAAACTTGGATGGTTCCTATAGTGTGTTTTGGCAGAGGAATCGGGAAGGAAGCATACGGTAAGAGATGAAAATTTTATTTTAAATAATACAAGAATGATCTGAGGAGGACTTGTGAGGGGCTGAGGGGAATTGTGTTTGGTGGAGATTTGAAAGCAACACTTTTGTGTTTCAAAGTGAGTTCCTAGAGGTGAATCAGATAAAACTAAAATATTTGATTATTCCAACTTTAAAGCAACAATGTACTGAAAGTCTCATAATAGATTGCTTAGATGTTTGGTCATTTAATGACACCCCCACCAATACTTTCAGTTTGTGGTAAATGGCACATCTTAGTCTGTCTCTCTGAGCCCCATGTAGATTGAGGAAAGTAAAACAAAAAGGCTTCAAATCACCTAATTACACCCATTCCATTCTTTCTTCATGCATGAACAATCTGATGGATTCTATAGAAATTTGTGCGTAAACGTGCTGGAAATTACATGATCTTACTTTCACATATTTACTGACCCAAAGGAAAGAACTGCTATCAATCAAGACTTGTTACAGTCGCTCTCAGCCAGATTAGATCCACCCATGACCCAAAGCAATCAGTGATGATGGACCTGATGGGAAGCTGACATCATTTCTTTCTTATCTAACTTCTGTCTAACTGACGATTGGCTTTACAGGCTCAGTGCTCTTACTTTTAAGACATTTGAGGGAATGAAGCAATATGTCTTCATCGATGAACTGGTTCAAAGGGAGACCTTGATCTGGCTTGCAAGCAAACAGAAAATAGATGGCTGCTTTAAAAGTGATGGCAAGCTTTTCAGCAATGCCTGGGAGGTGAGTGATTCACACAAGTAAGCTTTCCTTTCTCCTTTGCATTACCTGCCTTATCCAGCTCCTGAGAACATGAGTACACTTCTTATGAATATTACTCCTTCTGCTGCCTTGATAGGTTTGTGGTATGTAAATCAAAGCCATTATTACTGCTGCCTGCATGTTATCCTCAGCCTACACTGAATTCCTCTTGAATCTATTATTTGCCTTACTGTTTTCAGTCCTTTCTTAGAACCAGTCTCCTTGAGTAGATAAACTGAGAATAGGTGAGAGGGGACTGAAAAAGAACCTAGAGAGGAAACAGTTTATAAATTTGAAGCCAAACATTATTCATTTCTATTTATGGATGGTAAGCCAGTTCAGGAAGAGGATCTCCTAATTTATATTGTTTCAATGAAGCACTGATCCAATACCTCCTTAAATCAAAGCATGAGGACCTCACTTGCCTCAGGTCAAAATGCAAATGGAATGAAGTCTGTCCTTGATAGACCTATTCTTTCCCTTTTCCAGTCCATATTTAGATATATCACTTGGTATTCTCCATATGCTGCACCGTGGCCAAAAAAAAAAATTTTAATGATATTTGTCCCACTGTCTCTTTCCTATCTAGTTTACCTTCAGAAGGATAGCTGTTCTTTTGCGCTCTGCTGTCCTATATGACTTATGGTTCCTTTGTGTTTAGGTTGGAGATGAAGAGGACATTGTACTCACTGCCTATATCGTTGCTGCATTCCTTGAAGCTGGACTCAATTTCACTGTATGGGTCCCACTGTCTTTTAGTATCAGTCAGCTGAATGCACATGAATTTGACTATCGATTCAGAGTGATTTAAAATTCCTGGACTGGGTGAAACATCAAGAGAATAATTAATTCACTACCACTCTTTAAATTAACTCTCCCAAAATTTTTTTATTCATGCATGCTGAGTTGCTTCAGTCATGTCCAACTCTTTGAGACCCTATAGACTGTAGCCTGCCAGGCTCTTCTGTCCATGGGATTTTCCAGGCAAAAATATTGGAGTGGGTTGCTCTTTCCTCCTCCAGGGGATTTTCCAGACCCAGGGATCAAACTCACATCTCTTAGGTCTCCTGCATTGGCAGACAGATTCTTTACCTCTAGCATGACCTTTTTGATTCATAGAAACTTTGATGAACACTATTGAGTTTTTCCCTGGAGAAGATATATGTATGCACACTTATACAAGTATTTCATACCATTTCGGTATCCACATATCTCCTGAAGTTCAGCTATTAATTTCAGATTAAGAACTCTTATTCCAAGTATAACTACAACCTGATATTCTGTTTGTGTAACCAACTCAGTATGCAAACATTTTCAGCTTAAGTGTGGCTCATCTTGGCTGCCTCTCAATCCAAAATTCAGATTATCCAATTGCGAAATCTATTCTTGAAATAAGATCCTAGGAATTTTCAGGGTCATTGGTATACCTCAAAAACCATCTTTAGAAATACGAGCTCCTATTTTGGGCATTAGTGTAAAATATCTTAGGTCTAAAAATAAATATGTATACTTTGCCACATAGAAAACATTTCCATCATTAACTAAAATACAACCAGTCAGACAGAGATTGCCATTTTCATAGTACTTAAATTTTTTCAAATACTGATAATCCATTAAAAATGAATTTTAATGATATTTATAAAATATATTTCACATGTACAGAAATGAACAGGTTTGCATGTAAAATATACTTCAAGGGTATATTATATACATTATAAAAATGATTAGTTTAAACAGTCAAGCTTACAAGTAAGTATTCAAGCATCATCTTAAAATAAATTGTTCTTCTTGGCTAGTTTCCCACTCTACGAAATGGGCTCTTTTGCTTAGAAGAGGCCTTGGAAAATGGTGTCAGAAATGGCTACAACCTTGCAATTCTAGCTTATGCTTTTGCATTAGCTGGAAAAGAGGAGAAAGTGGAATCCTTACTCCGGACCCTGGATCAATCTGCTACAAAATTAAGTAAGTATTATTATTCATTTTTGCTAATGGAGGGGCTTTCAGGCAAATAATCTGCCTGAAATGCAGGGGACCAGGGTTTGACCCGTGGGTGGGGAAGATCCCCTGGAGGAGGAAATGGCAACCCACTCCAGTTTTCTTGCCTGGACAATCCCATGGACAGAGGAACCTCATGGGCTATAGTCTATGGCATCGCAAACAGTCAGACACGACTGAGCAACTTTCACTTCACTTCACTTCACTTCTTTCTTAATAGAGATGACCCTAAGAATAAACTGATGAAACTGAGCAATCACATAGGAACCCTCTCTTTTCTAGAATGCTTCTATTTATCTTATGAAATTTCTGAGTGATTTTTTTAAAAAACAAAACATTATATATTTTCTAGCTTCCTCTTTTTCTTTTCTGCTCATTTCTTCTCAAGTGAGTGAAGTAAAGAAAATCAAGTGCAGTGGCTGCAGATAATAAAAACTGCTTGTGAAACTTTGGCCTTGAACTTAAGGTCAAAAACGTTGACCTTAGGAAGTTGCTCTCTGAAGTTGCCTTAGTTCTCTAGGGCTGCCATAATATTGGGTTGGCCAAAAAGTTCGTTTGAGTTTTTCCATAAAAACCTGAATGAACTTTTTGACCAGCCCAATAAAATACACTGTATTGGGTGGTTTAAATGACAAAAATTTATTTTCTCATGGTTCTAGAGCTAGAATTCCAAGATCAAAGTATCAGCGGGTATGATGTCTTCTGAGGCCATTCTGCTTAGTTTGTAGATGGCCATTTTCTCTAACCGTCTTCACATGTCTTTTCCCACGTACATGCGTTCCTGGTGCCCCCTCCATGAGTCCAAATTATCTCTTTTGATAAGGATACATTTGTTGTTGTTGTTGTTTAGTTGCTAAGTACTAAGACCCATCTAAATGGCTTCATTTTAACTTATTCACCCCTTTAAAAGCCCTATATCCAAATACAGTTCCATTCTGAGGTTCTAGGTAGTAGGGCCTTGAACATATGAATTTTGAGGGGCACAATGAACCCACAAGAGAGGTCAAGGATGGCATTTGCATCTTTCTTTACATAGGGACTGTGTGAAAATTTTTCTTTTCTTCTCAGACAATGTGATATATTGGGGAAAAGTGAAGAAACTTGAGACAAAGGCATCTCCACTCTTTATTCCTCGGGCACCTTCTGCTGAGATGGAGAAGACTTGCTATGTGCTGTTGGCTATCATTTCCCAGAAAAACCCTGACCTGACCTACGCTAGTAAGATTGTTCAGTGGCTTGCCCAACAGATGAATTCTCACGGAGGCTTCTCCTCCCCTCAGGTGATTGGTGTGGATCTACTAAAATAACCACAATATGTTCAATGTAAAAGTTGCCACTCTATAGTAATATAGATAATATATTATATAGATATATATAATAAAAATACCAAAGGTAGGAAATACCTTCTGAGACAAGGAATATTTGCTACTATAAATCATCTTTATTGGGGTTTAGTTGCTTTACAATGGATTGGTTTCTGCTGTGTGATGAAGCAAATCAGCTATATGTATACATATAGCCCCTCCCTCTTGGACCTCCCGCCTACCCCCACCCCAGTCCACCCCTTTAAGTCATCACAGAGCACCAACCTGATCTCCCTGTGCTCAGTTCAGTTCAGTTCAGTCGCTTAGTCGTGTCCGACTCCTTGCAACCCCATGAATCACAGATGGCTGGATGGCATCACTGACTCAATGAACATGAGTTTGCGCAAACTCCCTGTGCTCAGTTCAGTTCAGTTCAGTCACTCAGTCGTGTGCAACTCTTTGCGACCCCATGAATTGCAGCATGCCAGGCCTCCCTGTCCATCACCAACTCCCGGAGTTCACCCAGACTCGCGTCCATGGAGTCAGTGATGCCATCCAGCCATCTCACCCTCGCTATCTATTTTACACATGTTAGTGTATATATGCCAATCCAAATCTCCCAATTAATTCCACCCCTTCTTCCTCCACCCCATGTCCACACATCCATTCTCCACATCTGTGTGTCTATTCCTGCCCTGCACATAGGTTGATTTGTACCATTTTTCGAGATACCACATGTATGCATTAATATACAATATTTGGGGGTTTTTTCTGACTTACCTCACTGTGTATGATAGTCTCTAGGTCCATCCACATCTCTAAAGGTGACCCAATATTTAGTCAACAAGCATTTATTGGGCAGTTCTTGTATACCAGGAACTCTACTAGGAATTTTCTGTATATAAATGAATAAAATAAAATCCCCTCTCAGAGAATATATGCCTGATTTATATCTCGATTTACACAGTAAAAATAGAATGAAAGTCTAGAAAGGATGGTTGTTATAAACACAAGAGCCCTGACAATAAGAATACTTTGGTCAAACCGTTGCTTCATGTCAGCCAAGAAGTAATATTTCTCCCTAATTCTGTGGTCTATACATTGGAAAAAGCAAATGAATGAATAGCCAAAGTAATGAGTATCAAAAACAATGACTTATATCCTTCCTTAATAGGCCAAAAAAATTAATGCAAAGAAATACAAGTTTTATTCCCACAAGGAAAATAATTTCCTTCCTTCCTTTCTTTATTTCAGTCTTAGTTTCTAAGTAAAACCATATGTTAGTGAATCTCCCAACATCCTTTCTGGATTCTGACTTCCCATCTTTGAAGACAGTTGAGCATAAACATTATCTATGGCAACCAAATTACATAACACCTTAATTTTTAGAAAAGATTGAGCAATATTTCACATGGATATTATAAAATTATTTAGAAGACTTTTAGATCTAATTAAGATCTGTTGAAGAAAGTGACAACAATTAGCACAAGAAAATGTTTTCCCTGTTGTTTAGAATACTGCTTCTTGGTATTCTGTTGACATGTCAGAAATATTTCTATGGGTTGATTTAAAGTTCATGGCCACATGATGACGGATATTGCATCATAACAGAGTTTGGAATGCTGCTTGTACTGTTCTGTGCAGGATACGCCCGTCTGCCTTCTTGCCATAACCCGCTACATGAATTTAATCTTCTCTGATGATCAAGTCACTGTCAGCTTAAGCAGTGAAGAATTCAATGAGATTTTCCAGGTTAATGGTGATAATCACTTATTGGTTCAACGTTCAGAACTAACAAAAGCAAGTGGACAATATACAGTAGATGTGGAAGGACAAGGTTGTGCATTTATCCAGGTAATGGAATTCTGTGAAGGATATGAGTGTTTTCCAGTGAAAAACACAGACTATCTTTTCAGTTATGTACAAAGTGCTATTTTACTCTTGCATGTTTTCATGATTACCTTTTCCTTCATTGATATTTTCCACTCAGCATCTGAAAACTGAAGTTATTTTGTAAAAAGTTATCTACTCTTAAAGATAACTGGATAACTGAGAAGTTTCTTGAGGAATGTCAAAGGTTCTTGTGTCTTCTGACAATCAAATGATTATATTTAGCCTTATTCCCTGATAATGAAGTTATAAAATAAAGTGCATTAATAATGGAAATGAGGGCTTCCCTGTTGGCTCAGTGGTAAAGAATCCACCTGCTAATGCAGGATAGGCAGTGGTTCAATCCCTGGCTCAGGAAGATCCCCTGGAGAAGGAAATGGCAATTAACTCCAGTATTCTTGCCTAGGAAATCCCATGGACAGAGGAGCTCAGTGAGCTATAGTCCATGGGGTTGCAAAGAGTCAGACACAACTTAGTTACTAAACAACAACAGCAATAATGGAAATAAGAAAAAACAATAAGTGCTTCAAGTGATAGATGGATGGATTTTTTTTTTTCTTACACTTTGCTATCCTTTCTAGGCTACTGTGAGGTATAATGTGCTACTACCTAAGAAGGAATCTGGATTTTCCCTTTCCTTACAAACAGTAAAGAAAAACTCTTCTGATGTATTCCAGAGTAATTTTGACCTGACAGTAACCCTCAGGTAAGTGTCCCATTTTGATGTCAACTTTCAGGTTAGAGAGAAAGTGGTGCATCAGAAAAGAATTATTTTAAACACTAACAAAATATCAAAAGCACTAATTTGAAAAGACACATGACTCCAATGTTCATAGTAGCATTATTTACAATCACCAAGACATGGAAGCAACCTAAGTGTACATCAGCTCATGAATGGATAAAGAAGCCCATAAATGGACTTGGAGGGCCTTATACTAAATGAAGGGCTTCCTTGCTGGCTCAGACAGTAAAGAATCCACCTGCAATGTGGGAGACCTGGGTTCAGTCCCTGGGTTGGGAAGATCCCCTGGAGGAGGGCATGGCAACCCACTCCAGTATCCTTGCCTAGAGAATCCGCATGTACAAAGGAGCTGGGTGGGCATGTCTGGGAGACTAAGCACAAAGCACATGCTAAGTGAAATAAGTCAGACAGAGAAGGACAAATACTGTATGATATCACTTACATATGAAATCTAAAAAATGCAACAAACTAGTGAATTTAACAAAAAAGAGGTGGACTTACAGAAATAAAGAACAAACTAGTGATTACCAGTGAGGAGAAGGAGGAGGGGGAATCTGAGGATGGGGGAGTGGGAGGTACAAACCACGGAGAGTGTAAGATAGACCCAAGGATGTTCAGCCCTGGGGGTTATAGCCAATATTTTGTAATAACTATAAATGGAAAGTAATCTTTAAATTGTATAAAAGATATTTATATATTATTAATGTCAATAATCACATGTTGATGGTACTCTCTGTGCCCACATCACAATTTAGTACATTTTCAACTAAATCAAAGGTAGGGTTATGCAAATATATTCTGTACTGTATGCAATTTGAAAGCTTCTGCCACATTAATCCTTCAGCATTGCTTCTACCTTTTTGTGCGTCAGTTTTGCACAACAGAGATACAATTTTCTTTCTAAAGACAAGCATGAGTGGGCCAAAAAGAGAAAACCCGCTAACATTTATTTAATCATTAATATAATTGTACACAAAGCAAAATTTTAGATATTTTTCAGTGTAAAAAAGCAAAGTAATTCTCTTGAATTAAAATATAATTTATAGGTACCGAAGAGTTTTATTGTTGGTTAATGTATGGAGAAACATTGAATAAAATTAGTTTCGGGGATTTTTCTTAGGATTTCCAAATGAAAATCTGTTGAACACTAATGCTAATAATATAATACACAGCTCTCAACTTGATGTCCCAACAATTTTATCCGAAGTTGTGGGTACAACTTAGAAGATCTCTTGGGGGCATGTCTGTTGTATGATTTTGCCAACATCCTGCTTTTGAGATATGAGCCTCTTCTAAGTGTTGCACAGAATCTAAGGCTGACATAAGTATGTGTGCTGTGCGCAGTCGCTTCAGTCATGTCCAACTCTTTGCACCCTTGTGGACTGCAGTCCACGAGGCTCCTCCATCCTCGGGATTCTTCAGGCAAGAATACTGGAGTGGGTTGCCATGCCCTTCCTAGGTGATCTTCCTGACCCAAGGATGGAATCTGTGTCCCTTGTTTCTCCAGCATTACAAGGCATATTTTACCCACTGAGTCTCCATATGTGTAATATAAATTTAAAAGTTTTGTCTATAAGTTCTGACTTTAAAGCCTCAAGCAAGTTTAAAAGCAGGATTTGGGGAGATTAGGTCCATTCATTCTTTACTCCAATTTATGTTGCTTTGAATCATCTCAGCCAAGATCACTCTAACTGTGCTTGTTTCCAGATATGTGAGAATGACTATCTTCAGATGTTTTTTCTCCAGCTTTTGCCTCTCCTCCAGGCTTAGAGCCAATTGGCATCAATATACTCATATCCTTGCCATAAGGTTAAGTCACTCTTCTAAAATGATGTCTAAGTTAGCGTTTTGTTTTTAAATTTCAGATATACGGGAAATCACAATAACTCCAACATGGTCCTTGTTGATGTAAAAATGCTATCAGGATTTACTCCAGTCATGTCATCCATTGAAGAGGTAAGTAAGAGAAGCCCAGTCTTTCAGCCTCCAAAAAGCAGTAATGTGTTGATGAAACAGTTGGTTAGCAAAGCCAAGCTGTGTAATTCTTCACTTAAACAAACATTCACAGTTCACACTCATATTTTTGCTAAACAGTGGTGGAATGGATTCTTGATTTATAGCAATTAGAAGTCATTATTTCCAATAGTTCGTAACCTATTTTTTAAATTTAGTTCTGACTTGTGTTTATGAAAACATCATGCACAAGGGAATTTTCCATAAAACAACTTCCTGATACTGATTAGAGAAAAAGCATGAAACACTGAATTCTGGAATGCTGCTCTTTCATATTTATCCCTCCCTGCCAATTTCCTTAAAGCTTGAAAACAGTGGCCAAGTAATGAAGAGTGAATTCAAGAATGACCATGTTCTTTTCTACCTGGAAAATGTAAGTTGACAATAATTTTTTCTCCACGGCTTTCTTTTTCTTTTGAGGGTAACTGGATGCTTCGATTTCTCATAAATATACATGATAGGGCTTGTCAAAACTATGTGAGATGTTAAAGGTGATCAGTGTTCTTCCACACTAATTGTCTTTTCCCTCTTAAATACTATGCTATTTTGTATATACCTTGGCTAACTGGATGCTTCTCAAGTTTAGAAGCATCATTTCCCTGTTCTTTTATTCCCCACAGCATCTAACATAGTCTGGTCAAAGATGTACAATTCTTTTATAATTTGACTTGAACTCCAGCAGAGACTGGCACGAGTTTCAGACTCATCCTTTCTATGTATACATCATTAACATCCACACAAATGCCTACATTTTTCTAATATTTTCAACTTTCTTGTACCTTAATATAATCTGTGAAACAACATTTTACACAATTTAATATTACTTAACTCATTATTTTGCCATTATGTAAGATCATTACACCTTGGATTTATCATAAACTTCTGGAAATAATTTGCTCTGCGGTTTTATTTTTTGCAGGCCTGCTCTGGTGTATTTATAATCTCTATCTTTATAGGTTTCAGGTACAGCAAAGAGTTTCACCCTCTCTGTTGAGCAAATCAACCATGTGGCAAACATTCAGCCATCCCCAGTCATGGTCTACAATTATTATGAAAAAGGTAGGTGGGCAACAACCATGCTTTAAAACTACTGGAAGTTATATCTGTATCTAGGATTCCCTGAACCACTTAACTTTTGAAAATCATCCTTGGTCTTCAATATCTGGGTTTACTTTACATATTTTTTTACTCCATTTTATATATAGATATAGATATAGATATAGATATAGATATAGATATAAACTTCTGACTTGGCCTTCTTCTATTTGCCAGAATTTTTCAACACCTAGAATCCTTTTGATATAATGCGAAGGCACTGCCTTTAATTTGAAATACAAACCAGTTAAGCTTCCAGGTCTTGTTGCTGTTGTTTTGTTGTTAATGGCTGAGACTAACCATTCCATGCTACATCTATGGACTTTAATTTGAGAGGAAGAGTGAGAAATATTCTGAAGCTTTACAGGCAAATCTTGATAGATTAGGTTTCAAAGCAGTTACTAAGATGCTGTTCAGAAGATTTTTTAAAAAGTTCCCTGGAAGGTTAGTGCTATTAATTTCTTGTTGAATGTCATGAGAAGTTTGTCAGCAAACTTCAGGGATTTTTGGTGGGGTTTTTTGTCGTTCTTTCGTTTTTTTGGCTGTGTTGGGTCTTCTTGGCAGGACGTAGACTCAGTAACCCTACAGCATGTGGGATCCTGGTTCCCTCACCAGGGATCAATCTTGCATCCTCTGCATTTGAAGGTAGATTCTTAACCACTGCATCACAGGGAAACCCCTGTAAAGCAGTCTTTGAATTCTGACTCTGTCATTTACTAATTGAATGTACTTTGTCAAGTGCCTTAAACTCTGATATGATGTTCCTGGATTTAGAAAATAGAAGGAATTGACTTTCTTGCAGAATTACTAAAAGGGTTAGTAATTACCTAGTGTAATTATATTGTCTGATATCACCTGGTTATAGAAAGTTGGAGATGTAATAAGGATGAACTTTCTTTTTATTTTCCAGATGAATATGCCCTTGCTTCTTACAATATCAACAGTGTTTCTGTGTCTCAGTGAGACAAAACAAAATACACAAAAAAGGTAAGGAAATCATAATCATCTTGAGTTATTAAAAACACATCTGATGAGAAAATGAAAATCTAAGGAGATAAAACAATAGATGAAGCAAAGAGAAGTCTCTGGTGCTTCACACGGTCTGTATAATTATGTACATTAGGTAAGTACTCTAATAGGACAGCATTAAGATTTTTATTAATGTCTTTAAAATAACTTTAAAGAATTTGAAACTATGTGCTTTGCATAAATGTTTCATTTTTTAAAACTCTCATGTTTGTTTCATGAATTGATATGTTATTAATATGTATGTACATATTTTATACACATCATGTGTAAGCTAATGTGTATTTGTGAATGTCTATAAATATGTATTTGTTTATCCACTTCTATGTATGTATTTATATGTACATACACACATTTATTTATTGTTTGAACTGTTTTTAAATCCCAGGTAGAAAACAATTTACTTTGAATGAACTCATTCTCCTGTCTCAAACCTGGAAGAAATCTGTGAACCACCTCACATTCTGAATAGAGTTCACTCTGCTATGAGTTCTTACCAGAGTTTGTTTCATTAAATGCTGTGATTTTTGCATCCGTGTCTCTGATTTTCTTTTTTTCATTACATGATTCATAATTTTCATCCCAGAAAACTCAAGGTTTTGTTTGATACCAATGCTAACAATTTTGCTTTACTGTTGTCAATTCTGAATTCAAGTTTTTAGACAGAATTCAGAGTACTGAATATGAAATCTTCCAGCATCCAGAGAAAGCGAGAGCCCAGATTCCTGGAGAGGCAGAGGAGGAGATCACCTTTAAGAGGACTTCACGTGAGCTTGATGATGTAAAAAGAAACACAGGAGACATAAAACACTCTTTTCAATAAAATAACAAAGCATGTGTGGAGGGGAAAATATACTTAGTCACAAATTAGCTGATGGATTTATTGAATTCACTCACATGATCGAGAGGGTAATCCAAGGACAGTTTATTTCTCTAAAAGTGATTTTATTGGTCTGAGCGTATCACTTACTCCTGAAAAGCAATGCTTGTTGTCTATCCTTTACCTAACACTATAGTTGAAGCAATAAGTTAATACTGAGAAGATGGTGGCAGGACAAAATTGGAGGAAAGAGGGGTGGAAATGAATTCATTGCTCTACCAATTTCAATGCAGGCCCTGACTCTACTAAGACTCTGTTACAGACAGGAAGAAGCTATAGATAAATTCTCCAGTTGTGTTCAAAACATTGGAAACAAAGTGTCCCAGGGTCTATCAGTATTCAACAAATTAATAATAGAGTGACAGTAAAAGATGGTTAGGCTTATTTATTTTATACTCTCTCTGCTCAATGTACCCCAAAAATAGTACCTAAGCTAGAACTGGGCCCTTAATAAATGTATATTTATTGAATCATCCTACATAAACTACTTATGTCAGCCCATGTGAAGGACTACAAAAGCTTATTTCACTGTGTTAAGAATTCCTTTATACCTAGTTTACCAAAACATTGTATGTCACATATGTAGATAATCAGTACTCATATTTTTTGTACTCATTTAAACACACACACCCCAGAATCTATACATATTATATTCAAGGAATCCATTCAAGTACTTGGACCAGGGTTGCAATGGTGAAGATAGAAGTTATCAAGTTCCAGGTATATTTTGAGGGTAAAATCAGTAGAATTTCCTGATGGATTGGATAAAAGGACTGAGGAAATGGGGACATCCTAGGTGGTGCTAGTGGTAAAAGAACCCGCCTGCTAACGCAGAAGACTTTACAGACATGGGTTTGATCCTCAAGTTGGGAAGATCCCCTGGAGGAGGGCATGGCAACCTACTCCAGTATTGTTGCTTGGAGAATCCCAAGGACAGAGGAACCTGGCAAGCTATAGTCCATAGGGTCGCAAAGAGTTGGACACAGAGATTATTCCCATGCTTACCAGTTGAGCTACTGAGAAATAGATTCCCTGGGCTTCTGCAAGCTTGAATGGCAAAATAGGAATTTGTCTTTGGATGTAGGGAGTTTGTGATTTTATACACTCAAATGGAGATAATAGGTTGGAAGTTGAATAATAAAAACATTGTTAGAAATTTGAGAGAGAGGTCAAGGTTAAAAAATAAATAAATAAATGTGGGTGATGTTAGCACACAGATCATGGATGGGAGGAGTTCACTCAGGCAGTGAGTCTGTATGGAGAGGAAAATCAAGGAGGCATTCAAATATTAAAACACAAAGCAGGAGCAGCTTGAGGAAGAACGAATAAAGCAGACTATGAAGGAGAAACCAGAGGAGTAAAATGAAATCTCTGGCCTCAGTGTACTTTCAGATGGAGCATAAGTGTTTAAAGAAAGTGAAGTCGCTCAGTCGTGTCCAACTCTTTGCGACCCCATGGACTGTAGCCTATCAGGCTCTTCCATCCATGGGATTTTCTAGGCAAGAGTGCTGGAGTGGATTGCCATTTCCTTCTTCCCGATCCAGGAATCAAACCTGGGTCTCCTGCATTGTAGGCAGACGCTTTACCATCTGAGCCACAAGGGAAGCCAATAAGTGTTTAAGCCAATCACATTATCACAGTCTCCTCTGACGGTGACTGGTTTTCACAGGTCAGGTTCCCTGGAACGCAAACCCTGGATGGACATATGTGTGTAGGGTGTTTATTGGGGACAACTTTGAAGATCAACACCAGTACAGGATAAAGGATCAGAATTGTACAGACAGAAGAGTTGAGCTGCAATGGGTCACAGTAAAAGTTTGGGCCCATAGTGAGCTTTGATGCTGGGGTGGTCTTTTAGAGCTTCTCCTACTTTAAGGCAAGGGACTTCCAAGTGGTGTAGTGGTAAAGAATTCACCTGCCGATAAACGAGATGCAGGAGATCCAGGTTCACTCCCTAGGTCAGTAATATCCCCTGGAAAGGAAATGGCAACCCACTTCAGTATTCTCGCCTGGAAAATTCCATGGACAGAGGAGCCTGGTGGGCTACAGTCCACAGGGCTGCAAAGAGTCAGACACGACTGAGCAACTGAGCATGCACGTGCACATTAAGGCAAGGGAGTCAAGTCTTTATATCATCATGGATAAATAAGAGACAAAAGAAAAACAGTTATTTACTACTTCTTTATGATTGCAATTCCTGGAGAAGGAAATGGCAACCCACTCCAGTATTCTTGCCCGGAGAATCCCATGGACGGAGGAGCCTGGTGGGCTACAGTCCACGGGGTTGCAAAGAGTCGGGCATGACTGAGCAACTTCACTTTCACTTCACTTTATGATCGCAATTAACTTTCCATGTAAGTATCATGTGCTCAGTCCATGGGGTTGACTCTTTGTGACCCCATGGACTGTATTTATACCACCACAGCAACCATTACTGAATACAGAGATGCCTCTAAGGAAGAGGAGGAAGAAGAGGGGAGTTGTGTAAAAAGTCTTTCTGATATTCAGGGAAATTCTCAGTGTGAATTCATCCAAGAACTAACAGCCACCCAGATTCCCAGCAGTTACGAGTACTTCAACCATGAAGTAGAATTTCTAAGGAACACACCTCCAATTACTATACTTTGACCTAACAATGAGAAATTGAAATTGAATCTGACTAAGGACCTATACAGGGATGTCTCCTGATACAGCAACCAGAGTGATTTTGCTCTCTGGTAGAGAAGAGAGAAAGAAGCAGACAGAGAGAGGAAGAGAAAGGAAAAGAAAGAGAGAGATTCTGGAGCAGAAAATTTTGTTTTTTACTGACTCTTTTCTTCCCCAGACTGTGATATTGTTGGGAAGAAACCATTTTTGGTACTTTAGTAGCCAAACTGCGGCCAAAAAGGCAAATAATACTGATATACCTAAGAAGTAAAGCAGAAACAATGGAAGAAACTTCTTGATGGCATCGGTAAGCTGCTGAATTAATGCTGCTTCCATGTTCCTCAGAATTTGTGCCAAATGAGATAATAAATGTTTGGTATTTTTAAATCTCTGCTAGTAAGACATTCTTTCACTTGCCACTGATAAAGTTCCATATCATTCATTTTTTTCCCTAGTTCTTTGCCTCTGTTTTCCTGTCTTATCTTCATAGAGAACCTGTGATGCCTCCTTTTTAAAGTTCTTTCTGATTACTAATCCCAGGAAAATCATTTAGAGGGGTCCGTATAGGTGCCTGGCTGACATGAAACACCCAATGCTCACAGTAATAGTCTCCATGAGTAGGACTTTGAAGGGGTGTATGTGTGTGTGTGTGTGTGTGTGTGTGTGTGTGTGTGTGTGTGTAAAATTTAGTCTTAAAAGGGACCTATCCAATGTTTTCTACATGTCAGGCACTGTGCTGATCACTTTAAGTATACTAATTGACTCATTGGGAAAGATTCTGATAGTAGGAAAGATGGAGGGCAAGAGGAGAAGGGGTTGACAGAGGATGAGATGGTTGGATGGCATCACTTGACTCAATGAACATGAGTTTGAGCAAACTCAGGGAGTTGGTGATGGACAGGGAAGCCTGGCGAGCTGTAGTTCATGGGATCGCAAAGAGGTGGACACAACTTAGCAACAGAACAACAACAATGTAATTCCCACAGTTCGGTTCAGTTCAGTCACTCAGTCACGTCTGACTCTTTGCAACCCCATGGACTGCAGCATGCCAGGCTTCCCTGTCCAACACCAGCTCCCTGAGTTTGCTCAAACTAATTTCCATTCAGTCAGTGATGAGCAAGTTCTTCGCATCAGGTGGCCAAAGTATTGGAATTTCAGCTTCAATGTCAGTCCTTCCAATGAATATTTAGGAGTTATTTCCTTTAGGAGGGACTGGCTGGATCTCCTTGCAGTCCAAGAGACTCTCAAGAATCTTCTCCAACACCACAGTTCAAAAGCATCAATTCTTTGGCGATCAGCTTTCTTTTTAATCCAAATCTCAAATCCATACATGACTAATGGAAAACCATAGCCTTGACTAGAAGGACCTTTGTTGACAAAGTAATGTCTCTGCTTCTTAATATACTGTCTAGATTGGTCATAACTTTTCTTCCAAGGAGTGAGCATCTTTTTATTTCATGGCTGCATTCATCATCTGCACTGATTTGGGAGCCCCCAAAAATAAAGTCTGCCACTGTTTCCACTGTGTCCCAATCTATTTCCCATGAAGTGATGAACCGGATGCCATTATCTTGGTTTTCTGAATGTTGAGGTTTAAGCCAGCTTTTTCACTCTCCTCTTTCACTTTCATCGGAGGCTCTTTAGTTCTTCTTAACTTTCTGCCATAACGGTGATGTCCTCTGCATATCTCAGGTTGTTGATAGTTCTCCAAGGAATACTGATTCCAATTAGTGTTTCATCCAGCCCAGCATTTCTCATCATGTATTCTGCATATAAGTTAAATAAGCAGGGTGACAATATACAGCCTTGACATACTACCTTTCCTATTTGGAACCAGTTTCTTGTACCATGTCCAGTTCTAACTGTTTCTTCCTAACCTGCATACATATTTCTCAAGAGGCAGGTAAGGTGGTCTGGTATTCCCATCTCCTTCAGAATTTTCCACACTTTATTATGATGCACAGAGTCAAAGGCTTTGGCATAGTCAATAAAGTAGAAATAGATGTTTTTCTGGAACTCTCTTGCTTTTTTGATGATCCAGTGGATGTTAGCAATTTTATCTCTTGTTTCTCTGCCTTTTCTAAAACTAGCTTGAACATCTGGAAGTTCACAGTTCACATATTGATAAAGGCTGGCTTGAAAATTTTTGAGCATTACTTTGTTAGCGTGTGAGATGAATGAAATTACATGGTAGTTTGAGCATTCTTTGGCATTGCCTTTCTTAGGGATTGGAATGAAAACTGACCTTTTAAAGTCCTGTGACCACTGCTGAGTTTTTCAAATTTGCTGGCATATTGAATGTGGCACTTTAACATCATCATTCTTTTAAGTATTTGAAATAGCTCAACTGAAATGCCATCACTTCCACAGGCTTTGTTCATAGTGATGCTTCCTAAGGCCCACTTAACTTCACATTGCAGGAAGTCTGGATAGGTGACTGATCACACCATGTTGATTATCCAGCTCATGAAGATCTTTCTTGTACAGTTCTTCTGAGTATTCTTGCAACCTCTTCTTAATATCTTCTGCTTCTGTCAGGCCCATATCATTACTGTCCTTTAATGAGCCCATCTTTGCATGAAATATTCCCTTGGTATCTCTAATTTTCTTGAAGAGATCTCTCAGTTCAATTCAGTTCAGTTCAGTCGCTCAGTCAGGTCCAACTATTTGCGATCCCATGAATCACAGCATGCCAGGACTCCCCTGTCCATCACCAACTCCCGGAGTTCACTCAAACACATGTCCATGGAGTCAAGATGACACCCAGCCATCTCATCCTCCATCGTTCCCTTCTTCTGCTCCCAATCCCTCCCAGCATCAGGGTCTTTTCCAATGAGTCAACTCTTCACATGAGGTGGCCAAAGTACTGGAGTTTCAGTTTCAGCATCATTCCTTCCAATGAACACCCAGGACTGATCTCCTTTAGAATGGACTGGTTGGATCTCCTTGCAGTCCAAGGGACTCTCAAGAGTCTTCTCCAACACCACAGTTCAAAAGCATCAGTTCTTTGGTGCTCAGCTTTCTTCAAGCAAGCAAGAAGAGATAAGAAAGCCTTCTTCAGTCATCAATGCAAAGAAATTGAGGAAAACAACAGAATGGGAAAGACTAGAGATCTCTTCAAGAAAATTGGAGATGCCAAGGGAACATTTCATGCAAAGATGAGCTTGATAAAGGACAGAAATGGTGTGGACCTAACAGAAGCAGAAGATATTAAGAAGAGGTGGCAAGAATACACAGAAGAACTGTACAGAAAAGATCTTCATGACCTGGATAATCACCATGGTGTGATCACTCATCTAGAGCCAGACATCCTGGAATGTGAAGTCAAGTAGGCCTTAGAAAGCATCACTACGAACAAAGCTAGTGGAGGTGATGGAATTCCACTTGAGCTATTTCAAATCATGAAAGATGATGCTGTGAAAGTGCTGTACTCAATAAACCAGCACATTTGGAAAGCTCACCAGTGGCCACAGGACTGGAAAAGGTCAGTTTTCATTCCAATCCCAAAGAAAGGCAATGCCAAAGAATGCTCAAACTACCGCACAATTGCACTCTTCTCACATGCTAGTAAAATAACACTCAAAATTCTCCAAGCCAGGCTTCAGGAATACATGAACCGTGAACTCCCTGATGTTCAAGCTGGTTTTAAAAAGGCAGAGGAACCAGAGATCAAATTGCCAACATCCGCTGGATCATGGAACAAGCAAGAGAGTTCCAGAAAAATATCTGTTTCTACTTTATTGACTATGCCAAAGACTTTGATGTGTGGATCACAATAAATTCTGGAAAATTCTGAAAGAGATGGGAATATCAACCACCTAACCTGCCTCTTGAGAAATCTGTATGCAGGTCAGGAAGCAACAGTTAGAATTGGACATGGAACAACAGACTGATTCCAAATAGGAAAAGGTGTACATCAAGGCTGTATGTTGTCACCCTGCTTATTTAACTTCTATGCAGAGTACACCATGAAAAATCCTGGGCTGGAAGAAACACAAGCTGGAATGAAGATTGCCAGGAGAAATATCAATAACCTCAGATATGCAGATGACACCACCCTTATGGCAGAAAGTGAAGAGGAACTAAAAGCCTCTTGATGAAAGTGAAAGAGGAGAGTGAAAAAGTTGACTTAAAGCTCAACATTCAGAAAACGAAGATCATGACATCCGGTCTCATCACTTCATGGGAAATAGATGGGGAAACAGTGGAAACAGTGTCAGACTTTATTTTTGGGGGGCTCCAAAATCACTGCAGATGGTGACTGCAGCCATGAAATTAAAAGACGCTTACTCCTTGGAAGAAAAGTTATGACCAACCTAGATAGCATATTCAAAAGCAGAAATATTACTTTGCCAACTAAGGTCCATCTAGTCAAGGCTATGGTTTTTCCAGTGGTCATGTATGGATGTGAGAGTTGGACTGTGAAGAAGGCTGAGCGCCGAAGAATTGATGCTTTTGAACTGTGGTGTTGGAGAAGACTCTTGAGAGTCCCTTGGACTGCAAGGAGATCCAACCAGTCCATTCTGAAGGAGATCAACCATGGGATTTCTTTGGAGGGAATGATGCTAAAGCTGAAACTCCAGTACTTTGGCCACCTCATCTGAAGAGTTGACTCATTGGAAAAGACTCTGATGCTGGGAGGGATTAGGTCCATACAATTTTTGTCCTTTATTGAGCCCATCTTTGCATGAAATGTTCTCTTGGTATCTCTAATTTTCTTGAAGAGATCTCTAGTCTTTCCCATTCTGTTGTTTGCCTCTATTTCTTTGCATTGATCGCTGAGGAAGGCTGTCTTATCTCTCCTTGCTCTTCTTCGGAACTCTGCATTCAGATGCTTATATCTTTCCTTTTCTCCTTTGCTTTTCATTTCTCTTCTTTTCACAGCTATTTGTAAGGCCTCCTCAGACAGCCATTTTGCTTTTTGCATTTCTTTTCCATGGGGATGGTCTTTATCCCTCTCTCCTGTACAATGTCATGAACTTCCATCCATAGTTTATGAGGCACTCTCTCTATGAGATCTAGTCCCTTAAATCTATTTCTCTCTTCTACTGTATATTCATAAGGGATTTGATTTAGGTTATGCCTGAATGGTCTAGTGGTTTTCCCCACTTTCTCCTTTTTAAATCTCTGTTTGGCTATAAGGAGTTCATGATCTGAGCCACAGTCAGCTCCTGTCTTGTTTTTGATGACTGTAGAGAGCTTTTCTATCTTTGGCTGCAAAGAATATAATCAATCTGATTTCCGTGTTGACCATCTGGTGATGTCCATGTGTAGAGTTTTCTCTTGTGTTGTTGGAAGAGGGTGTTTGGTATGAACAGTGCATTCTCTTGGCAAAACTATTAGCCTTTGCCCTGCTGCATTCTGTACTCCAAGGCCAAATTTGCCTGTTACTCCAGGTGTTTCTTGACTTCCTACTTTTGCATTCCAGTCTCCTATAATGAAAAGGACATCTTTTTTTAGGTGTTAAGTCTAGAAGGTCTTGTAAGTCTTCATAGAACCATTCAACTTCAGCTTCTTCAGCATTACTGGTCGGGGCATAGAGTTGGATAGCCGTGATATTGAATGGTTTGCCTCAGAAGCAAACAGAGATCATTCTGTCATTTTTGAGATTGCATCCAAGTACTGCATTTGACTCTTTGGTTGACTATGATGGTTACTCCATTTCTTCTAAGGGATTCTTGCCCACAGTCGTAAATATAATGGTCATCAGAATTAAATTGACCCATTCCAGTCCATTTTACTTCTCTAATTCCTAAAATGTCGACGTTCACTCTTGCCATCTCCTGCTTGACCACTTCCAATTTGTCTTGATTCATGTATGTACCAGTGTATTTTCTTGGCAAAACTCTATTAGTCTTTGCCTTGCTTCATTCCACATTCCAAGGCCAAATTTGCCTGTTACTCCAGGTGTTTCTTGACTTCCTACTTTTGCATTCCAGTCCCCTATAATGAAAAGGACACCTTTTTTGGGTGTTAGTTCTAAAAGGTCTTGTAGGTCTTCATAGAACCGTTCAATTTCAGCTTCTTCAGCATTACTGGTTGGGGCATTGACTTGGATTACTGTGATATTGAATGGTTTGCCTTGGAAACGAACAGAGATCATTCTGTCGTCTTTGAGATTGCATCCAAGTACTGCAGTTAGAACTGGACATGGAACAGACTGGTTCCAAATAGGAAAAGGAATACGTCAAGGCTGTATATTGTCACCCTGCTTATTTAACTTCTATGCAGAGTACATCATGAGAAACATTGGGCCGGAAGAAGCCCAAGCTGGAATCAAGACTGCTGGGAGAAATATCAATAACCTCAGATATGCAGATGACACCACCCTTATGGCAGAAAGTGAAGAGGAACTGAAAAGCCTCTTGATGAAAGAGAATGAGGAGAGTGAAAAAGTTGGCTTAAAGCTCAACATTCAGAAAACGAAGATCATGGCATCCGGTCCCATCACTTCATGGGAAATAGATGGGGAAACAGTAGAAACAGTTTCAGACTTTATTTTTTGGGGCTCCAAAATCACTGCAGATGGTGAATGCAGCCATGTAATTAAAAGACGCCTACTCCTTGGAAGAAAAGTTATGACCAACCTAGATAGCATATTCAAAAGCAGAGACATTACTCTGTCAACTAAGGTCTGTCTAGTCAAGGCTATGGTTTTTCCTGTGGTCATGTATGAATGTGAGAGTTGGACTGTGAAGAAAGCTGAGCAGCAAAGAATTGATGCTTTTGAGCTGTGGTGTTGGAGAAGACTCTTGAGAGTCCCTTGGACTGCAAGGAGATCCAACCAGTCCATTCTGAAGGAGATCAGCCCTGGGATTTCTTTGGAAGGAATGATGCTAAAGCTGAAACTCCAGTACTTTGGCCACCTCATCGGAAGAGTTGACTCATTGGAAAAGACTCTGATGCTGGGAGGGATTGGGGGCAGGAGGAGAAGGGGATGACAGAGGATGAGATGGCTGGATGGCATCACTGACTCGATGGACGTAAGTCTGAGTGAACTCTGGGAGTTGGTGATGGACAGGGAGGCCTGGCGTGCTGCAATTCATGGGATTGCAAAGAGTCGGACACGACTGAGCAGCTGGACTGAGCTGATGTATGTACCATTTCAGGTTCCTATGCAATATTGCTCTTTATAGGATTGGACCTTGCTTCTATCACCAGTCACATCCACAGCTGGGTGTTGTTTTTGCTATGGTTCCATCTCTTCATTCTTTCTGGAGTTATTTCTCCACTGATCTCCAGTAGCATATTGGGCACCTACCAACCTGGGGAGTTCATCTTTCAGTGTCCTATCTTTTTCCTTTTCATACTGTTCATGGGGTTCTGAAGGCAGGAATACTGAAGTGGTTTTCCATTCCCTCTCCAGTGAACCACATTTTTTCTGAACTCTCCACCATGACCCGTCCGTCTTCGGTGGCCCTACATGGCATGACCTACAGTTTCATTGAGTTAGACAAGGCTGTGGTCCGTGTGATTAGATTGGTTAGTTTTCTGTGATGGTGATTTTCAGTTATCTGCCCTCTGATGGCAGAGAGGTCAATGGCATTTCACTCCAGCACCCGTGCCTGGAAAATCCCATGGACAGAGGAGCCTGGTATGCTGCTGTCCATGGGGTCGCTAAGAGTAGGGCATGACTTAAATGACTTAGCAGCAGCAGCAGTCCTATGATGGAGAAGGATAAGAGGCTTATGAAAGCTTCCTGATGGGATAGACTGACTGAGGAGGAAACTAGGTCTTGTTCTGATGGGCGGGGCCATGCTCAGTAAATCTTTAATCCAATTTTCTCTTTATGGGTGGAGCTGTGTTCCCTCCCTGCTATTTACCTGGGACTTCCCTGGTGGCTCAGATGGTAAAATGTCTGTCTACAATGTGGGAGACCCGGGTTCGATCCCTGGGTTGGGAAGATCCCCTGGAGAAGGAAATGGCAATCCACTCCAGTACTCTTGCATGGAAAATCCTATGGACATAGGAGCCTAGTAGGCTACAGTCCATGGGGTCGCAAAGAGTCGGACACGACTGAGCGACTTCAGTCACTCACTCACTCAAACTATGGTAGAGGTAATGAAGATAGTGGTGACCTGTCTCAAAAGAATCCAGGCATGTACTGCTACACTCCATGCCCTCAACCCTGCAGCAGGCCATCACCGACCCACGCCTTCAACGGAGACTCCCGGACACCCACAGGCAAGTCTCCCGTGGGGTCACTGTTCCTTTCTCCTGGGTCCAGGTGCACAAGGCTCTGTTGTGCCCTGCAAAAGTCTATTTCCCAGTCCCATGTAAGTTCTGGCAGCTCTATAGTAGGGTTAACGGCAACCTCCTCCAAGAGGGTTTATGCTATACCCACACCCAGAGCCCCTGTCCCGGAGGCAGACCACTGCCTACCTGTACCTCCACCAGAGATGCTCAAACACAGTTCTGTCTCTGTCTCTGTGTGGTCCCTGGGTCCCGGTGCGCACAAGGTTTGTTTGAGCCCTCTGAGCATCTCTGGTGGAACCGGGGTTTGATTCTAAACGCGAATTCACCCCTCCTACCATCTTGCTGGGGCTTTTCTGACCTTGGACGTGGGGTATCTCCTCTCCGCCGCTTGCCGCTCCAAGCCACACAGACACCGCTCGCCACTCCAGTGCCACCTAATTCCCACAATAACCTTATAAATCATTGTTGTTATAATTATTCCCATTCATAGACAAAGAAAGAGAAGCACCGGGTATTTCAGTTACTCATCAGAGACTATTTGTCTCTAAGTCACAGAAGCAGAATCCAAACACAGGTTGTGAGTTTCCACCCAGCAAAAGGAAAGAAAATTCTACATATAAACCCCATTCTTAATATAATGATATTTAAAGCACTGGGTGAGTAAATGTAGTTTCTTTTTGACAACAACAAAAAAAAATTTTTTTTTTTTTTTGAGGGAAAGCTTTCCTTTTTAAAATATTTGGCTGCCCTAGGTCTTAGTTGCTGCATGTTGAATCTAGTTCCCCAACCAGGGATCAAACCTGTGCCCCCTGCTTTGGTCTCTTGGAGTCTTAGCCACTGGATGCAAAGGGGCTGCACTGGCTGCACCCATTTCCTAGCAGGATCCATTGGTTCCCAGACTCACTCTGCCTAAAAGAAAGTCCACCTCTCAAGGCAAAAAGAGTCTGGAAAATTTTATGATTTGTCAAAACCAAAACAAGTTGACAGAAACCTTATTATTTGAGGTAATGGTAATTCCAAAGAGAACACTGTGAGCTTGCTCCCCCTCAGCCCCACCCCAGGTGCATAATCCTGTGAGCGTTACAAAGAAGGGTTTGAGGGGAGAAGACAGAGGCGCCTTGCTTACCATCTGCTGCAGGACATGACTGCCTATGGGGTTGTGGGTAGAATTCTCATCAAGAACATGTTCTGAGGAAGGAACAAGTTCTCATTCATGACACTAGTCTTGATAGATTCCTGGAACATTTTCCCTTTGCCCTAAGCCTTTATCTGACAGAAAATAATTGCATAACACTGAATATTGTGCAAAGCAATGTCACTATCATCAAAGTGATTATCATCAAAGATTGTGAAAGGGTTAGGGTTCTTTACAGAAGTTTTCTACTTTCTTAATATTAAAAATTGTGTTTCAGGGAGGGAAGGGTGGGAAGAAGAGATTGTTAGGGAGATTGGGATGAACATGTACACACTGTTATATTTTAAATGAATAATTAAGGAACTACTGTTTAGCACATGAAACTCTGCTCAATATTATGTGGCAGCCTGGATGGGAGGGGAGTTTGGGGGAGACTAGTTACATGTCTATGTATGGCTGAGCCCCTTCACTCTTTACTTGAAACTATCACAAAATTGTTAATTGGCTATACCCCAATATAAAATTAAAAGTTTAAAAATTAATTTAACAATGAATTATAACTACTTCCCAAGGAACCATACCTTAAAGAAAGTGAAGCCTGAAAGAGGATAAGGATATAACTTATAATTCCAAATTTGACTTTGGAATTTGGGATGTATTTTCACAAGACTGGAAATAATTTATTTTTTCTCTTTCTTACTTTTACTTTTCACCAGTATGTGCTACCTATTTACTTTTTAAGAGTATATATTACCTATATAATTTTCAATCACTTTTTCATCATAGACAAATTTATCTGGATATAAAGAGCTTTATGTATTAAAGTATGAGTATTAACTTCAAATATATAAATTCCAAACATGAGAACTAGATAAAAAATTCTAAGGATAGGTACAACAAATTTTAGCTGCTAACTGACAATCTAGAGAATTCTCATATGGATGAGTTTACTTAACGAACTTAAAGTGTATATATATATATGGGCTTCCCTGGTGGCTCAGATGGTAAAGAATCCGACTGCAATGTGGGAGACCTGAGTTCTATCTCTGGGTTGGGAAGATTCCCCTGGAGAAGGGCATGGCAACTCACTCCAGCATTCTTGCCTGGAGAAGTCTATCAACAGAGGAGCCTGACAGGCTATAGTCCTGAGGTCACAAAGCATTGAACATGACTGAGCAACTAAGCACAGCACATATATAGGTATATTTATCAGAGGGATATGTATTCAAACATTTATGTTTGTCTCCTCCTAATCAGATAAATCAGATTACATTTGTTTGAAAATATAAATTAAATTCACCTTAGTAAAAAGAAGTGTTATACAAGTTGCTTCTCTCACTCAGCAAATTTCAACATGTATAACAATCAATTTGTGTTTTTTAAATTCCTCATGTTAGACTTCTTGTTGTTGATATTAGATTTAAGCTTCCAAGTTGTATCATGTTAGTAAAGTCTCAGAAAACATTTGACTTCCAGATATGCCCATTTCTGGTAAATTTATGTTCTACATTTTGATTAACAAAGATGTTCTAAGTGTAAGTATATAACTGACTATTTGAATGTTCTTCAAATATTAAGTGATTGTTTTAGGGTCATATCTTGAAGTGAGTGTTATGACAAGGGACAAAGAATCTCCACGGAATCAGTAAAGGAGGAGAAGCATGGAGAAAAGTAGATTTTTTTGTTGTTGCTTTTCATAAGGGATAAGGTAAGTGATCACCACTATGACATTGTTTTCCATTTGTGATGTAGAGACATATTAATTAAAGGCATAAAGATACAGTCTTGGTCAAATGACACAGACAATTTTCTTTAGATTTGGCCAAAACCTTTGCAGTAAAGAAACACACAATATGAGGTTGTCCTTGTAGAAAGGGGTGGGTAAAAATACAACAAGAGAAAGAAAGGATCATGAATATCATTTTTTTGCTTTAGTGAATGATTAGAGGAAATGTATAGTTAGTCATCTCCCACTCTTTGAGACCCCATGGACTGTACTCTGTCAGGTTCCTCTGTTCATGGAATTATCCGGAGTGGGTTGCCATTTCCTCCTCCAGGGGATCTTCTTGACCCAGGGGTTGAACCCAAGTCTCTTACATCTCCTGCATTGGCAGGTGGATTCTTTACCACTGCACTACCTGGGAAGCCCATTAATTCATACAATAAATTCCAAATTTAAATGGCACCATCATATTTGCCTAGTAAATATCCAGAATGTAATTAAGAGCTCTAACACTGTTGTATCCATATTAAAGAAGAGGCATTAGTGGGAAGCTGAGGAAAGAAGCTGGACTAAGAGTGGGAAAATTTGAAATGAAATTTGTTGTATCTGTTTGGGGGCAAATCATTGTAATGAAGATACTGACATTGCTAGCCTTTATAGAACTAATTACTTTAATTAATTGCTTCTCTCTTATTGAGGTTTCCTTTGTTGGGCCTACAAAATTTAATTCATAGGCCAGTATCTTTCTGTTACATTAATTTCTCAGATTCAGTCTTTTGATGTATTGCAATTTTCTTAAACTCCAAAATCCTTCAGTTATCAAAATGATTGCTAAGTAGCTAAATATTGCTTTGATGCTTTCAATTTTAATGCTCTGGCTTAAATTTTGTAAGCAGTATGCTCTGTTCATCCCTCCATTCTATAAGAAAGCTCTTTAGATAAAGCTTATGCGTAGCTTTTCAATCTACAAAACACAATCTGTTTTCTTGACTGTCTCTCTCAACTATAGTGAGATCCAGACCAAAATATTTGAAGAAAATGTAACTGGACAGGATTTCTTCAAATGCATTAGCTTTGAATTAAATATTTCATTCTAGTTGGTGGAGATAAGAATATTGCAGGTTCACAAAAGGTACCCATATAACTGACTTTCTATGGAGAGATATCAGGCTATTTTACAGTGTATGTAAATGTATTCTAATTTTTAAAAGAATAACATAGTCCTCAGTTTAGGATGATGTGAGTACAGTCATAAGCGCTGAGAAGGGAATGAGGATAGAAATTTGTCACATGGAATAAGATAAATAAAAGGGAACATTCCCATACAGAGAAGGAAAATTTTAAGAAAGGGGAAAAAAAAGAATTTAAATGATGATATAGGAAAGTGACAAAGTGAGAGAAATAAACAAGATTGACTTTTCCAGAAAAGGAATGACAAGTGATGAATTAAAATTTTGAGTGATGCCAACACCTAGTTAGTAGGAGGAATTTTTTTAACAGCTTTATCAAGATATGGTTTACACACTAGAAAATTCATCCATTTAGAGTATAAGTCAGTGACTTTTAGTATATCCAGAGTTTTGTAGCCATCACCACAGGAATATTTTCATTATCCCCTCCAAAAATCTATACCCATTTGCTGTCACCCCAAAGCCCCCTTCTCCCCAGGGAGGGATATTTTGATAAAACAGCTATCTCATATTTATTTGATCCCTAGGTTCTCCAGACCAGGCCAGCTTTCATTACATTCTTTGCTAAAAGAGCAACTCTCAACCAGAAGGAAAGATCAATAGCAATCAGGCCCAGAGAATACATGGTCCTTGTGCAGACAGGTATCCATCTACAAGCCTGGGCAGAAACTGAGTGTATCTAAGTTTCATTATGCTCAGCTACTATCATTTATAGGGTTTCTAAATTTATGGTACTCAATACATGTTTGGGGCTTCCCTGGTGGCTCAGTTGGTAAGGAATTTTCCTGCAATGTGGGAGACGTGGATCTGATCCCTGGGTTGGGAAGAACCCCTGGTGAAAGAAATGGCAACCTACTCCAGTATTCTTGCCTGGAGAATTCCGTGGACAGAGGAGCCTGGAGGGCCACAGTCCATGGGGTCGCAAGAGTCAGATACAACTCAGTGACTAAACCACCACCACCAATACATGCTTAGCAAATCAGTCATATTAAAATCCATTAGAGAGTTTGCTTAAAATATAAAATAAAAATATAGATTAAAGTGCTCACTTCAGCAGCATGTACACTAAAATCCGGGTGTGCCCCTCTAAAGCCCAGACTTGGGTCTTCCCTGGTGGCTCAGACAGTAAAGAATCTGCCTGCGATGTGAGAGACCCAGGTTCGATCCCTGGAAGGAAGATCCCCTGAAGAAAGGAATGGGCAACCCACTCCAGTATCTTGCCTGGAGAATCACATGGACAGAGGAGCCTGACAGGCTGTCCATGGGGTTGCAAAGAGTTGGACACGACTGAGCAACTTTGATTCACTCATACTAAAATTAGAACAATACAGAGATTAGCATGACCCCTAGATAAGGAGAATACACAAATTCATGAAGCATTTCATTTTTTTACAGATATATGCTTCTTTTCTATACATTAAATATATGGCATTCTTCATGTCAATCATACTAAAAAAGGGAACTTGAAAACATAGATTATGCAGCATGCTGCTGCTGCTGCTAAGTCGCTTCAGTCGTGTCCGACTCTGTGCAACCCCATAGATGGCAGCCCACCAGGCTCCCCCCACCCCTGGGATTCTCCAGGCAAGAATACTGAAGTGGGTTGCCATTTCCTTCTCCAATGCATGAAAGTGAAAAGTAAAAGTGAAGTCATTCAGTCGCGCCCAACTCTTAGCGACCCCATGGACTGTAGCCTACCAGGCTCCTCCGTCCATGGGACTTTCCAGGCAAGAGTACGGGAGTGGGGTGCCATTGCCTTATCCGTTATGCAACATAAAGGTTAAATATTTAGTTTCAGTAAGTATGGAGTAGGGAACCTTGGAAACTGTATTTTTAAAGAGCTGCTTCAGTTCAGTTCAGTCGCTCAGTCGAGTCCGACTCTTTGCCACCCCATGAATCGCAGCATGCCAGGCCTCCTGTCCATCACCAACTCCCGGAGTTCACTCAGACTCATGTCCATCGAGTCAGTGATGCCATTCAGCCATCTCATCCTCTGTCGTCCCCTTCTCCTCCTGCCCCAAATCCCTCCCAGCATCAGAGTCTTTTCCAATGAGTCAAGTCTTCACATGAGGTGGCCAAAGTACTGGAGTTTCAGCTTTAGCATCATTCCTTCCAAAGAAATCCCAGGGCTGATCTCAGAATTGATTGGTTGATCTCCTTACAGTCCAAGGGACTCTTAGGTGATTTTAATAATAATCAAATTTTAAAATCACTGACAGTTTATATAAATGTATAAGCTAACAGCTGAACTGTAAGTAAAACAGCAATAAAGTGTATCAAGAACTAGTAAGAGAACCCTAGTGAGTAGAGAATTGCCCGGTAATAGAATGATCAGCATGGCATGGAATTAAGCTGAGAAATCTCATCTCCATGGTCAAGAAGCAGTTCTTAGGCACAGGTTACTACAGAAATGTCTCAAAAGAAGACATTTCTGATGAGATGAATGGCACATGAGAAAGCACAGAGGTGGAATTAATTCAAAATCACGCCTTAAGATGAGAGTTGGATAGACTTATTTGCAGCAGGGAGGGAAATAAGTTCAAGTGAAGAGAAAAGTTACAGGAAAGTCTGAGCTATGGAACTGAAGAGCTGTTTTCTGTAAAACAGCCTGAAGATCAGCCTTCAGTTAATTTCAGTTCAATTTAGTCGCTCAGTTGTATCCGACTCTTTGCCACCCCATGAATCGCAGCATGCCAGGCCTCCCTGTCCATCACCAACTCCCGGAATTCACTCAGACTCACGTCCATCGAGTCGGTGATGCCATCCAGCCATCTCATCCTCTGTCGTCCCCTTCTCCTCCTGCCCCCAATCCCTCCCAGCATCAGAGTCTTTTCCAATGAGTCAACTCTTTGCATGAGGTGGCCAAAGTCCTGGAGTTTCAGCTTTAGCATCATTCCTTCCAAAGAACACCCATGACTGATCTCCTTCAGAATGGACTGGTTGGATCTCCTTACAGTCCAAGGGAGTCTCAAGAAGATCAGCCTTAGCAACTGACATTATTAACTAATAATTTCTTTCCTGATAGGAAATATTTCAAGAAATAAGACTAGGGACAAAATTGGAAGATTTCTGGAATTCTCACTAAGAACAGCTAAAGAAGGCAGAGGTTTAAAAGCCTGCTACTACTTCCAACAACCCAGAAACATCAAAATTTAATTAAAATGAGGTGGGTTTTTTTTTTTTCCTCTCTCATCCCATATATTTTCTAGCAGAGGACTTACGATACTGGGAAGTGGTTTTTAAGTAGCAAAAAAGATGAATGAGTGTGACGCAATTGAGGATATTCAGTTTTCAAAAAAGTTGGTCATTAGCGTCTCAGATATAATGCTTCAAATAGTCATGGTTTTCCCAGGGTCCTATTGCTTTTAAAAACAAAGTATAAGAATACAGTAAGTCAGAAAGAGAAAAATAAATATCATATGTTAACTCATATACATGGAATCTAGAAAAATTATATTGATGAACCTCTCTACAGGGAGGGAATGGAGATGCAGACATAGAGAAGGGACTTGTGGATACAGTGGAGGAAGGAGCAAGTAGGATGAATGGAGACGGTAGCCTTGACATATGTACACTACCATGTGTAAAATGGATAGCTGGTCAGAAGTTGCTGTATAACAGGGAGCCCAGCCTGGCCCACTGTGATGATCTAGAGGGGATGGGATAGGGAGAGAGGAGGGAGGCTCAAGAAGGAGGGAAAATACGTGCAATTATAGCTGAATCTCATTGTTGTACGGAAACCAACACAATTTGGTAAAGCAATTTCCCTCCAATTAAAAATACAGTTTTAAAAAATATTGCTCTGAATGTCCCATTTCTCTTAATGTGAGTTTTGATTTCATTCTGCTTATGCCAGTGATTCTAACAGCACCTCCCCCAGTGTACACTAAGTGACAAGGACATCTCCATTCTCACCCACTCACAGTTGCTCAATGTTCTGTAAACATATTTTTCATTGGAAGTAGCAGTTTACAAATATGTCCAAAGGTTATAATGTCTTTCATAGAATTTTTTTAAAATAACTTTGAGATTTTAAAAAATCTGTTTGCCATACAATTAGCATGAGAATCATCAGCAATTACAGTGTTAACTTTTTTCACATCTATGTGTTCGCCTCTCTTCCTAGTTTATGTCAAAATTTAATGCTATTATTATAGTCAAACGTTAGCTTTTTTAGATTCTAAACAAATGAGTACTGGGGGTGTAATGTACAACAAGATGACTAGAGCTAACACAGTGAGGTATGATATATAGAAACATTAAGACAGCAAATCTTAAAGAGTTCTCATCACAATGAAAATGTGTTTTCCTTTTTCATTATTTTTTATTGTCTCTATATCAGAAGAGGAGTGTTACCTTAATCTATTGTCATAATCACTTCATAATACACAGAAAACAAACTGTTGTCTTCAACTGAAAAAAAAAAGTTAGCTTTTTTTCCTTTTCACCTAACAGTAAGTAATCAAAGCTTTTATGTTGTGATAAGGCCTTCCTATTTTGGTGGATGTGTAAGATAGATTCTACCAAGGCAATATATAGCATGTGTCTTCAGTTATCAAACATTGCAGTTCATCTGTAGTTTTACAAATATTAATTTTTGCTTTAGTGAATGATTAAAGGAAATGCCAAGTCAATCAGATCCAACTCTCTGCGACACCATGGACTATATAGCCTGCCAGGCTCCTTTGTCCATGGGATTCTCCAGGCAAGAATATTGGCATGGATTGTCATGCCCTTCTCCAGGAGATCTTCCCAGCACAGAGATCAAATCCCCATTTCCTTGAGAGGCAGGTTCTTTACCACTAGTGCCACCTGGGAAGCCCTTAGTGAGTGACTGGGTAGCTGTGTGCAATTTTACTCTTTGTGTGGGAATTTCTTGGATGAGTCAATTACACTTGGTGTTCAAAACTATGAATCTTACATATCAGTTATGTAAAACAGATTGTTCTCTGCACAAAAGAAAAAAGAGTTTCTAAGATTTAAAAAAACCTGGAAAGACAGTTTTACTATTAATAATAATAACAAACATTTATATAGCTTTCACTCTATGCCAGACACTTTCTAAGTACTTTTAAGTATGTTAAATTAAATCTAATCCTTGGGGAGCTACTCTTAAGCAACCTTATAGATAAACTGAAGCCCTGAGAGGTTAAGTAATTTGTCCAAGGGGTAACAGTGAGGAACCTGGGATTCTTTCCAATGAGTTTGACAATTGAGTCTATTCTCTTAAGTACTTTGTCATCCTGCTTTGAGGTCAGTTAGAATATTCCCATATTGTATATTCAGATTCTTTCTTTCCAAATGCTTTTCCTGCTTATAGGACAATACTTTAGCCAAGAAAGTTTACCAACTTATTTTATTTATTCTTTCACTCAACAAATATTTACTGTGTCTATTAAACTGATGACTGGAATTTCATTACTCTATTTTCATTCATGTGAGTTAAATGGCTACCTACTATTAAAAGTTGGAATACTATAACATTGATCTTTGACTTTGACATTTGGGTAGATAGAATCTGCCATAGGTTCGGTTTTGGCCTCAATGTATTTCAACATTATTTTGAAACCCCTGAAATTGTGCATGACCAATAAATTTATGATCTTTGTAGGTAATAATTACATAAAACTTCTACCAAAATGTTGATAATTCAATCAAGACATGACCTGTGGATTTATTTTAATATTATGATATTTACTTATAATATGTGTTTTAGATATATTTTAGAGTGAAAAATTTGTTTGTCTTTTACAAAAACAAATCCAAAATATTGATATTTGCACAGTCTCTTAAATCAAGGAATCATGAACTCACTGTAGCTCATAAGCCCTCATACATCCAACTATCTTAAATATATTTCTGGTATTAAAAATGTATGGCATTTAAAATGGGTACTTTTGACTCATTTTGAAATTTTCCATACTCATTTATTATAGTGGTGGGAGGTAAAAATAATAAAAGTTTTCATTTTTAAACCTCACCTTTTTCTTCCTCAACTCTTGTCAGTGTTTATATTGCCCTTGAGAGTTGCATAAGAACAAAGGAGAGAGCATAGAAAGAAACACTGAATCCAGGAAACAGGTACCCAGCAAAACTCTTGATCTTAGAATTCAGAAATGGGATTTTAACTTATCTCAGAATTCAGAAGTGGGATAATTGTCATACAAATGTACATTTGTGAGTTTATTCGAATTAAAAATGAAATCATATTTTTCCTATCAGTCATAAATCTAACTTGACTGCTTATCTTGACAATGAGGCCTAGCTTTGAAAATCAGATTATTTGTAGGAACTTTCTAGAAATATAATTATGCAAGTCATAGTTTTGACAATAATAAAAAGCACTTTGAGGTTTTATATTGATAAAAGTATATTTAAATTGATAATATTTCACTTTTGCCAAAGCTATTGAGCATTATCAGGTGATTCTAAGTCGAACTATAGCAATTAGTAACCATTTATAAGTGCCTTTTTTGCAATGTTTCTAGACAATGAGAATGAGAATGACTAATAACTGAGTTCCAAATCCTTTTGCAATTGACCTAGTTTCCAGTGGTGTGCTTTCAATAGCATTAAGGAAGTCATACTTGATTCATCAGCTGATAGATAATTAAGCTCCAGTATTCTTGCCTGGAGAATCCCATGGACAGAGGAGCCTAGCGGGCTGCAGTCCATGGAGTCAGAAAGAGTTGGACACAACTGAAGCAACTAAGCACAGCACAGCACAGGTAATTAAAATTCTTTTTCAATGATGATTACAATGTGACCTTTGGCTTATAACTTAGATAACCAGATACTCAAATGATGATGTTATAACAGAACTTCTTGTGCTTTTTTCCTATTTTATTTGGTTGCACTGGATCTTAGTTGCAGCATGTGGGATCTTAGTTCCCTGATCAGGGATGGAACCTGGGCCCCCTGTATTGAGAGCGTGGAATCTTAGCCACCAGACTACCAAGGAAGACCTCTATCTCTCTTTATTTGAACAAGACTTCTTGGTGCTTGCATCAATAGAATAGTTGAATAGGAATGTTCTAGAATAGAAATATAGCAGAGTAGAACATAGGAGAATAGAAAACATAGCAAGAGGATAGGTGAGATGTATGTCAATCTAGCAGTAAGTCATATTCATCCAAAGACACATGATCTGATTGGAGGACCCAGATGGATGGAATATACGATTAATGTCGTTTAGAAATGACTTTCAAACAAAATTTTTCTTGTGTTTAATATTATTGAAATTATACTAGTTATATATAGTTTTGATAAAGAATATATTGACCATACTTATAATGATAGCTTGATCTAGAAAAATCTATTACTACTCAGAACTGGATAGGTACAAGAATGTCTTTTATAGTTTTGATTATCTTTAGTTTCAGAAATGTATGATAGAGTGATCTTTAAAATATATTGAAGCAGTACTTCCCCAGTCGTCCAGTGTTTAAGACTTCACCTTTTAACGCAGGGGGTACAGGTTCAATCCCGGGTCAGGAAGCTAAGATCCCACACATCTTGAGGCCAGAAAAATGTATAAAACAGAAGTAATATTATAAAAAATTCAATAAAGACTTTTAAAATGATCCACATCAAAAAAAACTTTTTAAAAATAAAATATATTGAAGCACAAAATAACAAGGTAAAATTATGTGGGAAATAAGGATGGAAATACAAGATTGAGTAGAAACAAGAATGATACTAAAATTTCCAACTTTTAAAAGAATAGATCATGTTGTTTTAAATGGATAATGGCAGGCAATAAATGACTGCAGTATTTACATTTCACTGAATACATTTTCAAAGTGGTATTTCACTTTATTTTTTAAATATCAGTATTTATATTTTTTGTTATCTTACTCATGATGAGAAGCTTTAGAAGCTAAGCATGTGTGAAAGGTTACATGCTTAACAAAATTCTTTTGGGAATATAAGGAGGGAAAAGATTGAAGACCACAAAAATATGTAATATAAGCATTAGCAGAGAATGTGGAGAACATACTGTTTATGCTCTATGATAGGTATTTTAAATGTATCTACTATCATTTTCAATTAAAAATCACAACAATAAAGTTACATAATACTTCAGATGTATTCGTCTACTCTAGAAATTTAAACTGTAATGGTGATTTTGCTTCATCAAAATGTGGATTTTTATACTTAGTCGTTAGACATTTGGCCAAAGTAAGGGATTGGTATATATCCAAAAAAGTATAATTATGCCTATGAAAAGTTACTTGGAGCCTTCCTAAAAATCATTTATTATCTGTTGTAAGTTTACTTTATTCCATATTAAGCTGGCAGAGAATGAAGATATTTATTTATGGCAGTGTAGGAATGCAGGATGGAAGTGGAAAGAGCATAGTGTCTAATGAGAAAAGAAACCAAATGAAGCTGTAGAGTTTTATCTTCATTCAGCAAGCATTTGCCAGGTACCAAGGCCTCACACAATGTATTATTACAGTTTATTTAACCTAGCATTATATCAATCATAGTTTATTATCATCATTGGAATTATATTTTTTTAAATTAAACTTTATTGGAGTATAGTTGATTCATAATATTGTATTAGTTTCTGTTTACAGCAAAAGTGAATCAATTTTACATATACATATATCCACTCTTTTTTAGATTTTTTTCCCCATATGGATCATTGCAGACTACTGAGTAGAGTTCCCTGTGCTACACAGTAGGTTCTTATTAGTACCTATTTTACATATAGTAGTGTGTATGTCAATCCCAATCTCCCAGTTTATCCCTTCCCCCTCTCCCTGTGCCGTCCCCCTTGGTAAATTTGTTTTCTACATCTGTGACTCTATTTCTGTTTTGCAAATGAGTTCATTTGTACCATCTTTTTAAAGATTCTAAAGCTTATTTTCTTAGAAGATAAAATTAATTGGCTTTATATTCTAGATGTTAAATGAACTAAGAAACTATAATAATGTATTACATGGGTTCATTTTCTTTCTAAATAAATATAAAGATAGCTATAAAAAGTGAAAACTAAGCTTTCAAACAATGGAGAGATTATCTTTATATTTATTTTGTTTAAAATTCTGGGATAAATTTTCCTTTGTTTTGTTAATGAACTCTATTGGTTAATGTTCAGGGAATGTGTGCTGTTCCCTGGACTTCCAGGAAAAGATCTGTGTTATGTATTTACATAAGTAGTTCTTAATTTCATCAAATCATATCATTTATTTTGATTTATTTTCTTTAAGATGTTTAAAGTTGCTGATTAACAACAACAACTA
This sequence comes from Ovis aries, assembly GCF_016772045.2. Taxonomy (NCBI): domain Eukaryota; kingdom Metazoa; phylum Chordata; class Mammalia; order Artiodactyla; family Bovidae; genus Ovis; species Ovis aries. The sequence continues at coordinate 206,335,966 of NC_056056.1, forward strand.
ATATAGTCTCAACATGCTATTTTTCATGCCCTTTGAAAATTTGAGCAAGTGGATGGAAGTGATCTGCAATTGATTTTTTTATACTGGAAGTAGTTAATATGTTACAAAAATAAATGGTTGGCCATTTACTTTCACTACCATCAGGTAAAATAAAAACCAGGGATTCTGGAACAAGGACAGAGTTCAAGGAATTAAGGACTCAGACTCCCATTCTTTCCTGTTCCTCTCTACACCATGAGGGGACATCAACTGCCTAATCCAGTCTTGATTCTGCTTTTCTTGCTCCTTCCCAGAGATGCTTCAGCTACCTCCAAACCGTAAGCAACATTTCCAGAAAATTCTATTGCCCTCCTCTCTTCCATTCTGTTATCCATTTCTTGATGTCTGTCTTTTTATTTCCTAATTCTCTATGAAATTATCTGCTGTTGAAAAGCATTGAAAAATGATTACCACAGGTGGTAAAAGGTATACTCCCAGTTCTAGAAAACTCAAAGACACAAGGTGTCTCTTGTGAAATATTTGTGAAACATTCACCTGCCAAGATGATGGAATTCTACAATATTCACCAAATAAAACTATATAATTCCTACCAAAAAAAGGAGATAAATTCTTTACTGGCTAATGAAAAAGGCTGGTGTCTTGTCTTTGCCATTGCAAAGTGACATAATATCTGTGTCTCCTCCAAGTCGTGGGTTCCCAAGATGGATGAGACCTAAAGACAAGCCAGGATGTGTCAAGTCACTCAAAGTGAAAGTGAAGTCGCTCAGTCGTGTCTGACTCTTTGCGACCCCATGGACTGTAGCCTATCAGGCTCCTCCATCCATGGGATTTTTCAGGCAAGAGTGCTGGAGTGGATTGCCATTTCCTTCTCCAGGGGGTCTTCCCGACCCAGGAATTGAACCTGGGTCTCCCACATTACAGGCAGACGCTTTACTGTCTGAGCCACCAGGGAAGCCCAAGGATGGAGTCAAGTCACTCAATCCTTCATCAAATCTTTAAAGGCTAGCATTATACTTTGAGAACATACAAATCAACAAAATGTGGGCTGTGACCTCAGTACCTCATAGCATAAAAGAGAGCAAGAGAGATGGTGCACAGAGAATGAAATAAAATGCAAAAACAGAACCAGGATTCTGTGGGAACTGTTGTTGCTCAGTTGCTAAGTTGTATCCAACTCTGCGACCCCATGGACTGTAGCCCGCCAACGTCCTCTGTCCAGGGGGATTTCCAGGAAAGAATACTGAAGTGGGTTGCCATCTCCTCCTCCAGGGGATCTTCCTGGATTAGGGAACAAACCCCCATCTCCTGAGTCACTAGGGAAGCCGTCTGTGGGAATACTGACAAATAATACCTAACTCCTCATGGGAACTTATATAAAGGGAGGGGCATCACCAAATTCTACAGAAGGAATTTGTTTTTGAGATGAGTCTTATGAAGCAAATAGAAGTTTTCCAGCTAGACCAGGACACTTCAGATAGATCGACAAGCATGAGCCACCAGAGCATCACAGAGTACAGTATGTTTGGGCTTTTCTAAATGATAGATAAACAGCAACAGAGGACTGATATTTTCTTCTGGGTGTACAATGGTAATACGTCTGATGATTAGCCTAGTTTGTCTTCTATCTGCAGAGAGTGGAAGAAAAAGAAGAGCTAAAGTTGCTCCTGAAACTGTATTGAAAATAGATTCAGTTCCTCTCCATGAATTGTTATCTCTTTAATGTTTCCCAGGAAACAAAGTGACTTGTGATACCATCATACGAAACCCAAGACCACACACAGACAGATTCTCTTACTGGTTTCAATAATAATTAATTGATTAATAATATTGTTTGTTAATAAAAGTGTTTTGAGAGGACTGTTGACATATAGCTGAGAATTAAAGTTGTAAGATATTAAAGTGTACAACACACATATATATTGTGAAAGGATTTTTCCCATTGACCTAACTAATCTATCACATAGATTAATCTAATGATTTATCTAGCACATCTGTCTCTCAGCTATCTACTTTTGAGGGAGAGGTAAGAACATTTAATTTCTGATCTCTGAGCAAATTTCAGTTATATAATACAGTGTTATCAGCCATAGTCACCATGTTAGATATTACATCTTCAGCTCTTATTACCTCATAAATGAAAGTTTATGCCCTTTTACCAACCTATTCCTGTTTCCCTCTACCTCCCAGCCACTGGAAAGCTCTTTTCTACTCTAGGTTTCTAAGTTTGACTTAAAATTAAAAAAAGATTCCACATGTAAGTGATACCAGGCATAACTGTCTTTCTCTGGTTTATTTCACCTAACACTGTGCCCTCAAGGGCCATCTATGTTTTCACAAAGGGCAGGATTTCCTTATTTTTTTTTAAGGTTGAATAATATTCGTGTGTGTGTGTGTGTGTGTGTGTGTGTGTGTGTGTGTGAGAGATCACATTTTCCTGGTTCATTGAAAATTTCTAATTTAGAAAATTGCCTCTATCCAAAATGTATAACAACTCATGGAGTGCTTATCTGTAGCTTACGAATAGGTTTGCTAATGTTGTAATGGTGACTATTTCCACAATACTGGAGAAATGTATGGGTGTTTAACTTGGTAGTGGGGTTCTGAGTTTCTAAGGTCTCTGGATTGGCGTTTGAAGAATATACTCCTTGCCACTCCTGCTGAAATCTAACTCGGTTCTGTGACTGATGAAGATAGCAAAGATTATCTAGAAAACAACCACAATAACCTCTCCATGGCTGACCCAGACCCCTCTTCTCCACAGACAGTACCTGGTGCTGGTCCCATCACAGCTGTACGCTGGTGTTCCCGAGAAGGTCTGTGTCCTGCTGAATCACCTGAATGAGACAGTGGCGCTGACAGTAACTCTGGAAGATGGGATACAGGGCAGGAATCTCCTCACAGACCTGGAGACGAAAAATTCCTTCTACTGCAGCTCCTTCACGGTCAGCATTCCTCCTTGGGGGAGGGAAAATCACTACAGAGAGAGCACATTAGTTGATGCCTTGGGTTCTGACCCTCAACAATTAAAAACCCTCAGTTTGGTGCTCTGTGATGACCTTAATGGGTGGGATAGGGGTGGGAAGGAGGTTCAAGAGGGAGGGGATATATGTATATATATAGTTGATTAACTTTGTTGCCCAGCAGAAACTAACACAGCATCATCAAGCAATTATACTCCAATAAAAAATAAAATACAAAAAAGTAAAATGAGGAGTACAGAGTGAATTTCAAACAAGTCAAAAGATAAAAGTTCTACTGAATATACTTTCATAATATTTACAAACAGAACTGGTACAATATACAAAAGATAACAATGGTTACAAGAATGATTTTGTTTGTTCTTAAAGCAAACTTTGAAGGTAAATCATGTTCATGCCTTTATAGATATAAACACAGATTCATAAAGTTTAGTGACTTATCTAAGATCTCCCAGATGGTTGATGTTTAATGTACTGTCCTTGTAACCTTTTATTAACTTAAAGTATTAAATAGTTATCATACCAGCTCACTACCAATGATAATATATAGTGCTACTTTTGACTACTAGAAATAAATTTTAAAAATTATTTTAATACTACCATATTACTGTAAAAATGAGAACTTATTTCCTTCATTGTCATGACTAGTTGAAGAATTATTTAATTTTTATTGCAATGACATTTCTCCTTTAATCAATTCAATAAATTGCTGCCTTCATGTTACACACTCATCAGTTCAGTTCAGTTCGGTCGCTCAGTTGTGTCCAACTCTTTGCGACCCCATGAATCACGGCACGCCAGGCCTCCCTGTCCTTCACCAATTCCCGGAGTTCACTCAGACTCATGTCCATTGAGTCAGTGATGCCATCCAGCCAACTCATCCTCTGTCGTTCCCTTCTTCTCCTGGCCCCAGTCCCTCCCAGCATCAAAGTCTTTTCCAATGAGTCAACTGTTCGCATGAGGTGGCCAAAGTACACTCTCATATTAATCTATAAAGCAGGGGACATTCCATTTGACCCTGAAAAAATGAAAGCGAAAGTATCTCTTTCTCAGTCATGTCCAGCTGACTCTTTGTGACCCTGTGGTCTATAGCCTACCAGGCTCCTCTGTCCATGGAATTCTCCAGGCAAGAATCTTAGAGTGGGTAGCCATTCCCTTCTCCAGGGGATCTTCCTGACCCAGGGGTTGAACCTCAGTCTCTTGCATTGCAAGTGGATTCTTTACCATCTGAACCACCAAGGAAGCCTAGCTCTTACTAATTCCCATGGGACTAACCAGAGAAATGAGAAAGTCACAAAAGCTGAGACATTCAGAAGTGGATCTGGGCAGATTCTTCAGCTCATTTCTGTTTTACAGATTCCAGCATCATCTTTTCCCTCAGCATTCATAACTGTACAGGTACAAGGGCCAACCCAGAACTTCATAAAGAGGAAGCGGATGTACATTACAGAAGCAGAAAGCCTAGTCTTTGTCCAGACAGACAAACCCATCTACAAGCCAGGACAAACAGGTATAAGGAACCAAACAAGCAAATGCAATCTGAAGGGTTGGAGGTGTAGTTCTCTATTACGTTTTGGAAATCCTGGCACATTGTTATTTGTGTTACCACCCTGAATTTCCACTGGAGGCTTTCATGAGAAAAATCTCTGTGTTTCAGTGAACTTCCGCATTGTCTCTGTGGATGTCAACTTTCACCCTTTGAATGAAACGGTGAGTCTCATAACAATGGCTATTTTGTTGTTGTTCAGTCGCCAAGTTGTGTCTGACTCTTTGCAACCCCGTGAACTGCCTCACACCAGCTTCCCTGTCCTGCACTAACTCCCAGAGTTTGCTCAAGTTTATGTCCATTGAGTAAGTGATGCTATCTAACCATCTCCTACTCTGTTGCCCTCTTCTCCTTTGCCTTCCATCTTTCCCAGCAGTAAGACTGGGAGGGAAAAAAAAAAAAAAAACCCAAAAGGTAAAAACCTGTTCTTTGGAGAACCTGAGACCAATATGAGATACTTAAATCTACCACAGAAAGTTCTCCAAAGCATATGGCTACTGGAGGATAAGGGAGATAAGTTCATCAACTACATTCTTAAAGTTAATTAAATATTCAGTTGAAATTATCTCCCTTAAAGACTCAATTATTCTAAATGGACAAAAGAAAATAAGTACATTTGATATCTCTCTTAAGAGAAATGGAGAATTTTTCACAGATAAGTCAACTACAAAATGAAACTCATTATTTGTATCTTTTTACACAAGTCTAGGTTACATTATTTCATAAAAGGAAATCATTATTTCTTTTCTGTTTGTTCCTTTTTTTAAGAATGATTTTTTCCTTCTCTTTAAAAAAATAAATTATCCATTTTTGGCTGTGCTGGGTCTTCATTGCTGCTCAGACTTTTCTCTGGTTGTGGAGAACGGGGGCTACTCTGCAGCCACAGGGCGCAGGCGTCTCATTATGGTGGCTTCTCTTGTTGCAGAGCACAGGTTCTAAGGTCCATGGGCTTAGTAGTTATGGTTCCCAGGCTCTAGAGCACAGACTCAGTAGTTGGTGCACACAGGTTTTGTTGCCTCATAGCATGTGGGATCTTCCCAAATAAGGGATAGAAACTGTCGTCTTCACTGGCAGGTGGATTCTTTACCACTGAGCCATAGGGAAGCCCCCATGATTTCTTCAGAGACTATGTCCCAGACCAAACATATGAAGTGTAATGACTCAAACAGGGCCACATTTCCTCATCCAGACAAGAACTGAATAGGCTCACTTCCTTCTGGTCCAAATACTGTTTTAATGCTGGTGTCACAGTTTTGTCTTTTTATACTCTGTCTCACACTCACGCTATTTGTTTTCTTTTCAGTTCCCGATGGTTTATATTGAGGTAGGTAATATCTTGTGTCTCTCTCTTGGGATGAGGACTCACTGTGAGTTATATTAACTTTCTTCTTTCCACTTTCTCCTTCCCCACTGGCACTTCTTCAGAACTAAATAAATACTGTTTTCCCTGTCTCTCATAAATCCTGGGAAGAGTGGATAAGATGTCAATGAAAGAACAAAAATACTCTGAGATGATGCAATGTAGTGGGTCTTCCAATATTTCTGACCGAGATGGGTATGCATAATCACAAAAAGAGAAACTATCACCTGTCTTATCTCAGCTGGGCAAGTTGCCCTTTTCTCAGTCTAGAATTCTTAGAAACCTTTGCTAATACCTTTGGTGCCAATTTACCAACCAGCTAATTAGCCTGCTTCCCATGTCATCCTCCCTGAAAAGCTGTCCTTCTACTCAGAACTATATATTTCAATTACTTCAATATACTTGTGATGCTTTTACCTATAGAACCCCAAAAGGAACCGGATTTTCCAATGGCCCAGTTTCAAATTGCAAGGGGGACTCAGTCAGCTGTCTTTCCCACTCTCAGTGGAGCCCGCACTGGGTCCCTACAAGGTGGTACTGCTGAAGGAGTCTCGGAAAAAAATAGAGCACTCTTTTGAAGTGGATGAATACGGTAAGAATTCCACACATGTCAAACACATTTATGACATTAAAGAACACAAGATCGGATCATTTTTCTATGTAGTGACAAGCAAAAACCTAGCATATAACAATCAAAAAGTAGCAAGAATTTTTATTTATCTAAATATTTGCCAAACATTTCATGCACTATCTCATTAAATCCTTACAATAGCCCTCTCAGGCAGATACTATACCATCTCTATTTTGCAAATGAGTATATTGATACTAGAGAAGTTTCTACTGTTTCCCCATCTATTTCCCATGAAGTGATGGGACTGGATGCCATGATCTTCATTTTCTGAATGCTGAGCTTTAAGCCAACTTTTTTGCTCTCCTCTTTCACTTTCATCAAGAAGCTTTTTAGTTCCTCTTCACTTTCTGCCATAAGGGTGGTGTCATCTGCATATCTGAGGTTATTGATATTTCTCCCAGCAATTTTGATTCCAGCTTGTGTTTCTTCCAGTCCAGTGTTTCTCATGATGTACTCTGCATAGAAGTTAAATAAGCAGGGTGACAATATACAGCCTTGACATACTCCTTTTCCTATTTGGAACCAGTCTGTTGTTCCATGTCCAGTTCTAACTGTTGCTTCCTGACCTGCATACAGATTTCTCAAGAGGCAGGTTAGGTGGTCTGGTATTCTCATCTCTTTCAGAATTTTCCACAGTTTACTGTGATCCACACAGTCAAAGGCTTTGGCATAGTCAATAAAGCAGAAGTAGATGGGGAAACAGTGTCAGACTTTATTTTGGGGGGCTCCAAAATCACTGCAGATGGTGACTGCAGCCATGAAATTAAAAGACGCTTACTCCTTAGAAGAAAAGTTATGACCAACCTAGATAGCATATTCAAAAGCAGAGACATTACTTTGCCAACTAAGGTCCGTCTAGTCAAGGCTATGGTTTTCCTGTGGTCATGTATGGATGTGAGAGTTGGACTGTGAAGAAGGCTGAGCGCCAAAGAATTGATGCTTTTGAAGTGTGATGTTGGAGAAGACTCTTGAGAGTCCCTTGGACTGCAAGGAGATGCAACCAGTCCATTCTGAAGGAGATCAGCCCTGGGATTTCTTTGGAGGGAATGATGCTAAAGCTGAAACTCCAGTACTTTGGCCACCTCATGAGAAGAGTAGACTCATTGGAAAAGACTCTGATGCTGGGAGGGATTGGGGGCAGGAGGAGAAGGGGACGACAGAGAATGAGATGGCTGGATGGCATCACAGACTCAATGAACGTAGGTCTGAGTGAACTCTGGGAAATGGTGATGAACAGGGAGGCCTGGTGTGCTGCAATTCATGGGGTCGCAAACAGTCGGACATGACTAAGCGACTGAACTGAAATGAACTGAGAGAAGTTAAAAATTTACCAAAATCATGGAGCCAAGAAGCATAAGGGATTTTAATAGTTCCAACTGAACCTATTCAAACATAAATTGTTAACCAATATATTGTGTCATCTACATGCATCTCTTGATCTATATCTTACAACAGGGTGTATTTTCTGGGATTACATCCTTGCTGTCTGTAACCTACATGTAATTTACGCTAATAATAGTTCTCAGACATTGAAACCATCTTATTAGTTATCAATTATGTAGAATTTCTAAGGTAAGTTAAATATATCATGCTGTGGATAAGGAGTTGTTGTTCTACTGCTAAGTCATGTCTGACTCTTTGTAACCCAATGGACTGCAGCATGCCATGCTTCCCTGTCCTTTTCTATCTCCTGGAGCTCACTCAGACTCATGTCCATTGAGTCAGTCATGCCATCCAACTATCTCATCCTATGCCTGCTCTTATCCTCCTGTCCTCAATCTTTCCTAGCATCACAGCCTTTTCCAATGAGTCAGCTCTTCACATCGGGTAGACAAAGCATTGCAGTTTCAGCTTCAGCATCAGTCCTTCCAATGAATATTCAGGGTTGATTTCTTTTAGGACTGACTGGTTTAATCTCCTTGCTGTCCAAGGGACTCTCAAGAGTCTTCTCTAATGCTACAGCTCGAAAGCATCAATGCTTTGGTGCTCAGCCTTCTTTATGGTCCAACTCGCAAACTCATACATGACTACTGGAAATACCATAGCTTTGACTATATAGGCCTTTGTCAGCAAAGTGATGTCTCTGCTTTTTAATACACTGTCTAGGTTTTTCATAGCTTTTCTTCCAAGGAGCAAGCAGCTTTTAATTTCATGGCTACAGTTACCATCTGAAGTGATTGTGAAGCCCAAGAATATAAAATCTGCCACTATTTCCACTTTTTCTCCATCTGTTTGCCATGAATAGGAGACTTATCACAAAAACAGGATTCTCCTGTCTCACCAGAACTGCCATGAGAATTATGGAACAGGGATTAATTGTAGGAACAACTAACCTTAAATACAACTGTGTGGGAGAGGCTGGAAAAGTCAGAGTGCCTCAGGAGGAGCTGATGGATCTGAGGAAATTGCTAACCAGGCCTCCTGAAGCAAGGGTGAGGATGTACAGATCAGAACTTTCAAGAGCACATTCAGATTCCAGAGTGGACCACTGAGGGAAACTGGTAGAAGAATCAATGGGAGGATGTTAGCTCTCCCTCCTCCCACTTTGGTATTTCTATAACCAGGTGTCTGATAGTGGGCCCAGGGTCTCTGTGAGTCAGCAGGGTTAGAAGTTGGGAAGAAGAGCTAGAGCAGACAGGGTAAAAAATAAGGACAAAGTGAAAGTTTCTGGCCTCTCTGTACCTGTGACCAGGTCTAATCATGGTGACCTTCAGAGACTAATGCAGCTGTTTCCCTCCCACCTTTGAAATCTTGGACAAATTCTGAGGAGAGTCTAGGAACTATAATACCAGCCTAAGTTACCATGGTGCTAACTGCCCATGGGTATGAATGGCATCTCTTTTTTGCCAGTAGTGACCTGCTGCTCCTTATTGTAATTGAAATCACTTCAGGTGACTCTTTGTTACAAGATTCTGTAATAGAATCATTACTAATACTCTTGCAAGACTTTCTGCCTGCTCTCACATTTGTGTTTTTTTTTTTCTTTTATTGATAACAGTTTTGCCCAAATTTGAGGTCCAAGTGAAAATGCCCAAGAAGATTAGTTTCCTAGAGGATGAATTTGAGGTTTCTGTCTGCAGCTTGTGAGTTACATTTTTTTATCTCATTTCTATTTCCCTACCCTGTTTGTATTGCACATAATGATTACTGACCTTCCAACTATTTTAATTAAAGAAGGAACGAGTCTCTCCAACTTGTCTGAGCTTAGACCAAGGAGCAGGGGTGATAGCATGCAATATGTTTACTACTGTTAGTAAAATTATTAACTGAGCATTTAAAATGTGCCAGGCAATGTTCAAAGTGCCTTGCACTTACTTGCGTTTTTGTTCTTACAGTAACCTTGTGAGATGAGGATAATAATTCTCATTTTACAAATGAGGGAACTATAACATATAAAGAATAAACTAATTTGTTCAAGTTCCTACAGACAATAAATGGCAGATTGGAATTTAAATCCAACAGTCTGGCTCCAGACCCTGAACCTTTCTCCATAATTCTATATTGCCTCGGCAAGTAACAAAAAAATACATATAGCTGCATGAAGCATTTCTATGTCCCAGACACTGGACTAAAGTGAACCCAAACCATCTAATTCTGGAGCCCATAGCTTCCATGTTATTCCATATCTTATTATCTCCAATTTTGTATTGTCCCTAATTTTTTTAACTCTGGGAAGCTAGAAAGAAGTTAAGCAGACCCTCTATCTTAAATGCTGGATATATTAATATAGAATTAAAAATACATGCATTTAACTTTTTTGCAAAGTAGAAATAGAGATACAGACATAGAGAACAAATGTAGGGACACCAAAAGGGGAAAGGGGTGTGGGATGAATTGGGAGATCGGAATTGACATGTATACACTACTGATACTATGCGTAAAATAGATAACTAATGAGAACATACGAGATAGTGCAGGAAACTCTACTCACTGCTCTGTGGTAACCTAAATGGTAAGGAAATCCAAAACAGAGGGGATATATGTTTCTGTATAGCTGACTCACTTTGTTATACAGCAGAAACTAACACAATATTGTAAAACAACTATACTCTGGTTTAATAAAATGAAATTTTTAAAAAGAAATAAAATGTATGCTATTTATTTCTTCTCTGATTGCCTTTGGGCAATAAAGTCCCCTCCAGTTACATCAAGGAGGTTGGATTTACTGCTTGCTTTTAAAAACAACATAAAAAACATGTGTTTTCCTTTTCACCAGCTTTGATGCTTTACATTTTTTCATCAGGGAAAAAGCCTTTTGCTTCAAATTTAAAGAGAAGATTCAACAAAATGACTAAATTTAGTAAATAGTGTATTACTTTATCAGCACTTATAGAAATTTGAAGGGGAGGAGACACTGAAAAGAGGAAGCTTGGGGTTTCTGAGACCAAACTTCACCTACTTCACAGTTTGGACAGGGTCTCAAACTTAAGCATGCATGAGAAGCTATGGAGGTGCTTATTTCAAATGTAGATTCCTTGTCCCCACCTCTAAATCTGAAGAAGGATTTGGTACTCTGAATCTCACTGCATGTCTCAGGGAATGTCCATGGAGGTGGTCCAGAAAGCATACTTTAAGAAACAATAGACTGAGTTCAGCTTCACATCACGCCTTAGTCTGTTCAGGGTATCATAACAAAATACCACAGACTGAGGAGCTTATTAACAACAGAACTGTATTGTTCACAGTTCTATTGTTGTCCTGTCACTCAGTCGTGTCCAACTCTTTGCGACCCCATGGACTGCAGACACCAGGTTTCCCCGTCCTTCACCATCTCCCAGAGCTTGCTCGAACTCGTGTCCACTGAGTCAGTGATGCCATCCAACCACCTCGTCTTCTGTCTGCCCCTTCTCCTCCTGTTCACAGTCCCAGAGGCTGGGAAATCCAAGATCAAGGTGCCTGCATGGTCACATTCTGTTGAAGGTCTTCTTTCTGGTTCTGAGCATCTTCTTGTGTCCTCACATGGAAGGGGGGACAAGAGATCTCTCTGGAGCCTCTTTTATGAAGGCACACCCCCATTCATGAGAACTTCACCCTCCTCCCAAAACCCTCACCTCCTTAACTATCATCCTTTGGGATTTAGAATTTCAACATGAATTTCAGGGTGACATAAATATTCAGGCCATACATCACATCCTTCCATCAGATTTGGCAGAATCCAACTATCATGATACAGTTCATTTGTGATATTTTTCTTCTGTAGCTAGTGTTTTCCCATTTAATTCCTCACTTATCCTCTTAAAACATATATAAGTTAGGGAGGACTTAGAAATACACTTTTGGGACTTCCTTGATGGTCCAAATGGCTAAAAATTGGCTAAAAATTTGCCTTCCAAGGCAGGGGGTGCAGATTCAATCCCTGGTTAGGGAGATAAGATCCCACATTTTGCTGCAAAAAAAAAAACAAACATAAAAAGAAGCAATATTATAACAAATTCGGGAAAGATTTTTAAGTCCACAACAACAACAAAAATCTTAAAAAATAAAACCAGCAAACAAACAAAAGCAATACACACTCTATGTTTCTCTAATTTTTTTCCCTAAAACAACTTTGGAGGTACTGACAAAGCTAGAATCATAACCTAGATAATATGACAGCAGAGAAAGAAGGAAATAGGCAGTTTTATAGTCAAACCTCAACTGAGAGGAAGGTAAGATCTGAGAAAAACCACATTGTTACTTTTCCATTTGGAGGTGTTTCAAAAATAATTCAGTACTCATAAGTATTTTCTTTTAGAGGTATAGATAAGACTGTTTCAGAATAAGTATTTCTAAAGTGCTAATGCTGTGAAAGGAAATGCAATTGCTGTAGATGAGTAAGATGAATGATGAAATCATGTATAGGAAATGTGAGTAATTTATGTTAAATATCTTTTTGTATGACCACTTTATTGTTACAGATACACATATGGAAAGCCTGTCCGTGGCCTGGTGACGATTAATGTATGCAGAAAATATTTGCAGTACATTTCTCCCTGCTATGGAAAATATCCAAAAAGCATCTGTGAAGAATTCAGTCAACAGGTATATGGAAACCACTCTCCCCAGGACACTAACACCAGATCTTGCTTTCTTGTGACAGATAATACAATAAAGAACACAATACAACGCAACATAATACAATGTAATAAGAGAGCAGTGTTTGAATTAGTCACCTAGGAAAACTGTGGAATAGGGAAATATTTTAAGATTGCCTGGCAATAATCAGAACCCACTTGAACATAGGGCTCATGGATTTATGATAGTATTTATTTGGCCAATTTTGCAATTTCCTTTTGATAGCAATCAAAATGCCAGGTTTCTGGGCATAAAAGGATGTGGAAGTCTCCAAAGTTGACTTTAATCAAACAGAAAACAGAAGAAAAATATGGCAAATGTTAAGAACCGGGCCTGTGGGAGAATCAAATGACACTATGGAATCTAACCTGCATGTGGGAGTCTATGAGATCAGCATCAGGTTGAAGAGAGGGGGACCAAGTGAAAAGATGGATGAGAGCCCTCGATTACATCAGAGATGTAAAGGAAACAGCAGCAGGACATGCTGTATTAAGAAATGAAATGTAAAAAAAAAAAAAAGAAATGAAATGTATGAATTACTGATTTCAGAGGTAGAGTACAAAAAAGGTCAAGGTGAGGCACTGTGAACAGACATTGTCAGGTGTGGAAAAGCAAGGTATCTAAGTTGCAGAATGAAAGGCTAAGGTGGTAAACATGATGATGAAGGTCAAGATGAATACTAATAAGCAAGATAATCATGAGAGAAATATAGCTGTCAAAATCTTTATCAAATCAGGGAGACTAAGATTCATTTTCATTTTCAAAAGAGTCATGGCATCTGTATATAAGTAAATTAAATTGATTAAAGTTGTGCAATAAATATTTATTGTTCAATAAATATTTACAGGCAAGAATATTGGAATGGGTAACCATTCCCTTCTCCAGGGAATCTTCTGAACCCGGGGATCAAACCTTGGTATCCTGCATTGCAGGCAGACTATTTACCATCTGACCCACCAGGGAAGCCCAAATTAAGCATGACTAAATTTTACTATGCAATAAATATCATGCAAACAAGTAAAAAATGAAAACAAAACTTTATTATAATATGGAACCTAGTGTTTAGTTTAGAAATCTAATTTCTATAATGAATCATCTAGTCAATAAATATATGTGCTTTCATTAATGTCCTAGATATCAAGAAAACACAGTTAACAATCCCTAGTCAATATTTAGGCTTCCCTGATGACTCAGCAGTAAAGAATCTTCCTGCAATGCAGGAGATGTGGGTTCGATCTTGGGTCAGGAAGATCCCCTGGAGAAGGAAATGGCAACCTGGTATTCTTGCCTGGAGAATCCCATGGACAGAGAAGACCGGTGATCTATAGTCTATGGGGTGGCAAAAGAGTCAGACACAACTGAGCCACTGAACAACTACAGTCAATATTTAGGTCGAGATCATTACAGAGGCTTCTTCAGTTCAGTTCAGTCACTCAGTCGTGCCCGACGCTTTGTGACCCCATGAATCGCAACACACCAGGCCTCCCTGCCCATCACCAACTCCTGGAGTTCACTCAGACTTACGTCCATCGAGTCAGTGATGCCATCCAGCCATCTCATCCTCGGTTGTCCCCTTCTCCTCCTGCCCCAAATCCCTCCCAGCATCAGAGTCTTTTCCAATGAGTCAACTCTTCACATGAGGTGGCCAAAGTACTGGAGTTTCAGCTTTAGCATCATTCCCTCCAAAGAAATCCCAGGGCTGATCTCCTTCAGAATGGACTGGGTGGATCTCCTTGTAGTCCAAGGGACTCTCAAGAGCCTTCTCCAACACCACAGTTCAAAAGCATCAATTCTTCAGTGCTCAGCCTTCTTCACAGTCCAACTCTCACATCCATACATGACCACAAGAAAAACCATAGCCTTGACTAGACGGACCTTAGTCGGCAAGTAATGTTTCTGCTTTCGAATATACTATCTAGGTTGGTCATAACTTTTCTTCTAAGGAGTAAGCGTCTTTTAATTTCATGGCTGCAGTCACCATCTGCAGTGATTTTGGAGCCCCCCAAAAATAAAGTCTGACACTGTTTCCTCTGTTTCCCCATCTATTTCCCATGAAGTGATGGGACCAGATGCCATGATCTTCGTTTTCTGAATGTTGAGCTTTAAGCCAACTTTTTCGCTCTCCTCTTTCACTTTCATCAAGAGGCTTTTTAGCTCCTCTTCACTTTCTGCCATAAGGGTGGTGTCATCTGCATATGTGAGGTTATTGATATTTCTCCCAGCAATCTTGATTCCAGTTTGTGTTTCTTCCAGTCCAGCGTTTCTCATGATGTACTCTGCATAGAAGTTAAATAAGCAGGGTGACAATATACAGCCTTGATATACTCCTTTTCCCATTTGGAACCAGTCTGTTGTTCCATGTCCAGTTCTAACTGTTGCTTCCTGACCCGCATACAGATTTCTCAAGAGGCAGGTTAGATGGTCCGGTATCCCCATCTCTTTAAGAATTTTCCACAGTTTATTGTGATCCACACAGTCAAAGGCTTAGAACGTGTTATGTCTGAGTTGTGTTTAGAAGAGCTGTAACTGTTGGCCACAATGAGAGTGGAAGCAAGAAAAGATATTTAAGGAACAATGTACACAAAGAGATAAAATTACAAAATACCATGGAATGTTGGGAAACACTAGCTATGTTGTATTCAGTTCAGTTCAGTTCAGTCACTCAGTCATATCCAACTCTTTGCCATCCTATGAATCACAGCACGCCAGGTCTCCCTGTCCATCACCAACTCCCGGAGTTCACTCAGACTCATGTCCATCGAGTCCGTGATGCCATCCAGCCATCTCATCCTCAGTCGTCCCCTTCTCCTCCTGCCCCCAATCCCTCTCAGCATCAGAGTCTTTTCCAATGAGTCAACTCTTTGCATCAGGTGGCCAAAGTACTGGAGTTTCAGCTTCAGCATCATTCCCTCCATAGAAATCCTAGGGCTGATCTCCTTCAGAACGGATTGGTTGGATCTCCTTGCAGTCCAAGGGACTCTCAAGAGTCTTCTACAACACTGCAGTTCAAAAGCATCAATTCTTCAGCACTGAGCTTTCTTCACAGTCCAACTCTCACATCCGTACACGACCACAGGAAAAACCATAGCTTTGACTAGACAAACCTTTGTTGGCAAAGTAATGTCTCTGCTTTTTAATATGCTGTCTAGGTTGGTTATACGTTGCATTAGTCATGTCCAACTCTTTCTGACTCTATGGACGATAGCCCACCAGGCTCCTCTGTCCAAGAGCTTTCCCGGGCAAGAATATTGGAGTCGGTTACCATGACCTCCTCCAGGGGATCTTACTAATCCAGAAATCGAACATGCATCTCCTGTGTCTCCTGCATTGGCAGGCAGGTTCTTTATCACTAGCGCCACATAGGAAGGAAAGTTTAATATGACAGAAATGGGATAGGCTTTCAGAAGTGAGGGGAGAAAGCAAAGGTTTGCAGTGATTTGATGCAATGATTAGTGAACAAATTTCGTATCACCTGGGGGAAAAGATAAGCACCCAAAAGGTGAACAAAACATTTGTAAAATTTCCTTCTATGGCCAACACAAAATCGTCATTGGTTGAAAACTGACTTTTTAAAATCACAAACCAGAGAACCCAGGACTTCTCTTCCTTTCTTTTCAGACAGACGATGAAGGTTGTTTCACACAACTAGTAAATGCTAAATCGCTTCAGCTGAAACAAAAAGGATATGAGAACACATTAGAAGTGGAAGCCAAGGTCAGAGAGGAGGGAACAGGTTTGTATTATTATTAAATGTGTATTAATTTGCTGAACATTTATCAAATATTCAATCCATGTAAAATACTTTCTAGTTTCTGGGGACTGTGTTAGTGATATGGTCTCTGCCCTCAAGGAATTAGGAATCTAAAAAGAAATTATACATATAAATGGCTATGTATATATGTATCTATGTATTATATATGACCATAATAAAATCTGGAGGCTTCCCAGGTAGTGCTAGTGATAAAGAAACCGCCTGCCAGATCCCCTGGAGGAGGGAATAGCAACCCACTCCAGCACTCTTGCTTGGAGAATCCCATCAACAGAGGAACTTGGCAGGCTATGGTCCATAGGGTTGCAAGGAGTCAGACACGACTGAAGCAACTTGGCCCACACCATAAAGTTTTCACAGGAAGCTAATAAATAAGGGCACAATAAGTGTGAAGAGAGATAGTTTATTCTAATATAGGCCCAAAAAAACTTCTAAAAAATAGCACTTGAGCAGATTTGAATAGAATGGATTGTATTTAGAAACAGTAATGCACCAGAAAAGCATAATAAGCATAAAAAAAATGTCTTCAGTCCCAAAGGAGTCTTTAAAAGTAGGTTTGTTATAAAGGTGTTTAGAAAAGTAAATTGTATACTAGAGAGGTTAGACTTTCTTATGAAAGAATTAGATATCTTCAGCTATATTTAAGGAGAATGACCTAATAAACTATTTTTAAGTTAATTCCAAAAAAATTCATATAAATAAAATAATTGTTAATTCCAAATAAAATGCTAACTTAACAGAACCCTTAAATATAAAAAAAAATAGCAAGTGAACCATACAATGCTAATTACAAGGGAAGGCAATGATAAAAAGTAAAAAAAAAAAAAAAAAAATCTGTTAATGCTATTAAAAGTATGAGTCCATACCCAGAATTATCATAATGCTGTTTTGAATATTATCCACTTTTTAAAAATCATGTTTTCATCACATAGAAAAAAAACACAAATTTCACTTTTCTTCAAAGGGATGTCAATCCTAAATGTGATTTAAAACATTTGAGTAAAACTTTAGTTTTTTCACCTCAAGCTATTAAATATTTTCCAATTGCCATTTAGTAGTTTTATATAGAATATACAGTACTTAGACTACTCAGAGAAAAGAACATGGCATATATTATAATTATACAATGCAAAAGAGGGCTTTGGTTATATTTTTATATTTGTAAAGTTAAAGTTTGATTTAAATAGTCACTTTTATTTTTTATTATCATTTCAGTTTACAAAATATAAGAACAGGAAAAAAAAAGTTAATTTTAGCAGGCGTGAAAAGGACAGGCTAGATGAAAAATACGTTACAATGTGTTAAATCAGAATACTGTCCAAAATGACCCCAAAGACTACAATTTTGGAGGTCTGGGAAATGAAAATATCATTAACCAAGATAAGGAAAAGATGAGAAAGAATTATGGTGATAAGGATTTGTCTAAGACAATTCATCATACCTCAGAATATCAAAATGTCAGTTGATTCACTCAATGGACAATTTCAAAAGAAAAGTCTGAGCAAAATCAGGATCCGAAATGTAAATCTGAAACCATTCTTATTGTATTCAGATCATCCTAGGAGAAAAAGCAAGTGTTCTGAAAGTAAGTTAATTATCATTGCTAAATTGAGGCTAGAGATGGACAAGGAGGGGCTGAAAAACTGAAACACCTACAGTCAGAAGATTAGATAAATAGGCAGAATAAAACTAGAAGACATAGGGTTAGAGAAGGAAATGGCAACCCACTCTGTGTGACTAGGTGATTGAGCACACATAGGGTTAGAGTTGGGGGGAATGAAAAAGTAGTTTCTTTTGACAGAGGAAGACTTTAGATAATGGAGGTAAAATACAGATCACACTTCACTGAATGAAAAAGCCCTGGGTATTGGCTATACTTTTCACCATGTGCTGGAAAGAAGGCTTTTGCTGGGGAAGGGGTTTCTGACAGAAATTTAAGAATATTTTTAGGCCAGTGTGAAGAATCAAGTTGTTCCCAGATGGTTGCTGGAGAGGAGCAAATCAGAACAAGATCTCTGAGGAAATGATGAAAAAATCTCCTCAAGAACATGGATGGAACAAGCAGGATATTTGTGAAACGAGAGAATTGAGGAATTATAGATGTCAATGAAAGAATAAGAGTATATGGATTTTTTTTTTTTAATAATGGAGTGAAGCTGGGATGGGATAGGAGGTGAGGTAAACAGAACATATAGAACAGTTCAACTTTTCTGAATTATCCTTCAGGGTTGGAACTAACCGGACATGGATCAAGTGAAATCACAAACACCTTAAGCAAACTGAAATTTACTAAAGTGGATTCACATTACAGACGTGGGCTTCCTTTCTTTGGGCAGGTAAAGTTTCTTTTCAATATAACCATATTTGTGGGCATGTGACTTCTAGGAAAACCAATTTTTATATCAAAACTTATCTTTTAAATGAATCAAAATTCTTTTGTTATACAAAAGCAAAATTTATTATAAAAACAAACATTTATTTAGAGTGAGTAAAGAAATTATAAAAACTTAAAAGGCAAACGCCTTATATAGGGCTTCATGGTGGCTCAGCAGTAAAGACTCAACCTGCCAAGCAGGAAACCTAGGTTTGATCCCTAAGTCGGGAAAATTCCCTGGAGAAGGAAATGGTAGCCCACTGCAGGAGATCCCATGGACAGAGGAGCCTAGCAGGTTACAGTCCACGGGGTCGCAAAAGGTCGGACACAACTGAGCAACTAAACAGTGACAACAAAAACAAAAAGAAGCCTTATAATGAGATACAGAACAACAAAGATGAAGAAAGCTGGGGAAGGTAACACCGTGAATCTACTGTTGGCAGTTCTCAATTAAACGCTCATAAGTTATCTAAACAGAAATGTCAAAAAGCAAAATATTTTAGAGTCCAGAAAACAAATCTTACTTTTATATGCTAAGATCTTCATTAGATGACAATGGCCAAGGTGTCAAGAAGTGAACACAATAGAGTGGAAAATGTTATTGCTATATAACACCTGAAATCAGCTTTCACTTTCGTATTTCTCTTTCCTACTTCTAGGTTCTTCTAGTTGATGAGAAGGATCAGCCAATCCCCAATGAGACTGTAGTGGTCAATGTGGATATGTTTCAGTACAGTGCCAGATTTACTACAAATGAGCACGGTTTGGTGAACATTTCCATTGATACCAGTAACTTCACATCTTCTTTCATTTCAGTTGGGGTAAGTGGAAACATAATACAAAATAAGAAATAAAAAATTCTGTCAGAAAGCTTTCACTTTAGACTTTATGACATGATCTAGTTTCAGGAGACATTTATTAAACCATCTTGACAGTCCCTTGAAAATCCAACATTTTTATAGCTTTATTACAAACTCGATTTTAATTGTTTCTTTGGTAAACCACTATTTTCATTTTGTGTGAAATATTCTAATGTCCTTATGCAATGTACAACCATAAGGATATTAAGAAAAAGTTATTGATCTTGATTATGAGTGAATGTGACTAAATTCATACAGTTTAACTTTAAATAAACTTAAGGGAAAGTTGTTTATAGGTTACTCTTTATTTTGGAAGGCAGCCTATAATGAAATCAAGTAAGCATGGGTCTTGAAAAATCTTCAGCAAATGACAGAGTGACTTTATATATATATATATACATATATATATATAATGTTAATAAAAATAACTTACTTAAGACCTTTATTCTATCCATTAGGTCACTTACAAACAGAATAACTACTGTTTTGATAGCAGATGGGTTGAAGAATCTCACATACCAGCAATGCACACTGCAAGACATATTTTCTCCCCAAGCAAGAGTTACATTCAGCTTGAACCTGTGGCTGGTACTGTGACCTGTGGGCAAACACAGGAGATTCGGGTGCACTACATCCTGAATCGACAGATTCTGACAGATGAAACGGAATTAACCTTTTATTATTTGGTAAGACTAAAAGCCACTGTAGCTCTTCCTAATTATATAAACCCTATAAAGATTGCTATTTAGTTGCTAAGTCATGTCTGACTCTCTGCAACTGGGATTTCCCAGATAAGAATAATGGAATGGGTTGCCATGTCCTTCTCCAGGGGATCTTCCCAGCTCAGGATCGAACCCAGGTCTCCTGCACTGCAAGTAGATTCTTTTCTACTGAGCCACCAGGGAAGTTCCAACTAAAAAGATAGAATTTGTATCTAAATCAGTCAGTTCAGTTCAGTTCAGTCACTCAGTCATGTCCGACACTTTGCCACCCCATAAATTGCAGCATGCCAGGCCTCCCTGTCCATCACCAACTCCCAGAGTTCACTCAGACTCACGTCCATCAAGTCAGTGATCCCATCCAGCCATCTCATCCTCTGTCGTCCCCTTCTCCTCCTGCCCCCAATCCCTCCCAGCATCAGATTCTTTTCCAATGAGTCAACACTTTGCATGAGGTGGCCAAAGTACTGGAGTTTCAGCTTCAGCATCATTCCCTCCAAAGAAATCCCAGGGTTGATCTCCTTCAGAATGGACTGGTTGGATCTCCTTGCTGTAATGACTTTTATATCAATATAATTTGTTTCTGTGTTTATGAGTGAAAAAAGGTTGCTTCCTAGCAAATTAATGCTTTAATTTTTCATTCATGTTCTACTCGCCCCTGAAAGTTTAAGTTTTTTTCATTTTTTTCTGAGATCCATTGGAAAATTATTGAACAGAAGAGGAAAACACTTAGGCGACATATTAGTCAGAAAGAATGTTTTATCTTAGAACTCAGTAGATCAATAGACAAAAGATAAAAATCAAAACAGTCAATAGGAAATAAAATGCATAAACAATCTTTAGGAAAAACGTTGAATTTTACATTAATTGGAGAAGTGAAAATTTTAAAAATAAAGCAGTAGACTTTTACTCCTATAAAAGTTCTAAATAACTTACGAGTTCAAGAATTTGTGTGTGACTATAGGCAAAAGTACATTGACAGGCATATTATAAGTTGGTATGATACTTTTGGGGTCAGTATACCTATTTACATCCAAAAACTAGAAATATTCAAAGCTGATAATTACCCAAGTAAGACTTTTGAACAAAAAAAAAACTTATGTGTTAGAAAATTCTGTATATGAACATATAATATATATAGTATTTTTGTAATTCTAAAAAAAGTAAAATAATTGACAGTAAGTTAGAATCCTAGTTTTATTGCTTCCTAGTTATGTGACCTCAGGTAATTTACTTAATCTCATCTGTAAAGAATAATGTCAATCATCTCATAGAGTTATTGTTGTGATCCACACAATCAGAGGCTTTAAAGCAAAGAATCAATAAAGCAGAAGTAGATTATTTCTGGTATTTTGTTGTTTTTTCAATGATCCAGTGGATGTTGGCAATTTGATGTCTGGTTCCTCTGGTTCCTTTTCTAAATCCAGCTTGAACATCTGCAAGTTCTCTGTTCACATACTGTTGAAGCCTTGCTTGAAGGATTTTGAGAATAACCTTGCTAGCATGTGTACTGAGTACAACTGTGTGGTGTAGTTTGAATATTCTTTGGCATTGCCTTTCTTTGGGATTGGAATGAAAACTGACCTTTACCAGTCCTGTGGCCACTGCTGAGTTTTCCAAATTTGCTGGCATATTGAGTGTAGCACTTTCACAGCATCATCTTTTGGATTTGAAATAGCTCAGCTGGAATTTCATCACCTCCACTAGCTTTGTTCATAGTAACACATCCTAAGTTCTGCTTGACTTCACACCCCAGGTTGTCTGATTCTAGGTGAGTGATTACACCATCGTGGTTAGGGTCAGGCAGGAGGAGAAGGGGACAACAGAGGATGAGATGGTTGGACAGCATCACCAACTCAATGGACATGAGTTTGGGTAAACTCTGGAAGTTAGTGATGGACAGGGAGGCATGGCATGCTGCTGTTCATGGAGTTGCAAAGAGTCAGACATGACTGAGCGACTGAACTGGACTGAACTGAAGCCCTTTTTTATACAGTTCTTCGGTATATTCTAGAGGCTTCCTTGGTGGCTCAGATGGTAAAACATCTGCCTGCAATGTGGCAGACTGGGGTTCGATCCCTGGGCCGGGAAGATCCTCTGGAAAAGGAAATGCCAACCCACTCCAATACCCTTGCCTGGAAAATCCCATGGACAGCGGAGCCTTGTATGCTATAGTCCATGGGGTTGCAAAGAGTCAGACACAACTGAGCGACTTCACTTTCTGTATATTCTTGCCAACTCTTCTTAACATCTTCTGCTTCTGTTAGATTCACACCATTTCTTTCCTTTATTGTGCCCATCTTTGCATGAAATGCTACCTTGGTGTATTTAATTTTCTTGAATACTTATGCTTCATTGACTACACTGAAGTCTTTGACACAGTTTTCCACAACAAACTGTGGAAAATTCTGAAAGAGATGGGAATACAAGATCAGCTTATCTGCCTCCTGAGAAACCTGTATGCAGGTCAAGAAGCAACAGTTAGAACCAGACATGAAACAATGGACTGGTTCAAATTTGGGAAAAGAATATGTCAAGGCCGTATACTGTCACCCTGCCCATTTAACTTCTATGCAGAGTGCATCATGTGAAGTGCCAGTATGGATGAAGTACAAGCTGGAAGCAAGATTGCTGAGAGAAATATCAACAACCTCAGATATACAGATGACACCACCCTAATGGAAGAAAGCAAAGAGGAACTAAAGAGCCTCCTGATGAAGGTTAAAGACGAGAGTGAAAAAGCTGGCTTAAAACTCAACATTCAAAAAACTAAAATCATGGCATCCAGTCCCATCACTTCATGGCAAATAGATGGGGAAATAATGGAAACAATGACAAGCTTTATTTTCTTAGACTCCAAAGTCACTGCAGATGGTGACTGCAGCCATGAAATTAAAAGATGCTTGCTCCTGGAAGAAAAGCTATGACAAACCTAGACAGTGTATTAAAAAGCAGAGACATCACTTTACCTACAAAGGTGCATATAGTCAAAGCTCTGGTTTTTCCAATAGTCATGTACGGATTAGAGGCGGACCATAAAGAAGGCTAAGCACCAAAGAATTGATGCCTTCAAGCTGTTGTGCTAGAGAAGACTCTTGAAAGTCCCTTCGACAGCATGGAGATCAAACTGGTCAGTCCTAAAGGAAATCAACCCTGAATATTGATTGGAAAGACTGATGCTGAAGCTGAGGCTCCTATACTTTGGCCACCTGATGCAAAGAGCTGACTCATTGGAAAAAATCTTGATGCTGGGAAAGATTGAGGGCAGAAGGAGAAGAGGGTAACAGAGGATGAGATGGTTGGATGGCATCATTGACTTAATGGACATGAGTTTGAGCAAACTCTGTGAGATGGTGAAGGACAGGGAAGCCTGGTGAGCTGCAGTCCATGGGATTGCAAATAGTCAGACACAACTGAGCAATGAAACAACAGCAACATCGTTATTGCCAGAATTAAAGAAAAATCTTAAAATTATTTAGTTCAGTACCAGACACATGGAGAGTGTAAATGCTTTTAATTTTTTGCAGTTTTTTAAAATAAAGGCAGCAATAGATAATACTTACATTATATTTTATACCTCCCTTCACTATATATTGCTTTGCATATAATAGATGCTTAAAATATATGTTGAAAGAATATGTAAATTTAAAATATTAATATCCAAGATAAGTAGTAAATAGTAAGAAAATTCTAAAACATTGTAAAATTACATGTTTGTCATTTAAAGTATATTGTGTGAAGTTTATTACTTAAACTACACATATTGGAAAATATTGGAAGAGAAATTTAGTAAACAAAAGTAACTTTTGGGTTGAAATAGTGAGATTCTTGTTATTTGTGAATTATAAATATGTTATTTGTATATTATAAATACGTAAGTTTAAAAACTACCCTTTAAAATGATACTAAACATGTTTCCCTCTGTCTTCAGATCAAAGCAAGAGGAAGCATTGCTCAATCAGGAACCCATGTGTTATCCATTAAACAAGGAGAGTGTAAGTATTTTCAGGATTTCCTATTTTTTTTTCTCTTAAATTGCTCTAAACACTTTAGCTATTTCTTACATCAGAGCAAATGGCTACCAACTTTCTTCCATCAATCAAAGATGGGGAAGCTGAGTTTAAAAGAATACTAGGTTCATTTTAGTACTTTTTAAAATCCTTTTTATAATGTTCCTATATTTTAAATTTTATTTCTAAAGTAAAATATATTCATTTTATTATTAAATTTTTTAATGCAGAAAATAACTGAAAAATGAAAATAATCACCAAAGAAATATTTTACTCTGTATGATTTTGTATTAGTTTCTTATTGCCTCTGTAGGAAGCTTGCTGGCTAAAAACCACACAAATTTACTTTCTTGTAGTTCTGTAGAAAGGAATCTTACTGGGCTAACATCAAGGTGTCAGCAGAATTAAATTCCTTCTGGAACTCCAGAGGATTACCTGTTTCCTCACCTTTTGCAGCTTCTAAAGACCTCCTGCATTCCTAAATTTATGGCTTCTTCTATCTTAAGTGCTAGCAACACACCATCTTCAAGTCTCTCACTTGTATTCCTGCCTCTCTCTTTTAGATCATACTTTCCTTCTGGATTTTCTTGAATCATAAATATCCATTGATATCTGTTAATTAACTTTTCAAGGAATACTCTATTACCAAAGAGACGTCTGTTTAGTCTCTTTGTTACATATCCCCAGGCTAAATCTCATAAGTAGCATCCCTTTTCTCCTGTTCATTTGAATTATAGGCTGTCAGTTTACCAAAACAATTTTTATTTTTAAAAAAAGCATATTTGGAAAGATCAAAAAGTCCATTCACCCAAGGTGAGTGAATATTTTCAAGAAAAATAAAGAATATGTATTATAAAGATTAGAACATATTTGTCTTTTATTTTTGACACACCGTTTCTCACATTAGTACCTGACACACAGTGAGTATACAATACATATTTTTTAACTAATTAGTAAATGAAGATTAAGAAATTTCATTATGATTTACAACTTAAATTTTTTGGAAAAAAAAGTTTCCCCATCAAAACTATACTTCAAGAGAGTCTATCTTCCTATCTTGATATAGCTCATAATAGGAGCTTTGCATAAAAACATTAATAAAACATGATCATTGCCCTCAAGATGCTATATTTTTTGTGCACTCTTCTGCTTATATGTTTGAATAAATCCCATTCTTTACTAAAAATTCTAATGGAAGAACTTAGAATTAAGTACTATTTCTTTATTTTGTAAAGTAGAAAAATTGCTAGTGAAAAAAAAAAAAGTCTCAACTTGCTTAAGATAAACTACTGTGCCAAGAAGGGTCTCTTTTCACTCTATTTCTCTTTTTATCTCTTTTTATTTAAGCAGTTCAACAAAACATAAAGCCAGCATTGCACTTCAACATTCTTCAGAATTTTCCAAATGAAGATTGATTTTTATTTAATCTCCTAACTCTATTTATTCACCACCTTTGTTGAAATAATCATAAAAAGCTGGAATAAAAAGACCTTTATAATTAATCATGACTTTTAGATTGTGCTTAAAATCTTGTAATTCTTTGAATTTCAAATTCATCTGTTATTAAATTTCTACTAACTCTATCAGTAAATGAAAGCTTTTTTTTCTAGTCTATCCATTTTTCCAGCAGCATGAGACGACCAAGGCCATAATAAAGACATACCACTCTAAACCCTGCTCACCTTAGATTCTCCTTAGGTCCATAAAATCTCTTTTCTAGATAAAAACTCTCTTACTAAATTTTTTTATTGCTTAAAAAAATTGAATTCAGGTACTCAAATATGGAACAGTCCCTCTAATTTTCCATTTATCATGGATTTTTATGGGACTGAACATTATCTTGGTTTTTCAAGAGCAGGTAAGTTTGTTCCCAATAGCATATCAAAAGCCAAATTTCCTCATGAGGAAATTTCTTCAAAATTAGTTCCTGCTTCCCTTGTCACTCAGCTGGTAAAGAATCTGCCTGCAATGCAGGAGACCTACGTTTGATCCCTGGATTGGGAAAATCCCCTAGAGAAGAGAAAAGCTACCCTTTCAGTATTCTGGCCTGGAGAATTTCATAAACTGTATAGTCCATGGGGTCACAGAGAGTCGGACACGACTGAGAAACTTTCAGTTCAGTTCAGTTCAGTTCAGTCCCTCAGTTGTGTCTCCCAGAGTTCACTCAGACTCATGTCCATCAAGTCGGTGATGCCATCCAGCCATCTCATCCTCAATGAGTCAACTGTTCACATGAGGTGGCCAAAGTACTGGAGTTTCAGCTTTAGCATTATTCCTTCCAAACAAATCCCAGGGCTGATCTCCTTCAGAATGGACTGGTTGCATCTCCTTGCAGTCCAAGGGACTCTCAAGAGTCTTCTCCAACACCACAGTTCAAAAGCATCAATTCTTCAGCACTCAGCCTTCTTCACAGTCCAACTCTCACATCCATACATGACCACAGGAAAAACCATAGCCTTGACTAGATGGACCTTAGTCGGCAAAGTAATGTCTCTGCTTTTGAATATGCTATCTAGGTTGGTCATAACTTTTCTTCTAAGGAGTAAGCGTCTTTTAATTTCATGGCTGCAGTCACCATCTGCAGTGATTTTGGAGCCCCGAAAAAAAAAGTCTGACACTGTTTCCTCTGTTTCCCCATCTATTTCCCATGAAGTGATGGGACTGGATGCCATGATCTTCATTTTCTAAATGTTGAGACTTAAGCCAGCTTTTTCACTCTCCTCTTTCACTTTCATCAAGAGGCTTTTTAGCTCCTCTTCACTTTCTGCCATAAGGGTGATGTCATCTGCATATCTGAGGTTATTGATATTTCTCCCAGCAATCTTCATTCCAGCTTGTGTTTCTTCCAGTCCAGCGATTCTCATGATGTACTCTGCATAGAAGTGTAATAAGCAGGGTGACAATATACAGCCTTGACGTACTCCTTTTCCTATTTGGAACCAGTCTGTTGTTCCATGTCCATTTCTAACTGTTGCTTCCTGGCCTGCATACAGATTTCTCAAGAGGCACGTTAGGTGGTCTGGTATCCCCATCTCTTTCAGAATTTTCCACAGTTTATTGTGATCCACACAGTCAAAGGCTTTGGCATAGTCAATAAAGCAGAAATAGATGTTTTTCTGGAACTAACTTTCACTAATAGAATTTAAATCCTACGTAGTATGTTAAGTATCTTGAGAGGTGAAATGGGGAGAAGGAAGTGTCTCTGTAAGATAAAGCATACTTTATTTTGATGATAGCTATGTAAATGGTTGTTTTTCCACTTGTCTTGGATTTCTGGGAAGCTGTTAAATTTAAGCACTCTAGTGTTTAATCGTTCATTATGGCATCTTAATAATTAATTCCTGTCTATGTTTAGCCCTGCTTCAGAAATTTAATTTCATATGGTTTTAGTTTTATTACTTCAATTTTTTTTTTTACTAATTCATTTTCTAAATTTATTTTTAATTGGAGGATAATTGCTTTCCAATGGTATATTGGTTTCTGCCATACAAAAATATGAACCAGACACTAGTTCACATTTATTTTAACCCTGCTGTTTTGTGTATTTTCCCCACAAGTTGCCCTCAAGTATTCTATAGATGTATAAGACAACAGCTTTAAAATAAATGTATGCTACAAAGATCAGACAGAACAAGATTAAAGGTGCGTGAATTAAACACTATGTAATTCACACAGAAAACAACTGAAATAGATGCATTATAAAAATCAGAGGCATACTATATTTTGTACATGATTATGTGTACCTGTGCTTTTGCTTAGTCACTCAGTCATGTCTGACTCTTTTCAGTCCCAGGGACTGAAAGCCTGCCAGGTTCCTCTGTCCATGGAGATTCTCCAGGCAAAGATACTGGAGTGGGTTGCCATGCCCTCCTCCAGGGTGTCTTCCCAACTCAGGGATTGAACCCAGGTCTCCCACATTGCAGGTGGATTCTTTACCAGCTGAGCCACTAGGGATGCCCAAGAATACTGGAGTGGGTAACCTATCCCTTCTCCAGGAGATCTTCCCGACCCATGGATTGAACCAGGGTCTCCTGCATTGCAGGCCTATTCTTTACCAGCTGAACTACCAGGGAAACCCATGTGTACCTATATCTCTGCTCTATTGTAAATGGCCTGAAGATAAAGACTGTGTTGCATTCTTTGACTTGCCCTCATGCATATGACAGGCTTCCCTGGACATGACTGAGCAACTAAGCACATTCGTATGACAACACTTGTGCTGACTGTATCATAGAGATCAGTAAAGATGTCTAGAAGTTCTTCTCTCTTGACTTCTTAATGTCTTTTTTTTTAATTTAAAAATAGAGACTTACTGAATGTTCTTTCCTTCTTAAGCAGAGGAAATTAACAATGTAATCTACATCTTTAAGGAAAATAGTATCAGTAGTTCAGCATATGTTTACTGAATACTACTGCATAGAATCTGCCTGCAATGCAGGAGATCCAGGTTTGATCCCTAGGTGGGGAAAATCCCTTGGAAAAGGGAATGGCAACCCACTCCAGTATTCTTGCCTGAAGAATTCCATGGACAGAGGAGCCTGGAGGGCTACAATCCATGGAGTCACATAGAGTCAGACATGACTGAGAGACTAACACTTTCACTTTCACTGCAAGCGCAATGGCATAAAGGCAAGTCTTTTTGTAACTTTAGTACACTCCACATATAAATAAGTAAAATAATTTGAGAGGCTCCTCTTCCTAAAACTGAAGCTCTTCCCTCCTCCTAATCTATTATCTTGAACTTTCTTTACTTTGCAGTAAAAGGGGTATTTTCCTTCTCCTTTCGAGTGAAATCAACCATTGCTCCTATAGCCCAGTTACTTGTTTATACCATTTTACCTAATGGAGAAGTTGTCGCAGATGCTGAGACGCTCGACATTGAAAACTGTTTTGCCAATAAGGTGGGTGTTTTGTTTAAGCCCAGTCCTTTTCTTCATCTCCTCTTTTTGAAACATGGAAAATAAGGAACTTATGTTCATTAAAAGACGGTCAGGTGGTGCTTCTAAAACTTTCTGCCAAAGGATCTCTAATAGCAGAGAATGATAACAAAAGCTGAGTAGTTCAAAGCAGGTGGCCATTAGCATGATTTCTTGCAAGTCTCTTGTTTTATCTGAAAATTCATGAGGAATTCAAAATATATTCTAGGGACTTCCCTGGGGTGTGTGCTGTGTGCTAAATTGCTTCACTCAGTCCAACTCTTTGTGACCCTATGGACCATAGCCCACCAGGCTCCTCTGTCTATGGGATTCTCCAGGCATGAATACTGGAGTGGGTTGCCATGCCTTCCTCCAGGGGATCTTTCTGGTCCAGGGATCAAACCTGCATCTCTTACCTGCATTGCAGGTGGATTCTTGATTACTAGCACCACCTGGGAAGCCTGGCGTAGAAGAGTGTTTTAAGATTGTAACAGTTGGAAAATTCATTGCTATAATTATATCCTCCTTACAGGTAAATCTGAGCTTCTCCTCAACCCAAGGCCTTCCAGCCTCAAACACCAGCCTGAAGATCACAGCCACTCCTTACTCTCTCTGTGGCCTCCGAGCCGTGGACAAGAGTGTCCTGCTAATGAAGCCTGAAGCTGAGCTCTCACCTCAGTCAGTGAGTCCCATCTCAGTCTCGGATATCAGAAAATACACACATGATATGACCATTTCTGGAAGCTGGAAGTTATACCTGCAAAGGACAAGTTCTTTAGAGTGTCAGGAATAGTGCACTAAGTCACATAAGAGTTTGAATTCTACTTGTTTCTGAAAAAGACATTGCACAAGATGCTTTCCACAGATCATCTCACTTCATTGTCTGCTACGATGTATCAAAGACTGAGCAATCTTGCCCACCTGTGCCTCGCACAGTCCTCACATGTAAAAGATGCTCAACACATTTTTAATGAGTAAAGAAATGAATAATTCCTTAAGGAGGGCATTATTACCTTCATTTTATGGAATAAGAAAACACAACAGAGTTAGATTAAGGAACTATAGAAACAATGCACCAAAAAATATATTTTAAAGGTAGAATTTGAACCAAATTTTATTCGATGCCATGTCTAACACACCACAGTTCCAGATAGTATGTGAAATGTCAAATTTTTAAATCTTCTCCAAAGTCCAGGCACTTACTTGTTTTAAGTATTGACAAAAGAGATTTCAATCAAACTTTCAAACATGTTTCTTGGGACTTCCCTGGTGGTCCAATGGATCAGACTCTGCTTCTACTGCAGGGATCTCAGATCCCTGCTTGGGGAATTAAGATCCCATATGCTGCGCAGCACAGCTTAAAAAAAAAAAAAGACGTTTCTTATAATGAAAAACTTGTAAAAGAGTTCAGTTTTACAGTCTTCGTTGTCCATTTATTTATTTAACAAATATCCACTGCATTTTGACTACAAGATAGTGCTCTGAGAATAAGAGTTCTAGTGGTGAAAAATAGATGTGGTCTTTGAGCATTTTAGATTCATAGTCTCATGTGTTAAGCAAGCAAGCAACAAAAACACATTAACAAATAGTAGTTCTAAGTGTCAGTAAGTATCATTTAAGGAATAAACAGGATGTTGAGATGAAGAAAACAGTTGAGCAAGTTTTAATGTAGTGATCGGGATCTCTTCTTAGATTGTCAAATAACAGGGGCAGGGGCAGGGAATGTAAAGAATGAAAGCAGCATGGAAGTCCTGAGGCCAGAACAACAGAGTGTTTCCAAAGGAAACGGTAATGACCTCCCATAAAGTGGTGAGAGAAAAGGATGGTAGAGGCAGTTGGTGGAATGAAAGTCAGGAAGATCATAAGGAGGACCGTGAACTTGGAGTGGAATTAGGCATTGACAGCAAAGTGAAAAGTGAAAGTGAAGTCGTTCAGTCATGTCTGACTCTTTTGTGATCCCATGGACTGTAGCCTACCAGGATCCTCCGCCCATGGGATTTTCCAAGCAAGAGAACTGGAGTGGGTTGCCATTTCCTTCTCCAGGGGATCCTCCCGACCTAGGAATTGAATTGACAGCAAAGGCAATGATATATCAGTGAAGAGTTTAAAGCAGGAGAGCGACGATTTAGATTTACCTAGTTATGAAGATCCTGTTTGCTGTTCTAAGTGTGGGAGCAAGAACGAAAGCATGGAAATAGGAGACTATGGTAGTAGCTTAGATAAGAGATGACAACAGGTCCGCATGGAGTCAGTGTGTCTTTAGCAGCCTGAATACTGTACGACTGAGCAGGTGGCCTTATGATGGGGCTTCCCAGATGGTACTAGTGGTAAAGAACCTGCCTGCCAGTGTAGAAGACATAAGAGATGCGGGTTCTATCCCTGGAATGGGAAGATCCCCTGGAGGAGGGCATAGCAACCCACTCCAGTATTCTTGCCTGGAGAATCCCATGGACAGAGGAGCCTGGTGAGCTACAGTCCATAGGGTCATAAAGAATCGGACACAACTGAAGCAACTCAGCGTGCACGCACAAGGCCAAAACTGAACTAGAATGAATTTATTTCTGGGTTAACTTTGCATCTAGTTTCCTCCTGAGTTAAACTTGGTCCTACAGCAGTAGACTAGGGGTGGGGGGGGGGAAACCTGGTAAGGATATAATCACATAAAGTGGGAAAAGGAAACAAATTAAGTATTTACAGAGGTTGTTTCTAGGTGATGGATATGAATGACTTCTATTCTTTCATAATGCTTCTCTGTGCTTTCTTTTAAAAGTTGGACCTAGGGTCTGTCAAACAGAGTGCAGTATGTCAGAAAGAGAAAAACAAATGTATTAATGCATATATGTAGAGTCTAGAAAAATGGTACTGATGAACTTATTTCCAGGGCAGGAATAGAGACACAGACAGAGAGAATGACATATAGGCACAGGGTGGGGAAGGGGAGAGTGGGGCGAACTGGGAAATTAGGACTGACATATATACACTACCATGTATAAAATAGATGGTTAGCAGGAACCTGCTGTAAAGCAGAGGAAGCTCAGCTTGGTGCTCTGCGATGACCTGGAGGGGTGGGATGAGACGTGAAGTGGGAGGATGTTCCAAGAGGGAGGGGATACATGTATACATATAGCTGATTCACTTTGTTGTACAGCAGAAGCTAACGCCACATTGCAAAGCAATTATACACCAATAAATATAAATAAAATTCAAAAGATAATTTTTTAAAAAAAGGAGGCATTTGGGCTGGAGACAAAGAGACTTGAGTTTTAGGCTAAATGACCTCTGAGTCTTTCATCAATGAATTTGATTTCTTTATACATTATTTTCTTTTGTACAACAAAATGATTGGGATCCATAACCTTTGATATCACTCCATGATTTCTGTGTCATGTTTTATAATGTTGCTATGGGAGTATTAAATAAACACCAAGATCTCTTAAACTCCAGATTGAACATTATCTCACTTTATAAAATACAGAACAGTTTTTCCTTTGTTCTACTTTGCAGGTGTATAATTTGCTACCAGTAAAGAGAACCTTTAGCATGGGATATGGAGACCACATGAATGAAGATGGGGAAAAATGCATCAATGCGGAAGACATAACTCACAATGGAATCATTTACGCTCCAAGGCAGCTCATCAGTGATGATGATGTTTACAGTATCTTTGAGGTAATTCCTCTTCTTAAAAACACAACCTAAATTGATCTCTGCATCATCATCAAGATGGAGAAGAAACGGATTTCTAAGCTCCAGAATCTAATCTTCCTCTCAACCACCAAAAAACAAAGCTATGATTAACAGAAAAATATTGAAATGTCAGAAGCATGGAGAACTTTGTAGACACACAGACAGTCAGTCATGAATTTCTCTGACACTTTAAGAGCAAGGGGTATACTTTTAGGGCCCGCAACTTTAACCAAGTTGATCCCAAAGCTAGTTGTCACCGTCATATATCCTCTCAGTGATTCTCAGAGATTCCAATACGTGAGAAAAACAAAGCAAACATTTCCCACAGAGCCTCTGACATCCTTAAAAAGAGAAGTGAATACTCTGTCGGCAACCACTGCAACAGGCATTTCACAATAAATGACTCTGCAAATGACTGAATACATAGAGTAAAATACTGCAGCCAACAGTTTCAGTGCAGTAAAATTTCAGGTGAATTGAAAGTAGCTGTTCATACAGAAGAATTTATAAAACTTGCAGTGGAAGCATTAGCATGCCTTAGGTACCCTGGAGCAAATGTGTATCTTTAACTGCAGTTAGGCAGAGTTATGAAAGGAAAGTTTATCCAAGTTGTGAGATTAAATCTTAGCTCCACCAAAAAGGACTGAAAACACTCTCTATACCTTGAGGAAGCCATGTGTCGTACTGCTGTGGAGGTCTGCAGCTTAGCTGAGAGCAGTTTAAACCTCCCTTTTCTGGAGCCTCCAGAATCAGTTGGTGATGGAGGGAGAAAAAGAAGGCTCTTTATTAACTGTTAAATGTTTCTTTCTGACTTCTTTCTCCCTGTTCCATACCACAGCCACCACTGACAACTGTGCTTCAGAGTCCCACAGCTTCCCTAGCACTCTAGAGGACAGCAAGTAGTATTTAACTGTGACTAATATTGAAGAAGGAGGAAGTCTGTAACAGGAATCAAGGAATCAAGCTACTGTGGATGTCTGCATGGGTGTTTTGCATGCAGAGTTTCAGTATACTTAAAACTGAAAAAGAAAAAAAAAACGAAAGGATAAATCACAAAAGGGATGAGCTGAACACAGATATTCAGGCAAAGGCATATTTCCCAATAAAACAAAAACAAAGCAAAGTGTAATGACTATGAAGAAAAACCTCCAATATGCAACCCTACAATTTCAAATGAAAAGAAACAAAAAACTATTCTCTGCAACAAAGTTAATGTGTGGTTTAAGGCAGGGGGAGGAAGGGAAGAAAAACATCCAAAGCTAAAACACTCAGTTTCTTGGAGGCAAAAGATAATTAAAGGGGCTCCAAGCATACAGGAGACAAAATTCAGAAATAGGAATCAGAAGTAGATTCTAATCCCAACTCCCATTCATTAATTGGATGATCTGGACTCTCTGTGACCCCATTTTCATTTTTATAAAATACCTCTCTTCTCCATTGGGTGGAATTTTCACGATAATCCTGAGTTCTATGTATAATACTAAGGGTATAATACAGATGTAAGAAAATATCCCAGTCTCTAGACTGGATTGCCTATATGCTTTAATAATTATTTTTCTTCCAGTCTGCAGGATTAAATATTTTTACCAACTCAAAAATCCACAAGCCATATTTTTGCCAGCCGCTTCCATATCCAGGAATGTCTATAAACTATGCATATGGTAAGGGTGAAAGTTATTTATCCACTAAAATAATAGAAGAAAAGTAATGTTTTGCTGGGTTGTGATGAAAAAACATTTTTTAGGTACTGAATGTTATGACTCTGCAGCAATTTCTCAGTAAAATTTCCTCAAATAACTTTTTTCTCTAGGGAAAAAATGAAGCATTATGATTTCTCTGTCTCTCTCTAATCAAAATTAAATACAGTCGTGGTACTTTAAATCCTCTTTATCTACTGTGCCTTCAGTATCTGAATTAGTCAAGATAAGATAAATTATACCGCCTTAGCAAACAAACCCCCACATCTCAGAGTCTAAGCTGCTGCTGCTGCTGCTAAGTCGCTTCAGTTGTGTCCAACTCTGTGCAACCCCATAGATGGCAGCCCACTAGGCTCCTCTGTCCCTGGGATTCTCCAGGCAAGAACACTGGAGTGGGTTGCCATTTCCTTTTCCAATGCATGAAAGTGAAAAGTGAAAGTGAAGTCACAGTCTAAGCACCTAACAGTTAATTTTAATGCTCTCACAAAAACTGCTTGTGAGCCCAGGGGCTGTTCAAAACACCTCCATTGGTCAGAACACGACCAATCATTGTCAAGGAGATTCATTCAGCTTTCCTCTTGTGACTCTATCTCCAGCAAGCCTTTCAAGGTTACTATCTTGGAGAAGAAGGAGTAGATATGCACATGACTTTACAGCCAGCTGTGGAAGTGGCACAGATCATGGTGCCCTATCTGCAAGGGATCTGAGAAATGTGAACGATTATATGGATATTATTTGCCTCTGTCGTTCTTTCATGGAAATCAGTGATTCTGACAAGTTAAATAATAGAATAGAATAATTCAACTTTTGGCAGATATACTGTTAGTCTCCTTGTGTATCTCAAGTATACATAGAAAAGAGGAAAATCAAAAAGATTCTGTTTTCTCTTCTGCTGCTAACAGAGACATTTCTCTAGGCATGCTGAGATGCCTACGAATCCTGTTTCCTCCTGTGCTGTGTGCTGAGCTACGTCACTTCAGTCACGTCCAACTCTTTGTGAGCCTGTTAACTGTAGCCTGCCAGGCTCCTCCGTCCATGGGATTCTTGAATATTGGAGTGGGTTGCCATGCCCACCTCCACTTGATCTTCCTGACCCAGAGATTGAACTCATGTCTCTTACGTCTCCTACATTGGCAGGCAGGTTCTTTACCACTAGTGACACCTGGGAAGCCCATAAGCAGTATGTGCTGTGCTGTTCTTAGTCACTTAGTCATGTCTGACTCTTTGCAACCCCATAGACTGCAGCCTGCCAGGCTTCTCTGTCCATGGGGATTCTCCAGGCAAGACTACTGGAGTGGGTTGCCATGCCCTCCTCCAGGGGGTCTTCCCGACCCAGGGATCAAACTCAGGTCTCCCACATTGCATGCAGATTCTTTACCATCTGAGCAGTATGGGAGTGGTGGGGGTGGTTAAACTACTCTTTATTCTTCCTTTCACCAGTTGAAAAATCAGCTTAGGGAGAGTTACATTTGTTTTCATTTCTAGAGAAAAATACATTTGCCTCTAAACTATTTGATGAAGCAGCAGGATTAACCTTCCAATAAGACAAACAGATGAGAAAACAAAGTAAGAAGGTGGTAGGGTAAATTGTTCTAATCAAAGGCATTCCCTGAGTGTATGGCCTTATTCTACTTGATACATAAGGCGGCTCTGAGAACTTGATGATAAAACTCAGGCTTACATTAGGCCCTCGTGTTGTCTCTCCACAGCTCCAGGTGCACCAGGTGCACTAGGTCAACCAGGCCCACCAGGTCCACCAGGCCCCGAAGTTGGACTAGCAGGTGTAGGTCCAGGGTTAGTTTATCCATTGGATATGAGAGAAGACTCTTCAGCTATGAAAGTGAAAGAAACAATCCGAAAGTATTTCCCTGAGACCTGGATCTGGGAGTTGACGCCACTCGAGTAAGTTGTGTGCTGCTTGGAACTGAGTTCGTAGGAGGATTTGAATCCTCTTCTATGATTCCGGTGTAATTGTAGGGCCAGTCCTTTCTGTTTTGCCCGACTCTTTTCTGATAGATGTGTAGATTCGTAGTTCATTTATCTCATAGCTAAACAAAGCAATTTTGTTTTTCTAATTTGTTCCTGAGATACTTAATAGAAAGCCACCCTTGACCCTAAAAAGAAAAAAAAAAAAGAAAAAAAAAATTTCAGAGACCTCTTTAGGAGCACCAAACTTTATATCAAGTTTAGCATTTATCACACTGGGTTTCTAAAGTGTCATGCTCTAGAGTCAGCTGTGGTCCATGCTTTTAAGAAAAGGAATTCATTGACTCTCGTCTTCTTTTTTCCCATCTCTAGTATGTGGGGCAAACGTGAGTTGGCAATCAAGGTCCCTGACACCGTCACGGACTGGAAAGCCAGCGCCCTCTGCTTGTCTGGAGCAGCAGGGCTTGGACTCTCGCCCACCGTCTCTCTCACAGCCTTCCAGCCCTTCTTCCTGGAACTCACTCTTCCCTATTCTGTGGTTCGGGGAGAAGCCTTCACACTCAAAGCCACTGTGTTCAACTATCTGTCCCATTGCATGCGGGTAAGGGCACTTGTCTGGATGTAAGTGAAGGAAGGAGGAAGGAACACACCATTCATTTCCTAAATCTCCTCCAGGTCATCTCCTAGTAAATCATAACTGAATACGATGTGGCCTAATTTTGGACTGGAATAGGTGCTAAGAACAAAGCTCCCCAACAGGTCCAAGGTGGTAAGGTTACAACCATCTGGGCTTCCCTGGTGACTCAGATAGTAAAGAATCTGCCTGCAGTGTGGGAGACCTGGGTTCAGTCCCTGGGTTGGGAAGATCCCTTGGAGAAGGTAATGTCAACCCACTCCAGTATTCTCGCCTGGAGAATCCCCAAGGACAGAGGAGCCTAGCGGGCTACAGTCCAGGGAGTGGCAAAGAGTCGGACACAACTGAGTGAATAACACTTCCACTTTCAAGTGCTAAGAACAAAGCTCCCAACAGATCCAAGGTGGTAAGGTTATAGTCATCCAGGACTCTATTTTATTTGTGTATTCCTGAATTCAGCTATTACCACCTGATTATTACCCACCTGATTATTTTTTCACTCTAACAAAAGAAAAGTATTTCTTCCTTGTGTTGGCACAAGCCTAAATCCTGAGTATTTATCTTGATTCCCATCAGTTTTTCAATGTCCTTATGGCAAACATCTAAACTACAAAATACTTGACAGGATTTACCTTGTCTGAACAGCTTCTCAAAGCCTCTCATTAGTGTGCATTGTCCCTTTAAGCGTCTTTCCCTCCCCCCACCCTGACACCCCATTACTGACCTTTTGCCTGTATTCTTTCTCCAACTTGTGGATGGGAATGGGGGACAGGTGAGCATACAGCTGGAGGCCTCTTCTGCCTTCTTGGCCATCCCAGTAGAGAAGAATGAAGAATCTCACTG
The DNA here is from genome assembly GCF_016772045.2 of Ovis aries. NCBI lineage: Eukaryota > Metazoa > Chordata > Mammalia > Artiodactyla > Bovidae > Ovis > Ovis aries. The sequence continues at coordinate 206,373,970 of NC_056056.1, forward strand.
TGTCTGTGGAAACAAGCAGAAAACCATGTCCTGGGCTGTGACCCCAAAGTCACTGGGTGAGTGATAACGGTGTTCAGGAATCCTACTTCCTTTGTTGTGCTGATAGCTTTCCACTTCCACTCAGATGCATGTGTTTCTCTCCTCCTTTGACTGATCAATGGAAGGAAAACAATTATATACATTGGAGAGGCTTAAAAAGAAGAAACCATTCAATATAGGATCACTGTTTAACTCCTTACGAATTTTATTCCCCAGGAGAGGTGAATTTCACAGCTACTGCAGAAGCCCTGCGGTCTCAGGAACTATGTGGCAGTGAGGTGCCTCACTTCCCAGAACTTGGACAGAAGGACACCGTTATCAAGCCTTTACTTGTTGAGGTATGAAGGTCTAATTTCTCTGAGTCTCAGAAGCTCTATTATGGAAATCGCATTATCTAACATGTATGTGGCAGTGACATTTCATTCCCATGAATATGAATATGTTCACAGCTCAAGCTTTCACTAACATTTTCTCTTCTAAAGTAATTGCTTCTTCTCTGATGCACTATCACTTCTCTTTTTTTTTAATTCATTTTTTAATTGGAGAATAATTGCTTTACAATGTTGTATTAGCTTCTACTGTACAACAATGTGAATCAGCTACATGTATACATGTATCCCCTCCTAAATCCTCCCTTCCACTCACCTCCCAAATCCCATCCCTCTAAGTCATTACAGAGCACTGAGCTGAGCTCCCTATGCTTACAGCAGCTTCTCACTAGTTATCTATTTCACACACAGTAGTATATATATGTCAATACTACTCTCTCAATTCACCCCACCCTCTCCTTCCTCCCTGTATCCACAAGTTTGTTCTCTATTCCTTCCCTGTAAATAGGTTCATCAGTACCATTTTTCTAGATTCTGTATATATATACACATAACTTTTCTTCTTAATTTTCTTCTTTCTATACAAAGCCTGAAGGAATAGAAAGAGAAGAAACTTTCAACACACTTCTCTGTGCATCAGGTAAGTGTCAGAAATAGATAAAATTTTTATGTTAAGCCACTTGCCAAAGTATATGATGTGAAATGCCCTTGGAGGCACGTTTTCTCTGGTGGAAAAAAAAGGAAAGAAGTATACTATCCCATGTGCAAATCGAAGGACATTTGATGGAGAACAAGCTTTTCCTGATGAGGGCATCGAAAAGTTAAAGAGATTCACTTAAAATTTCTTGGCCAATAATGAGGACTAAAGCTGATGACTATCGGACAGGATTCTTTCCAATACACCTTGCTTCCCAAACTTCTTCCTACACAATTTTCCAAATATTGAAATATCTTTGTGGCACTAGTATTATTGGTTATTCAGTTAATAGTTTAAGTGTATTCATGTTTTTGTTTAAACAAATTATTTGAAGAATTTTAGGTCATTAACATATATAGAGAAAAACAATCTTTATTGAACCCTTAAAATTACCATCTAAACATTCATACAGTCATTTAGAAAATGACTATTAAAATGCATGGGGATAACCCAGAGAGATGTTGTGGGGAGGGAGGTGGGAGGGGGGTTCATGTTTGGGAACGCATGTAAGAATTAAAGATTTTAAAATTTAAAAAATAAAAAACTAAAAAAAAATAAAAATAAATAAAAATAAAAAAATAAAAATGTTCAACTCTGCACTATCAAAAACCATCTTGAGAACAATGCTTAGTGTACAGATGGCCTCTCTTGTCTATTTAAGTAGCCCCTGATAATCTCAGCTAGTCACAGAACTTTAATAACTTTGTACCAGAGACCACAAAATGTATATATCTTCTGTCCATACCTCTTTCCTAAACTGAGACTCATGTATTCAACTGTTCACTTATCATCTCCACTTGCAGGCTTGGAGGTCTAAGAGGTCTCTCAAAACTAGCTTGCTCAAAACTGAACCCCTGCAGGACTCACTGCTTCTCCTACAGTTTTCTTCATCTCAGACGCTGCTGCAGTGATGGAAATCCTATTCTTCTGCTTGCTGGAGATAAAAATTTTGGAGTTGTCCTTTAATTATATTCTTTCTCTTTTACTCCATACCCAATCAATTCCAAATCTAGTTGGTTCTACCTTTAAATATTATTCATAATTTTCCCACTTCTCATCATGTCCACTCCTGCTCTAGACCTTTCTCTCTTGGATCATCTCAGCCACCTCCTAACTGGTCATCACCCCTTGTTCTTCCATAGCAAGAGAATCATTAAAGCATATTTCACACCATGCCCCTCCTCTGTTCAGAATCTTCCAAGAGTCTCCCATGTCCCTCAAAGTTAGAGCATGTCTCCAACCTCACCTACAAAACCTTTCTACCGTTGTGACTTCATACCTTCTTACCTTGTCCTCCACTCACCCTGCTCCTCCTAATCTAATCACACTGGTCTCCTAATCTGATCTTGGAACACAACCAGCATGCTCTCATCTTTGATGTCTTTTCATGTTTTGCTCCGTATTCCAGCAAGTCTCTTCCCCTAGATATCTATAAATTTTACTCCCTGATTTAGTCTTCATCACTTATGATTTTTTTTAACTATTTATATATTTACTTATTTTGGCTATTCAGTTCAGTTCAATCACTCAGTCATGTCTGACTCTTTGTGACCCCATGGACTGCAGCACACCAGGCTTCCCTGTCCATCACCAACTCCCAGAGTTTGCTCAAACTCATGTCCATTGAGTCGGTGATGCCATCCAACCATCTCATCCTCTGTCATCCCCTTCTCCTCCCACCTTTAATCATTCTTAGCATCAGGGTCTTTTTGAACAAGTCAGTTCTTTGCATCAGTTGGCCAAAGTATTGGAGTTTCAGCTTCAGCATCAATCCTTCCAATGAATATTCAGGACTGATTTCCTTTAGGATGGACTGGTTGGATCTCCTTGCAGTCCAAGGGACTCTCAAGAGTTTTCTCCAACACCAAAGTTCCAAACCATCAATTCTTCGGCGCTCAGCTTTCTTTATGGTCCAACTCTCACATCCATACATGACTACTGAAAAAACTATAGCTTTGACTAGACAGACTTTTATTGGCAAAGTAATGTCTCTGCTTTTTACTATGCTGTCTAGATTGGTCTTAGTTTTTCTTCCAAAGAGCAAGCACCTTTTAATTTCAGAGCTGCAGTCACCATCTGCAGTGATTCTGGAGCCCAAAAATATAAAGTGTCTCACTGTCTCCATTGTTTGCCCATCTATTTGCCATGAAGTCACAGGACCAGATGCCATGATCTTTGTTTTTTGAATGTTGAGTTTTAAGCCAGCTTTTTCACTCTCCCCTTTCACTTTCATCAAGAGTCTCTTTAGTTCTTCTTCACTTTTTGCCATAAGGGTGGTGTCATCTGTGTATCTGAGGTTATTGATAGTTCTCCCGGCAATCGTGATTCCAAGTAGTGTTTCATCCAGCCCAGCATTTTGCATGATGTACTCTGCATATAAGCAGGGTGACAATATACAGCCTTGATATACTCCTTTCCCAATTTGGAACCAGTCTGTTCTTCCATGTCCAGTTCTAACTGTTGCCTCTTGACCTGCATAGAGATTTCTCAAGAGGCAGGTCAGGTGGTCTGGTATTCCCATCTGTTTCAGAATTTTCAATAGTTTGTTGTGATCTTCACAGTCAAAGATTGTGGCATAATTAATAAAGCAGAAGTAGATTTTTTCTGGTATTCTCTTGCTTTTTCAATGATAGAATTGATGTTGGCAATTTGATCTCTGGTTTCTCTCCCTTTTCTACATCCAGCTTGAGCATCTGGAAGTTCATGGTTCATGTACTGTTGAAGCCTGCCTTGCAGAATTTTGAGCATTACTTTCCTACTGTGTGAGATGAGTGCAACTGTGTGGTAGTTTGAACATTCATTGGCACTGCCTTTCTTTGGGATTGGAGTGAAAACTGACCTTTTCCAATCCTGTGGCCACTGCTGAGTTTTCTAAATTTGCTGGCATATTGAGTGCAGCAGTTTCACAGCATCATCTTTTACAATTTGAAATAGCTCAACTGGAATTGCATCACCTCTACTAGCTTTGTTCACAGTGATGCTTTCTAAGGCCCACTTGACTTCATTCCAGGATGTCTGGCTCTAGGTGAGTGATCACACCATTGCAGTTATCTGGGTCATGAAGATCTTTTTTGTACAGTTCTTCTGTGTTTTCTTGCCACCTCTTCTTAATATCTTCTGCTTCTGTTAGTTTCATACCATTTCTGTCCTTATTGAGCCCATCTTTGCATGAAATGTTCCCTTGGTATCTCTAATTTTCTTGAAAAGATCTCCAGTCTTTCCCATTCTGTTGTTTTCCTCTATTTCTTTGCATTGATCACTGAGGAAGTCTTTCTTATCTCTCCTTGCTATTATTTGGAACTCTGCATTCAAATGGGTATAGCTTTCCTTTTCTCCTTTATCTTTTGCTTCTTTTCTCAGCTATTTGTAAGGCCTCCTCAGACAGCCATCTTGCCTTTTTGCATTTCTTTTTCTTGGGGATGGTCTTGCTCCCTGTCTCCTGTACAATGTCTAAAACCTCAGTCCACAGTTCTTCAGGCACTCTGTCTATCAGATCTGACCTCTGCAATTTATTTGTCAATTCCACTATATAATTGTAAAGAATTTAATTCATACCTGAATGGTCTAGTGGCTTTCCCTACTTTCTTGAATTTAAGTCTGAATTGTACAATAAAGAGTCATGATCTGAGCCACAGTCAGCTCCAGGTCTTATTTTGCTGACTATATAGAGCTTCTTCATCTTTGGCTACAAAGAATATAACAATCTGATTTCGGTAATGACCATCTGGTGATGTCCATGTAGAGTCTTCTCTTGTGTTATTGGAAAAGGGTATTTTTTATGACCAGTGTGATTTCTTGGCAAAACTCTGTTAGCCTTTGCCGTGCTTCTTTTGTACTCCAAGGCCAAATTTGCCTGTTACTCCAGGTATCTCTTGACTTCCTACTTTTGCATTCCAGTCCCCTATGATGAAAAAGACATCTTTATTGAGTGTTAGTCCTAAAAGATCTGGTAGGTCTTCAGAGAACCATTCAACTTCAGCTTCCTCAGCATTACTGGTTGGGGCATAGACTTGGATTACTGTAATATTGAATGACTTCCCTTGGAAATGAACAGAGATCATTCTGTTATTTTTGAGGTTGCACCCAAGTACTGCATTTTGGACTCTTGTTGACTATGAAGGCTACTCCATTTCTTCTAAGGGATTCTTGCCCACAGTAGTAGATACAATGGTCATCTGAATTAAATTTGCCCATTCCAGTCCATATTAATTCACTGATTCTTAAAAAGTCAATGTTCACTCTTGTCATCTCTTGTTTGACCACTTCTAATTTACCTTAATTCACGGACCTAACATTCCTGGTTCCTTTCTGATTTTGGCTATACCAGATCTTAGTTGGGGCATGTGAATCTATTTCCCTGACCAGGGATTGAACCAAGGCCCCCTGAATTGAGAGCATGGAGTCTTAGCCACTGAAACAACAGGGAGGTACCTGATTTTTTAATCAATGAGTATTTAGATGACAAATTTCTCCCCACACCCTGCACTTCTTGGTTTACCTTGCCTCACTAGCTCACCCATATAAACACTGCTTTATTTTTTGTATAGAACTTATCAGTATCCAGCATACTAAAAATTTGTTTTTTATTACTCCCATCAAAATGAACTTATTATGATGTCAGGAAATGTCTTCCAAAAATTGCTGTATCACTGCACTTAATACAAAATCTGGTACATAGCACACACTTCATACATATTTATGGAGTAAATATGATTTTTTTACAACCACTAGCTATAGTATAAGTTAACATAAACAAGAAAGAGAAGGAAATAAGTATAACATAAGGTATATGCTTATACAGAGATCTATAGAGATTTAGCACAAATATATAAGATTAATATGAACTTCACTGTGAGATGAATTGTGGCTCTAGCAGAAACTTGGATTACATCAAAGAAATGAAATAATAACTAAGAAAAACATGATGTTGGATCTTGATCATAGAGATGGGAAAAAATGCAGATAGAACTAGAACATTTCTCTCATTTTTCCCTCCCTTCTGTGTATTTGTCTTGTTTCATTAGAAACTGGAGGATCTGAAATGTTGTCATTAAAACTTCCTTCAAACGTGGTTGAAGGTTCTGCCAGGGCGACATATTCAGTTTTGGGTGAGTCTCCCATCCCAAAAGAAGCATCTGTCCATCCTTTTAACTCTAGTGCATGGCGTCTCATCATCCCTTCCTAATGAAGTCCCTGTGTCTAGGCATTGGACTGAGAGAAAGCATCAGGACCACACTGTGTATTAGTGGGAAAGAGGGGCTGAATCGATGCTATGCTACATCTTAAACCTTGATATACTCTAAAGAGCAAAGAGAGTCATCTCTTTGTGCTCTCACCTTCAAGATATTGGCTAGTGATGCTCTCTACTAGAGATGAAACTAATCATTTTTTACCAGATGTGTGACTCATCAGAAAGGTATATCCTTCCATTTTTGTTTTTTCCTATTTTTCCCATCTTTGAACATCTACTTTATTGTTCCAACATTTCTCTTTCTATTCTTGTTTTTCTTCACCTCTTATGCTTTCTGGTCCTTCCCTTTATACATGATTTGACTTCTCACTTAGCTAGTCATCTAGTTTCCTACCCTAACATCAATCAGCTGAGTTCCCCTAAAATTTTTTCTGCATTTCATTCCTCAGGTGATATACTAGGCTCTGCAATGCAAAATCTTCAGAATCTTCTCCGGATGCCCTATGGTTGTGGAGAACAGAATATGGTCCTTTTCACCCCTAACATCTATGTTCTGAACTATCTAAATGAGACAGGACAGCTCACTGAGAAGATCAAGTCCAAAGCCATCAGCTACCTCATCAGTGGTGAGAGATTACCCCCAAAGGAAAAACATTAGTTGATTTCCTAAATATCTCCTCCACTGAACTCAAATCCACGTCCCTTCGATTAAAATTTAGTAATTACCTTTGCTGTGACATCCAACAAGATGTCTCACAATACAACCAGAGAATTAAATGGCATCTTCAAATCTTGGAGACTTTGTAGTAAAATAGTAGCTTCCCTGTGATTCCTCAATGAGTTTCAAGGAAAAGCCTGATTCCTTCTCCAGTGTCTCTGCTATTTCCTAAATCTATGCAAACATTCTTCTTCTTAAGGTTACCAAAGACAGTTGAACTATAAGCACAGTGATGGTTCTTACAGCACCTTTGGGGATCGTGATGGTAGAAGTCAGGGAAACACTTGGTAAGATAATTATTTCCATATGCTCTCTGTAGATCCAAGATATTTCAGATAACTGGAAATAGCTCTTATCTGATACCTGGATTTATTGTGTAGAAATTTGTTATCCTTTAAAAACCCACATGCATATCATTGCTAGCGGAAGATCTCACCATTTCATGTATGAAAGCTCACTGTTCTGATAGTACAGTTGTTTAGTCGCTAAGCCATGTCTGACTCTTTTGGGACTCCATGGACTGTAGCCCACCTGGCTTCTCTGTCCATGGGATTTCCCAGGCAAGAATACTGGAGTGGGTTCCCATTTCCTTCTCCAGGGGATCTTCCAGGCCCAAGGATAGAACCTGTGTCTCCTGCATTGCAGGTGGATAGTACAATAGATAATAGTAAAATTAGGGTCCCCTCAAGCAGAAATATAAGGCATAAGGTGTCACAATGTGAAATGAGAGAGGAAGAAATTTCTATATTGTGCATTCAGGAAGGAGAGGAGGCGAAGAACAGAAAGACACTGTGATGTAGTAAAATCATTCAGAAAATGGCAATTTGGGTGGTAGGAAGGCTTGGAGTCTCCAACAAACTTTTTATGAGGAAAAAAAAGTATCAACTCTGGAGAAACCAATAAAGTTGAGAGATTTTTAAATAGATTCAGAAGTTTGTTGGACAAATAAGAGTATATTCAGTATTCAAGGGTCATCTCCCCACCAATTTTCTCCACGGAACTGCAAAGCTCTCTGGAGGCAATGAAACACAGTGACCTTTAAAAAGGAAATGATCCTCAGGTCTCCTTCTCTTCTTTGCTGAACAGGCTTACTGCATTTGTGCTCAAGTCTTTTTCTCAAGCCCAATCACACATCTTTGTAGAGGACTCGCACATCACAGACTCCCTTACCTGGCTTTCACGGAAGCAGAAGGAAAATGGGTGTTTCCAGCGCTCTGGATCATTGCTAAACAATGCTATTAAGGTGATGCCTTTAAATTTGTTCTGGTCCCTGAGAAGAGTGAAATGTATGAGTTGTGATGCTCCTATGGATTCCTCAAGTCATGGTGACATAACTTTGAGAAGGACAGCAGAAGCAAAAGCTTTTGAAACCTAACAATAAATTAGGTGTTTCCTATGGTTAAGAAAATAGCATGTCCAAAAAACTCCACTATGTCACTAAAAATGAGGGAAAGTGATTTGGGACAGATTTAAGAATTTGAGGGTGAAAGAGGAAGCGGAGGAAACAATAATATTGCCCTAGAAAAGATACATTCTGGTGAAGATAACCAAGGGGGAAATTAGAGTTAGCTGCCTCTGGGTGATGGCTTTGGAGTGTTTGAGTGTCTCTGCCTCTGATCCTACAGGGTGGGGTCGATGACGAGGTAACGCTCTCTGCCTATATTACCATCGCTCTGCTGGAGATGCCACTGCTTGTCACCGTATGTACCGCCACTCCCACCCTGTACCTTCCTCTAATGTAAGGATGAAACTCGTGGAGCTATGAATCTCTGAGGAAAATGAGTTGTAATTTTCACATTATTTAATATTAGTATATTTCGCTGGAGCATAAAGGACAGTAGATCCCTTGGGAAGCTGCAAAGGAAATTACCCTCTGGTCGGAACTGTGGTGTTGTGCAAGCACACTGGGGCATTTAATCTGTGGCTAGCCAGGGGACAACTCATTAGCCTGGTTCAGCTAGCTTAAGATCTTCCTTCATTTTCAGTAAGTCAGAAAAAGAAAAACACATTTCGTATATTAATGCATATATGTGGAATCTAGAAAAGTGGTACAGATGAATCTCTTTGCAAGGCAGGAACAAGATTGATGTGGAGAATGAGAACATATGGATACCAAAGGGGAAACGTGGAGGTGGGATGAGCTGGGAGATGTGGACTGACGTATACACAACTACTATGTGTAAAATAGATACCTAATGGGAACCTGCTGTGTAGCACAGGGAACTCTACTCAGTGCTCTGTGGTGACCTGAATGGGAAGGCAGTCGAAAAGGGGGGGGATATATGTATACGTAGAGCCGATTCACTTTGCTGTACAGCAGAAACTAACACAGTGTTGTAAAGCAGCTATACCCGCCCCGCGCCCCCCTCCCCAAAATAAATAAATAAGTAAATGGCTGGAACAAGGGAAAACAGAAGCAGGGTCTTTATCTTCTTTATAGCACCAAGTTGTCCGCAATGCTCTATTCTGCCTGGAAAGGGCCTGGCAATCTGTCTCAGAGGCCCAAGGAAGTCTTGTCTATACCAAGGCGTTATTGGCCTATGCCTTCGCACTAGCAGGAGACCAAGCCAAGAGAAAGGAACTGCTTGAGTCCCTAGACAAAGAAGCTGTAAGAGAAGGTAAGAATTGACTTCCAAAGTCACCAGTGATCAAAGGGAGAGAGCCTATCTTATTCACATCTATTTTAGGCTTTCCCTGGTAGCTCAGCCAGTAAAGAATCCGTCTGCATCACAGGAGACCCTGGTTCGATTCCTGGGTCAGGAAGATCCCCTGGAGAAGGGATAGGCTACCCACTCCAGTATTCTTGGGCTTCCCTGGTGGCTCAGCTTGTATCTGCCTGCAATGCAGGAGACTTGGGTTCTATCCCTGGTTTGGGAAGATCCACTGGAGAAGGGAACAGCTACCCACTCCAGTGTTCTCACTGGAGAATTCCATGAACTGTATATAATCAGAGTCCATGGGGTTGCAAAGAGTTGGAAACCACTGAATGACTTTCACTTTTCACTTTCACATCATGCTTGTATTATATTAGATCCATTTTTATTATTATAAAAAGATTAATTATTACTGACCTAACATCTCTAGGTAACATGGATGATTTTATCAATTCATACATCATAGGCCTCGAAACAGTCCAGTTTCTAATATCACACAAGGATGTAATAAACACAAAGACATAAGGTGATTTACTGGAACCTCAATGTACTTTCTTGGCAAAGATTAGCTTGATTGGTGATTACTTAATACTTTCACTTCATGTATGTCTGGGCTTCCCCGATAGCTCAGTTGGTAAAGAATCTGCCTGCAATGCAGGAGACCCTGGTTCAATTCTTGGGCTGGGAAGATCCACTAGAGAAAAGGAAAGACTACCCACTCTAGTATTCTTGGGCTTCCCTGGAGGCTCAGCTGGTAAAGAATCTGCCTGCAATGCGGGAGACCTGGGTTCAATCCCTGGGGTTGGGAAAATCCCCTGGAGAAAGGAAAGGCTACCAACTCCAGTATTCTGGCCTGGAGAATTCAATGGACTATATAGTCCATAGGGTCGCAAAAAATCAGACACGACCGAGAGGCTTTCACTTCATTTCACATACGTCCATTCAATGGGTGAGCTGTAATTACAGGGATCATTAAAGATTTAGATTTTTGAAAATGTTCTCTAAGCTGAAGATGATATCCTTTTTTATTTCTAAGAGGACTCAATCCACTGGCAACGTCCTAGGAAGCCTCAAGAAGTTGATGAACTCTACAGTCCACCCCGGGCTCCTTCTGTTGACGTGGAGATGACATCTTACTCCCTCCTTGCCCATCTTACTGCCCAGCCTGCCCCATCTTCAGAAGATCTGTCTGTGGCTACACAGATTGTAAAATGGCTCACCAAGCAACAGAACCCCAGCGGGGGCTTCTCCTCCACTCAGGTCTGTGAAGAGACTCTAGGAAGAAAAATTAATGTACTAATACCTATGTAGACACAACCATATTCTAAGAGTTGAGTAAGTGAATAGTGTTTCTAATTTATATTTTACTCTTGCATCACCAAAAAGGTTTCAGCCTCATTATTTTATACTTGGATTATTTCTCTGTCCTCTATACAATCTCTCATATTTTCTCTTCTTAGTGGATCCTTTTCTATAAAGTAACCGATCTTCCTAAAGCAATGTTTTCATAAGATTACTTCCTTTAGAGTCTTTCCTGGTGGTCCAGACTCTGTGCTTCCACTGCAGGGGGCTCAGGTTCCATCCCTGGTTGGTGTGGGAACTAAGATCCCACATGATTTGTGGCATTTTTCATCCAAAGACTAAAATTAATTTGCCCAAAATATTTCCTCTCCTCAGTAAACATGAATAATCTTGTCTAATAAGGCTGATCTCTTCGCTTTTCCTGGAATTGTTTCACTCTTCTCCAGGTCTTAACTTCCAATACGTCCCTCCCTGTTACTGCCTGATGCCTCTTTTCTGTTTGCATAAATCTTTCTCACTATTCAGAGATGATCTTATTTCTCATCTTCTTCACAGCCTTCTCTTATTATGTATACTAGCTCCAACTCCTTCTTTTTCTGAATTTTCCCAACAAATATTGTTATAGAAATGTATATATTACATGTGTCCATGCTCAGTCATGTCTGACTCTTTGTGACCCCATGGACTATAGCCTGTGAAACTCCTCTGTCTTTGGGATTCTCCAGACAAGAATACTGGAGTAGGTTGCCATTTCCTCCTTCAGGGATCTTTCTGACCCAGGGATCAAACCCAAGTCTCTTGCATCTCCTGCATTGGTAGGCAGATTCTTTACCACTCTGCCACCTGTAAAGCTTGTAGAAATACACAGAAATGTATAGATTATTGAAATGTGTTCTACTCTATGTCAACTATTAGAGTCTAAGTCCCATATGTACATTGTAAACTACTTGAATGAGGAAACTGCATTTCCCCAAAGTACCTAAGGATTTCCAGATGGCTCAAATGGTAAAGAATCTGCCTGCAATGTGGGAGACCTGGATTCAATCCCTGAGTTGGGAAGATCCCCTGGAGAAGGAAATAGCTATCCACTCCAGTATTCTTGCCTGGAGAATTCCATGAACAGAGAAGCCTGGTGGGCTACAGTCCATGGGATCGCTGGGTAGGACATGATGGAGTGACTAACACACACGATGTACATGGAATAGTTCAAGATGAATGAATAGTTCAAGATGAATAACGAGCTCTGAACAGACTTGAAATTCAGTGAATGAACAGTGTTTATGACTAGGTAACTCTGAGAGTAGCATGGATGGTTTATATCCAGTATGATTTGACCACCTTCCTCTCCTATAATTTCTGCATCCATCTCTTTTCAGGATACAGTGGTGGCTCTCCAGGCACTTTCCAAATATGGGGCAGCAACTTACACTAAAGGGGAGAAAGCAGCTACTGTCACTGTGAAGTCTGAGACCTTCTCTGAAGAATTCCGAGTAGATGAAGCCAAACGTCTACTGCTGCAGGAGGTGGCTTTGCCAGAGATCCCGGGGAAGTACAGCACAGCTGTGTCAGGGTCGGGATGCGTGTATGTCCAGGTGAGACTTGCCAGCATTCCAGAAGTATCACAAATGGGAGATCAAGTCTCAAGAAGTAGATCTGAACTTCAAAACAGAGAAAGAAACGTGTACCAAGGGGAAATATAAATTACCTAGAAGCAATATATTGAGTGTAAAAATAAAGGCGCTTTTTTCCCATTTATTTTAGACATCCTTGAGATATAATATCCTGCCCAAGAAAGAAAGAAAAGCTCCCTTTACTCTGAAAGTTGAAACTCTCCCCAAGAATTGTGATGGAGTCAGCACTCACAGGAAAGTCCAGATTCACATCAACATTAGGTAAATTGTAAATTGCTACCTGACCTTTTGTAGAATATGGTGAAACTGATTTTCTGGTGCAGAGGATCTTCACTGTCCAGGGTCATACACAATGAATAAGAAATTCTTGCAATACTTATTCAAAAGGAAATTTTCTTCACTCTTAACCAAAAAGCCTTTGATGTTGAGAATATGATGTCACTATATCTGCAGAGTATGACTTCTTATCAGTTTTCTAAACAACTACATGCTCAGTTGTTCAGTCATGTCCCACTCTATTGCAACTCCATGGATTGTAACCCACCAGGCTCCTCTGTCCATAGAGTATTCCAGGCAAGAATACTGGAGTGGGTTGCCAATTCCTTCCTACCCAAGAGAGGTTCTTGTTCCCATCCAGGGATCAAACGTGCATCTCCTGCATTGGCTGGCAGATTCTTTACCACTAGTGCCACCTGAGAAGCCCCAGACAACTATAGCAGAAGCAAATAGAGTAGATGGTGAAGTTGAATGGTAGCCAGGGATAGGAAACACTAGAAATAAACGAGGAGAGACTTCTGTCTTGAATGAAATCCAAAGGATTTTGTTTGACTGCCTTGTCCATACACCTTGACTTCATAGTTACACTGGGGAACGACCCAGCTCCAACATGGTCATTGTTGATGTGAAGATGGTATCAGGCTTCATACCTGTGAAATCATCCGTGAGAAAGGTAAGCCCTAAATCCCTTACAGATAGCAAAGTCATGGCAAATAAATGCTGTAAATTTTATTTTTTTGATTCAGTTCTTCAAGAGGTCTCTCAAACTTGTGTCTCTAGTGTGTGTTTCCATTATTTGAACAGTGGGCATCCTAGTTATATGGTCTCAACTATAAGATACAAATCATAAACATGGTTAATAATGTTTAACCTTGAGACCTGTAGGAATGCATAGTGCATTAAATTATCTTTCCATTACGTATAAAAAGGAAAAGGGAGACTACATCATATGAATGTATGTACGTATATTCTCCATTTTAAAATTTTTTTTCTGAACTTTTCCTTGACATAGAAGAGAAAGTTTTTATCTCTTCATCATTGAGCAAATGTTTGCTTTAGGGTTTTGGATCATTTTCTTATTGGTTCAAGGAAGTTTCCAATTATAATTTACAAAAGTTCTTGTAGCAAATGAGTGCTGTGCTTTAGTTCAAATCTTTTTCTGTATTTTAGATGACAGTGATTTTATTTTTAATTAGTATAATAAATCACATGGGTCTTTTAAATTCTGAAGCAACTTTACATTCTTAGGACTAACTGGACCTGGTCGTTGTGTTTATTTTTTAAAATAAATTTCTGAATTCTGTTTGCTTATAGATGGTTGTGGTTTTTTTTTTTTAATATCATGACTGAAACTCAGTTCAGTTCAGTCATTCAATCATGTCCGATGCTTCGTGACCCCATGAACAGCAGCATGCCAGGCCTCCCTGTCCATCACCAACTCCTGGAGTTTACCCAAACTCATATCCATTGAGTCAGTGATGCCATCCAACCATCTCATCCTCTGTCGTCCCCTTCTCCCAGTGACTGACGTCATCCCAATGACTGACATTGGGCTATACCTTTTGTTTCTTACATTATTCCTACTGGTTTCTGGTATCAAAATTATGCTAGACTCAAAAGATGGGGAGAAATGTCTTTTATCCTCCTCCCTGCCTTTTTTAAAATATAGTTAGAAGATAACTCCCTGTCTCTATATGTAGATAATAGATAGGAAGGGTGTTTAGTCAATGTTATTTTTATTACTATTGCTATTATTCTTGAGGAGATCAAATTAGAGTGTGATGTCTCTGAGAAGCCATTTAGAACATAAATATCTGAAGACTATCTCAGCCTGAGAGTCCCTCATATCATACCCTTTGGTTTATCCTCTGCGTCTACAGCTCCAGGAAATGGCTCAGATTCAGAGGACTGAAGTGAACACCAACCATGTCCTGATTTATTTTGAAGAGGTAAGATTCTCTGTGACTCTGCTAGATCCAGGAGAGCCACTAGAGGTTCTAACAAGCCAACCCAGGTTCCAAAGAGTGTACTTCACATACACAGCTTACCATGTTGCATAAGTCTCTGATGTAAGTGTTAGTCACTCAGTCGTGTTCAACTCTTTACAGCCCCACAGACTACAGCTCACCAGGCTCTTCTGTCCATCCAAGAAATTCTCCAGGCAAGAATACTGGAGTGCATTGCCATTCTCTTCTCCAGAGGAATCTTCCTGACCCAGGGATTGAAGCCGGGTCTCCCACATTGTAGGCAGATTCTTTACCATCTGAGCCTCCAGGGAAGCCCATATTATAAAACTCCCTGGTATTTCATTTATGAAAGGGGAGGAAATAGCTATAGAGGAAAATGAATCCTGGCCAAGTCAACAGGCTTGATTTACTACATTTAAATGTCTGTAGAATTGTCTTCTTGCCCTTCTTTTATCTGTCCTTGAATGTATTATGCAAGTCTGAAGCCATCTCGTTCTTTCCATAGGTTTTGGCACAGAGAATAGCATAAGTACAGGGTTTGATAATATCTTAAAGAGAGACAAAGTTAATCTTTGATTCCAATTCAGTTTTCCTGTCTCTCCAGCTAAACCATCATACCGTGAGTTTCTCCTTCTCAGTGGAACAAGACATCACAGTAAAGAATTTAAAACCAGCTACTGTAAAGGCATATGATTACTATGAGACAGGTGAGTGAGAGTCAGACATGCCAAGCCTTGGAAGGAAAAAGATGACTAACCTAGGATAGTGTCACCATAACTGAAAGAAAACTCCACAATCTCTCACTGGAAGAAAGAGTGAGTTTATAATCACAGGATAATCTTATTCATAATACTTGTCCCCAGACAAGTATTAGAGTCATTCTTATAAACTGATCATAAAGCAATAAGGGGATCAGTTCTTTCTAAATTCTCCTATGAAGTTGTTTGTTCTACACTGAATTATTCTAGACAGGAAAGAAGAGCAGCAATAACTTAAAAAAAAAAAAAAAAAAAGCAAACACTTCCCAGTACTAATGTGTGCTACGAGACCCAAAATTTGATCTATTTTTCACCTGGGCCTTGGAGAATCACGAATTTTGGGAAACTGTGTAATATATCAGGAAATTCTTTGATTTGCTCATGACTTTGAACTAGAAACTTACACCATCTTAGCATGCTGGTGGTGTTCCAACTTAACTCTTTCTTAGAAAAGAAAAGGTTTAGAACAGAAGGTACAACTCCAATAAGAAAAACATAATTGTGAAAAGGGGCTATACAGTGTCCTACAGAAAGACAGTTATCCATTTGTGAGCTTTGTATCCAGGCCCAACTTTCTGTTACTTCCCACCAAACAATCCCAAGTGGCTTAGTACAAAAGAAGCCCTTTTATTGGCTCTATAGCTATGCCTTATAGTTTCTTTCATAGCTTATGCAGTTTATTTACAGTTAACTACTCATGTGCCTATTACTGCATGTCTGTCATCGCTGTCTCATTCTTTTTGCATTTCAGAGGAATTCACCATCGAAGAGTACAGTGTTCCCTGCAGTGCTGGTAAAGTATAGACAGTAAAATCTGATGCCAATGAAAAGAAAATAAACATTTGCTGTTTGAGTAGAGCTGCTTCTTGATCATTCCCTTACCATATTATAAAACTCCTTGGTGAATCATTTATGAATTGAACTATCTCAGATGTATTATAGACTTTCACAGTAGGAAAAAATGCAAGTAAAATATAATTACATGTATCTAGGTTGACTTGTTTGAGGATGAATCCAGGAATTTGCCACATACAAAAGCTAAATCATTTAATATTTATTTTATATCTCTGTGCTCAGTGGTGATATATTTATCACCCATGGCCTTTCTGAGATGTTTCTAAACTTACACAAGTTAAAGTCAGGCAACTTTTCACTCTAAAATTGTCCATACAATACTGCACAAGAGACGTGATCTCTAAGATGTTCC
The DNA here is from genome assembly GCF_016772045.2 of Ovis aries. Taxonomy (NCBI): domain Eukaryota; kingdom Metazoa; phylum Chordata; class Mammalia; order Artiodactyla; family Bovidae; genus Ovis; species Ovis aries. The sequence goes on from NC_056056.1 coordinate 206,390,739, forward strand.
TTTTGGCTAATTGACAGGGTTCATCTTTGACAATACAATACTTGCTATGAGACTTTCCACTCTACTTTAAAACATGGAAAAACTGAGAACAGCCTTATCAATAAAAATAAATAAGCATACTAAGTTCAAATATTTATCACTAAAATATGAAAAATTATTCCTTTATTAGATCACAAAATTTTCCTAATATTTCTATCTTTTCTTTACTGTTTAGTCTGAACATGGAAATGATTGACGATGGTAACTTGTGGACCTCATCAGATGAACTGCTCCAGAAACAAAGAACAAAGAGTTATCAGAAGAGAGGCCAGTGGGAGAAAGAAGGGACAGGAATTGGAAGTATGCTAAATTTGTATGTTGAATAAATTTATGACATTTATAACTCTTTCTATCAATATTATGTGTTCTTTCTTATGTATCTATTCTCCACAGTGTTTTGTTTTGTTTTGTTTTTTTGCCACTCCACATGGCATGCAGGATCTTCGTTCCCCAACCAGGGATCTAACCCTTGCCCCATGCAGTGGAAGCACAGTATGTTAACCACTGGACCCCAGGGAAGTCCCTATAGTGTTTTTAAAAATACAGAAAAACTACACAAAGAGGGACACACAAAAAAAATCTGCAGACAATTAAAAATTAAATTCCAAAATCTGCTTTCCCAGAAGATAGGGGAAAGAAAACAATATTTCTAAATATTGGAAACAACCAAAATGTCCATCAGACTAGCTGTGGTACATCCATACTATGGAATACTACTCACTAATAAAAACAGACAAAGCACTGATACAAACAACTACTTGGATGGATCTCAAAAACTTTACACTGAGTGAAAAGAAATACAATCTCAAAAGGTCATACTGTATGACTCCTTTCATAAAACATTCTTGAAATGACAAAACCATAGAAATGGAAGATAAGTGAGTGGTTTCCAGTGGTTATAGGTGCTAGGGAAATGGGAAAAGGGGTGCGACTTATAAAGGGATTGCATTAGAGAGAACTTTGTGCTGAAGAAATCCTGCATGTGTGGAAGCAAAAGTCCTGGTTTGAATTTTTACATTTAATTCCATCTCAAGTCATTTTGTTGTCTATTGTGCGCTATATGAGTTGATATCTAAATTGACTTTTTTTCTCACTTATGTAGCCTTCAATAGTCCCATTATCATTTATTAACCAATTCAAGATTTCCCTGCAAATAAGAAATGACTCCTCTATTTTAAGATTTGTTTCTAAATGATTTATTCTACTTCACTGATTAACCAGTTTATTCTTTCATACATACTAAAATATTTGAATTACTGTGGCTAAATGAAATGTTGTAATTATTCAGCTGGTCAGTTCTCACCTTTTCTTTGCAATACTAAGCTTATCATTTATTCCAGGTTAAATTTTGAAAATTTTTGAAATTTTTGAAATTTTTTTATGATGTGAATTATCCCTATAGTCACATTGGGTATTGTCTGGAGATTCACGGAATACAAATAAATGTATAATGATTATGAATGTCAATTTTTTTTTTTTTACAATATTTAGCCTTCCTTAGTCAGATACATTTTATCTTCATTTATTCAACTCAACAAGAAGTGAATTCTAATTCGGACTTAATTTCTGAATTTGTACTGAACTATAAAATGAAAATTAAAGATTAATTTCATGGGCATAAATAGCAAAAATAAGTTGAAAGAATAATAAAATGCATGCATGCATGCGTGCTTAAGTTCCCTCAGTCATATCTGACTCTTTGCCACCCTGCGGACTCCAGCCTGCCAGATGCCTCTGTCCATGGGATTTCTCAGCCAAGAATACTGCAGTAGGTTACCATGCCCTCCATCAGGGGATCTTCTCGACCCAGGGATCGAACCCTCATCTCTATGTCTGTTGCATTGGCAGGCGGGTTCTTTACCACCAGCACCATCTGAGAAACCCAATAAAATGTATACAAATAGACAAATTAAAAGATAAGGGCAAAAATAAAATTACAAAAGAAGTGAAGACTAGAACAATAATTGTCATTTTTTATGAAAGGTTTTTAAAAGGAGAATTATTTCAGAGTTGTATAATAGGTAGTCCATCTTCTAGGCCATGGTAGGATAAAGAAAGAAAGTTCTTTTTCTGATCTTTCTGATTACTGGTAGAGTCATTTATGCAGAACTGTTCTCTTTTCATGCTTCTGATGGTTTAGCACAAATATCTCTCTTTTGACTTGTACAATTCCACACCTTAAAAAATTGTTTTTTCCCCATCTTCTGTGTAGTCAGAGCTCTTTGAAAGCCAGACCTGTATTTTAATCATGTCTGCCACCTGTTCACCCAACACAGTTCTGGGAATATAGTAGACAGTGAAAAAAAATGGGTCAGTGCTGAGTGAGCATATTCCCTCAAGCAAAGAGACAGAGGAGAAATGGAATAATGCAAAGGTTTTAGCACATACCAGTAGAGAAAATGAGCCAGAAAGATCATTTTCACTCAAATCTGACTTGAATTGCTTACTGTTTCACAAACACATAAAACAGATTTTCATACTTTTCCAAAGTCAGAGAAATAAGAAGAAGGAATTTCGGTTATTTATTAGGACTTGAGGCAAAATTTGCCAGCTTCCCAGGTGACTCAGTGATAAGAATTCATCTGCTAATGCAGGAGACGAAGGAGACATGGGTTTGATCCCTGGATAAGGAAAATCCCATGGAAGAGGAAATGGCAATCCACTCCAGAAAATAAAATAATTCATGATATAAATTAATAAATCTATGAGTCATGAATATTGCTAGACTTCAATGCAAATGTGGGTAAAAAGACTGATTTATAGATTTTAATCTGCTCTAGTACAGCCTTTCAAAGAATGTTTATCAGTATTTAATACAAAGCATTTCTTTTCCATGGGGATGGTCTTGATCCCTGTCTCCTGTACAATGTCACGAACCTCATTCCATAGTTCATCAGGCACTCTATCTATCAGATCTAGGCCCTTAAATCTATTTCTCACTTCCACTGTATAAACATAAGGGATTTGGTTTAGGTCATACCTGAATGGTCTAGCGGTTTTCCTTACTTTCTTCAATTTGAGTCTGAATTTGTTAATAAGGAGTTCATGATCTGAGCCACAGTCAGCTCCTGGTCTTGTTTTTGCTGACTGTATAGAGCTTCTCCATCTTGGGCTGCAAAGTATATAATCAATCTGATTTCGGTGTTGACCATCTGGTGATGTCCATGTCTAGAGTCTTCTCTTGCGTTGTTGGAAGAGGGTGTTTGCTATGACCAGTGCATTTTCTTGGCAAAACTGTATTAGTTTTTGCCCTGCTTCATTCCGCATTCCAAGGCCAAATTTGCCTGTTATTCCAGGTGCTTCTTGACTTCCTACTTTTGCATTCCAGTCCCCTATAATGAGAAGGACATCTTTTTGGGGTGTTAGTTCTAAAAGGTCTTGTAGGTCTTCATAAAACCGTTCAACTTCAGTTTCTTCAGCGTTACTGGTTGGGGCATAGACGTGGATAACTGTGATATTGAATGGTTTGCCTTGGAGACTAAGAGATCATTCTGTCGTTTTTAAGATTGCATCCAAGTACTGCATTTTGAACTCTTTTGTTGACCATGATGGCTACTCCATTTCTTCTGAGGGATTCCTGCCCACAGTAGTAGATGTAATGGTCATCTGAGTTAAATTCACCCATTCCAGTCCATTTTAGTTCACTGATTCCTAGAATGTCGATGTTCACCCTGGCCATCTCTTGTTTGACCACTTCCAATTTGCCTTGATTCATGGACCTGACATTCCAGGTTCCTATGCAATATTGCTCTTTACAGCATCGGACCTTGCTTCTATCACCAGTCATATCCACAGCTAGGTATTGTTTTTGCTTTGGCTCCATCCCTTCATTCTTTCTGGAGTTATTTCTCCACTGATTTCCAGTAGCATATTGGGCACCTAATGACCTGAGGATTTCCTCTTTTGTTATCCTATCATTCTGTCTTTTCACACTGTTCATGGGGTTCTCAAGGCAAGAATACTGAAGTGGCTTGCCATTCCCTTCTCCAGTGGACCACATTCTGTGAGACCTCTCCACCATGACCCGCCCATCTTGGGTTGCCCTGCAGGCATCGCTTGGTTTCATTGAGTTAGACAAGGCTGTGTTGCTAGTGGAGGTGATGGAATTCCAGTTGAGCTGTTTCAAATCCTGAAAGATGATGCTGTGAAAGTGCTGCACTCAATATGCCAGCAAATTTGGAAAACTCGGCAGTGGCCACAGGACTGGAAAAGGTCAGTTTTCATTCCAATTCCAAGGAAAGGCAATACAAAAGAATGCTCAAACTACTGCACAATTGCACTCATCTCACCTGCTAGTAAAGTAATGCTCAAAATTCTCCAAGCCAGGCTTCAGCAATACGTGAACCGTGAACTCCCTGATGTTCAAGCTGGTTTTAGAAAAGGCAGAGGAACCAGAGATCAAATTGCCAACATCCACTGGATCATGGAAAAAGCAAGAGAGTTCCAGAAAAACATCAATTTCTGCTTTATTGACTATGCCAAAGCCTTTGACTGTGTGGATCACAATAAACTGTGGAAAATTCTGAAAGAGATGGGACTACCAGACCACCTGACCTGCCTCCTGAGCAATCTGCATGCAGGTCAGGAAGCAACAGTTAGAACTGGACATGGAACAACAGACTGGTTCCAAATAGGAAAAGGAGTATGTCAAGGCTGTATATTGTCACCCTGCTTATTTAGCTCCTATGCAGAGTACATTATGAGAAACGCTGGACTGGAAGAAACACAAGCTGGAATCAAGATTGCCAGGAGAAATATCAATAACCTCAGATATGCAGATGACACCACCCTTATGGCAGAAAGTGAAGAGGAGCTAAAAAGCCCCTTGATGAAAGTGAAAGAGGAGGGCGAAAAAGTTGGCTTAAAGCTCAGCATTCAGAAAACGAAGATCATGGCATCCGGTCTCATCACATCATGAGAAATAGATGGGGAAACAGTGGAAACAGTGTCAGACTTTATTTTGGGGGGCTGCAGAATCACTGTAGATAGTGACTGAAGCCATGAAATTAAAAGACGCTTACTCCTTGGAAGAAAAGTTATGAACAACCTAGATACATTCAAAAGCAGAGACTACTTTGCCGACTAAGTTCCGTCTAGTCAAGACTATGGTTTTTCCTGTGGTCATGTATGGATGTGAGAGTTGGACTGTGAAGAAGGCTGAGTGCTGAAGAATTGATTCTTTTGAACTGTGGTGTTGGAGAAGACTCTTGAGAGTCCCTTGGACTGCAAGGAGATCCAAGCAGTCCATAGTGAAGGAGATCAGCCCTGGGATTTCTTTGGAAGGAATGATACTAAAGCTGAAGCTCCAGTACTTTGGCCACCTCATGTGAAGAGTTGACTCATTGGAAAAGACTCTGATGCTGGGAGGGATTGGGGGCAGGAGGAGAAGGGGACGACAGAGGATGAGATGACTGGATGGCATCATGGACTCGATGGACGTGAGTCTGAGTGAACTCTGGGAGATGGTGATGGACAGGGAGGCCTGGCGTGCTGCAGTTCATGGGGTCGCAAAGAGTTGGACACGACTGAGCCACTGAACTGAACTGAATACAAAGCAGAACTATTGCTGAAGGTCTTTCTTTTCTAACTGAAGTATAATTGATGTGCAATATTATGTTAGTTTCAGGTATACATCATAATGATTTGGCATTTAAATATATTTTAAAATGATCACCACAGTAAGTTTCATAACTGTCTGTTACCATACAAAATTATTACAGTATTATTGACTACATTCCTTACGCTATGTATTACATCCTCATGACATTTATTTTATAACCAGTTTTGTATCTCTTAACCTCCTTCACCTGTTTCAGCCCACCCCCCAACCACCCTTCCTCTGGCAGCCACCAGTTTGGCCCTCTGTATTTATGAGTTTTTAGATTCCTTATAGAAGTTGGATTGGCCCTGGTGTCTCAGACAATAAAGAATCTGCCTGCAATGTGGGAGACCTGGGTTTGATTCCTGGGTCAGGAAGATACCCTGGAGAAGGAACTGGCAACCCACTCCAGTACTTCTGCCAGGAGAATACCCATGGACAGAGGAGCCTCATAGGCTTAAGTCCATGGGGTCACTAAAAGTCAGACATGACTGAACAGCAAACACACACATGTAAGATCATACCGTGTTTGTCTTTCCCTGTCTGATTTATTTCACTTAGCATAATACATCTAAGTTCACTCATGTTGTCAAAATGGCAAGATTTTATTTTTTCTTTTAGCCAAGTAATATGCCATTCTTTAGCCATTTATCTATCAATGGACATTTAGATCGAATCCATAATTTAGCTATTGTAAATAATGCTGAAGTGAACAATTAGGGTGGATATATCTTTTCAAATTAGTGTTTTGGTTTAAACTTTTAAGAACCCCTAAAACTTGAAAACAGTGACAGAGTTTATTTTCTTGGGCTCTAAAATCACTGCAGATGGTGACTGCAGCCAGGAAATTAAAAGACTCTCGCTCCTTGGAAGAAAGAAAAGCTACGACTGTATTTAAAAACAGATTAAAAGCATATTAAAAAGTAGAGACATTACTTTGTCGACAAAGGTCCGTCTAGTCAAAGCTATGGTTTTTCTAATAGTCATATATGGGTGTGAGAGTTGGACCATAAATAAGCTGAGCACCGAAGAATTAATGCTCTTGAACTGTGGTGTTGGAGAAGACTCTCAAGAATACCTTGGACTGCAAGGAGATCAAAACAGTCAATCCTAAAGGAAATCGGTACTGAATTTTCATTGGAAGGACTGATGCTGAAATGGAAGCTCCATTACTTTGGCCACCTGATGTGCAGAACTGACTCACTGGAAAAGTCTCTTCTGCTGGGAAAGATTGAAGGCAGGAGGAGAAGGGAACGACGGAGAATGAGATGGTTGGATGGCATCACTGACTCTATGGACATGAGTTTGCGCAAGCTCCAGAAGTTGCTGATGGACAGGGAAGCCTGGCATGCTGCAGTCCACTGGGTCACAAAGAGCTGGACACGACTGAATGACTGAACTTAAAACTTGTATTATTACCTGCAGTAACTACAAAGTCAGAGGAATTCCTCTCCTCTAGAAGCCTCCCCCACCCAAATTCCCAAGATCTTTGGCCTGCCAGGAAACAATTATCTTTATGTACGAGGCTGGTACCCTATATGTCATACACCATGTCAGTTTCCTTTGAGGACTTTGTAAATATTGACTCCACCCATACTTCTCTATTGTGAGCTTGTCATGACTGATTAAATAAGAATTATTTTCAAAAATTATTTTTCTTGTAGGCCTTAATTACACAATCAATCTGTCCAAATTATGTCTAGATTTTTTAAAAAGACATATTCTTATTAAACTAATGCAATTAACTATGTTGCCATGAAAATTATGGATATATTTTTACTTGAAAAAGTAAGTTTTTGTTCTGAATTTTAAGAGAGTTAGTGCAAATTAGATACCATTTTTAAATGCTTTGTCTCCATCTACATACAGAAACAGAATCTACTAAATTAGGTGCTAGATATAGAGCAAAAAGAGAAAAGGCTTCCCTGGTGGCTCAGGGGTAAAGAATCCGCCTGCCAATGCAGGAGACTCAGGTTCAGCAGTTCCTGGTCCGGGAAGATCCCACATCCAGAGGAACAGCTAAGCCTCTGTGCCACAACTACTGAGCCTGTGTTCTAAAACCCTGGAGCCACAACTACTGAAGCCTACATGCCTGAGAGCCTGTGCTCTGCACCAAGAGAAGTCTGAGCACCTCATCTGGAGGAGTAGCCCCCCCTCACTGAAACTAAAGAGAAGCCCACAGAGCACAGAAAAAAATAAATAAATAAAGCTTTTTTTTTTTTTTAAAGAAAGAGGAAGAACTTTTCCCCATATTTGTTAAAAATACATTTAAAAAATACCTCTGTGTGTATGTTTGTGTGTGTGTGTGTGTTGAGTTGCTCACTTGCGTCTAACTCTTTCCAATGCTCTTGGACTGTAGCCTGCCAGGCTCCTCTGTCCATGGAATTTTTCAGGCAAGAATATTGGAGTGGGTTGCTGTTTCCTCCTCCAGGGGGATAAAGACCTATCATATTCTAAATAAATATCCACATTTTAATTTCCCTCCTTGTTCATTCAATCCTAGTAATTCTTATTCTGCTTGATCCTAGGCAAAGCATTCTTTTTCATGAAGTATATTTGCTTTTAAAGTTAAAAATGTCATAGAAAACCTGTCTTGAGCCACTAGTACAAATAAGCCGCAGTTAACCACTATCTTTACTATTTACTTGGCTTTACCAGTTAGATTTTTACTTACATACGTTTTCAAGTTATTAGTATGTTTTCAGCTTAAAGAAGTCCCTTTAACATTTCCTGTAAAGCAGGTTTTGTGGTGATAAACTCCTTTAGCTTTTGCTTCTATGGAAAACTTTTTCTCTTTCCTTCAGTTCTAAATGGTGGCCTTGCTGGGTAGAGATTCTTAGTGAGAAGTTTTTTCCTTCACAACTTTAAATATATCTTGCTACTCCCTTCTGACCTGCAGAGTTTCTGCTGAAAACTCAGCTGATAATCCAATGGAAGTTCCCTTGTACGTAACAAGGTCTTTTTGTTTTTTTCTCTCTTGCTGTTTTTAAGATTCTCTCTTGAACTTTTAATTTTAATTATAACATGCCTTGGTAGAGATCGCTTTGGTTCTTCTCATAAGGAACTCTTTGTGCTTCCTGTACCTGAGTATCTGTTTCTTCCCCTTTCTTAGGGACGTTTTCAGCCATTATTTCTCAAATTTTCAGGCTCTTTCTCTCTGTCTTCTCCTTTTGGGACTCCTTTAATGTGAATGTTATTCTGCTTGATGTTGTCCCATAGGAACTCTTTACCTGCCTCCACTCTTTCAACATTCTTTTTTCTCTTTGCTGCTCTATTTGGATGCGTTCCACTGCTCTTTCAGGTCACTAATCCTGTCTTCTGCTCCACTTCATCTTCCGTTGAACCCCTCGAGCCTATTTTCAGTTCAGTTATTATATTCTTCAGCTCTATGACTTCTGTTCAGCACTTTCTTATTTATCTTTGCTCAAGCTCTCACTGTGTTCATCCATTCTTCCTCAAGTTCAGTGAGCATTTTTCAACTATTCTTTTGAACTTTTTTTCAGATAATTTATGTATCTCCATTTTTTCAATTTATTTATTTTAATCAGAAGATAATTACTTTACAATATTGTGGTGATTTTTGTCATACATCAACATGAATCAGCCATAAGTATCCCCATTTTGCTAAGATTTTTTTTCTGAAGTTTCGTTTTGTTCATTCGAAGCATCTTCCCCCATTCTCCTCATTTTGCTTGACTCTCTCTGTTTGAGTCTGCATGCTAAATAAAACAGCCCACTTTCCCATTGAAAGAGTGTCCTGTGTATGAGATGAAGCTTATCATTTATCCTCACCCTAGCTCTTGGTTGTTTCAAATCAGTGTGTTAAGCAGCCTGATTTATTCTTGATGGATCCCAGTTGTTGAGGGTGTTTTAAGACCTGTCAGTGTTCCAGAAAGCTTGCTCCCAGAGTTAGTGCCTAGTTTCAGACAGATTGAAAGCCAGATCCTCCAGCAACAGCTGTTAAAGTACATAAATAGTCCTGTGGGTCTGCAATCCCTGCTGACCTCCAGACCAGGAGATCCGGGAGTGTTTCTGGGCAACAGTTGCCAGAACTAAGCTTTCCTCTGAGTGTATAAGCTCATTGCTGGAAGATCCCAGAAAGCCATGGCAAGGTCAGGGGACGATGCAACAACGGGAGGGTGCAAAGACTGCATCTTCCTCCCTATATTCCCTACAAGTGTGTCTGCAGCATCTAGAAGAGCAGCAGTGCTGAAGCCTATCCCTAAGGCTGAAGTTCCAGGATAAGTAAATGTCTTTTTCACAGGCAGACTATGGGTAATTTTTTTCTGCTGCCTGTGTAATGTCCTGGGTGTGACAGCCTGCCCAGAACTATCTTTCCAATCATTACAGACCTGTGGGGCCCAGGGAGGTTAGTCCCTGTGGCCACCAGCACCAGGTGATCAAGAGGTGTCCTGTGTGAACTGTGTCTACTGCCCAGCCTTAGCAAGTCTGTAGGAGAATGTTGAGTGTGGGGTGGATCCACAGTGTTAGTGATACAGGGGAAGTATGTTGGGAGCAGGGCTTGGCTGCAGCTTGAGGAAGGCTAGGAGAGAGTGCTAGATGGGTGGGTCATGATGAAGTGAGGGGGATAGCGAAGACAGGGAGAACACCTGCAATTTTAGTCAAGCACGGGCATTTCTTTTGAATTACTTTCTCCAGAGCTGCTTATTCAATCCTCTGTCAAGAAGTCCCCCTAAAGTCATTGAATGAGTTACTGGCATAATGACACATCCCTTGACCCTCAGAGGTAGCTCTTTTTGACAGCTACTTGCAAGAATTTTGAAGGAGTTGAAGAAGGATGGGTTGAAAGTTCCTCCTCAGGAGCTTTGCTGTCAAAGTTAGAGAAGGTTAATTCTTACTGGAACATAAATTTTTATTGTCTGGAAATGACTCAGAGCCTGTCAGACAGAGTTTAGCCTTGAGACTAATGAAGCAATCGCTGAGAGCATCAACCCTTTCAGGGAATCTGTGTCCAACCATGAACTCCATTTGGAGGCACTAGGTGGAGCTTGTTTGCAAATAGCATATAAAGTCTGCTAAATTTGAAAGGTCTCAAGGACCAGGCTGAGGGCAGGAGCTGGGCGCGATACAGTGCCTGCGGTTTGCCCCTCACGATGGGGGAAGGCAGACTTCTTCACTCTTGTCTCCTGCTACTTCTCCTCACTCAGTTTTCTACCAGCACCTCAGATTCTGTGGAACCGTAAGTCTCACCCAACATCTCTTGCTCAATAGTCTGTTTTTTATTTCAGTCTCTCCCTTATATCTCTGCTTTGCCTTTCCTAGTAATTGCTACCCTTTCATTCCTTAAGATACCTAAAAGTTACAAGAAAGTAGTAAGACTATAACAAGGCTTTGCCGTTCCTAGTAATTGCTACCCTTCCATTCCTTAAGATACCTTAAAATTATAAGAAAGTAATATATTTTTTATTTCACTTATTCTACATTCTTGAAGTCATGTTTTTCATGGAGTCAATAATAGTCATAAACACAATAAGCAGTCATTAGGAAGCATGACAAACCTCAGGCCTTACCCTCACAGAATCATTCTTTCAGGTGAAAGGTATGGACTATAAAAATATTTAAAATGTACAGTTGGGAGTAATTAAACTCATATTGCAGATTATATGTACACAGAAGGTAAGGAACGTATTAAATTATATCACAAGCATATAATTTGCAAAATTCATACTGTGGAAAACTGACAATTTGATTTCTCCAACAAATAAATTGTCTCAGAATGAGAAGCAGAGACCACCTATAAAATTAGAAAGATTTAAAAGGTATATCAATCAATTAATCAATCACAATGTATAGGCCTAATTTTGATAATGATTTCAAAGACACCTTTTAAAACATCATGACATCTGTGATGACCTGGACGGGTGGGATGGGGGCGTGGGAGGGAGGCTCAAGAAGGAGGGATTATATGTATACATTTGGCTGATTCACGTTGTTGTACAATAAAAACTAATGCAACACTGTACAGCCATTTACTCCAATTAAAAAACATGACATTTTAACAAGGAATTATAAATTTGTACTGGCTGAATATTTAAATATAGATGATATTAAAAAATTTTGTTAAATGTTTATGTATGATAATGTAGCTTGTTTTTGTTTAAAAATAATCCTTTCCTTCTGGAAATATATGCTGAAATATTTTAGCGTTTTGCTTCAAAATGATAATGGGAAGGGTGAGGTGGTTAGAAGGTGAATGTAGATGGAATGTGGATATGGTATAGCTAAGGCAAGAGTGCACATAGATGTTCTTGGATGTTAGAACTGGGTATTAAGAGTCTAGTAGTTCACTACATTAATACAGTATTGTGGATGTAGACTTTTAGTAGATTTAGAACAGTTAGATGAACAAATAAATAATATGTGTACATATATACATGGAAAGTTTTATATATTTACAAAAAATATTCCAGATTAAAATTTACACAGGATTGGTGATTTCTCACTTTACATATAAAAGATGCTTTGCAGATAAATTACAAACCAGAAAGATTTTCAGTGTGGTCGTGGGTGACTGGTAACCAAGCATTAGGGTTATTTTTGAGGTTAACTTTAGCATTTCTGTTCAAATGATGCTTTTTTTAAGACTATAACTACTACCACTACTTTTAAAGACTACTATTTTTCTAAGTGGAACATATGTCAGGAGAGCAGGATAAAAACATATTATGAAAATAATAATAATATTGTGGATATATTGGATTCATTTATTATTTTGTCTAATTTTATGCATGTTTGAAATGCTCCATCATAAAAACTTTAAAATTAAAAGGAAGTAACAATGAAAGTTACAAAACATTTAGAACTGAACAAGAATTAAACCATTTTATGTCAAAATACCTGATTTATTTGTTTAAATATCTAGTACATGTGGAAGTACATTTTATAACACCTAAACATTCTATGAATTAAAAAATCAAGAAAGATTGTTATATGAATGAAATGAGCTAGAAAAATGGGGAAAAAAGCAATATATAAACAGTGTTGACAGCGAATTGTGAAGAACAGAAGTTAATAAAATGAAAGTCTACAAAATGATAGAATCAAGAAAACAAAAGTCTGTATTCTAAAGATTAATAAAACATACAACTGGTAAATTTTGAAAGCCTCGATGAAAAATATAATGTTCTAGAAGAATAAAAATTATACAAATTATCAAAACAGAGGATAGAATATTTTTAAAAATTGAATAAACCAGAAATGAAAGTGAATTAGGAGTAAAAAATAATCCTTCACTTACAAAAGATAGCATAACAATATTTTATAGAAAAATTTCATCACACTTTCAAGGAAATGATAATCTCAATCCTAAAAACAATATTTAGAGAGCAGAAAAAGAATACCTATATAAATTATTTTAAGTTTAATATCATAAGAATCACACAAAAAAGAAAATTAAATGTCAATCTCATGTATGGACATAGAAGCAAAATGCAAAATAAAATACTGCCAGTTTGTTACAGCTGTGTATTTAGTTAATTTTACATTAACTGCTAAAACAGCAAACCCAAAAACTCAGTGACAAAGCACAATAACCTAACTTTGTCATTTTTGTGTATGTCACTTCCAAATACTTATCCGTCAAACAGTGATATAAAGGTGCCCACAGGAAGTTTTAATACAGCAGACCTGGATATGACATACATCACATTTACTTATGCTCCATTAGCCAGAACTCAGTGGCATGATGAGACAGTCTTTCTGTGTATTCAGGAGGAAAAGGAAAGAAACTCAGTGCAGAACTAGCCAGTCTCTGCTACAAATGGTGTGTGTGTGCGTGTGTGTGTGTGTGTGTGTGTGTGTGTGTGTGTCTATGTGGCTATGTGTTCCAGTTATCTACCTAGAGTGTAATGAATTAAAACAATACTTTATCATTTTTCTCTCATGGTTTTATGGTTTGACCAGGTTCACCCAACAAGGCATTATTTGCTTTGGTTCTCTCTTGCAGTTGAAGTCAGATGTTGGCTAGGGTTTTGGTCCTCTGAAGATTCAACTGGACTGGGTATCCAAGATGGCTCCTCAGATGGCATGCAGTTCATGCTGGCCATCACCTGGTGGCTCATCTAGAAATGCTGCCCACAGTGTTGACACATGTCCTCTCCAAATGGCTCAGGATTTGGAGCAAGATTCCAAGAGACTGTGTCCCAAGTATTAACATAAGCATTCTAGGGAGTGGGACAGAACCTGAAGAGCCTCTTAGTGTCTAGCTTTGGAAGTCACATAGTACCACTTCCATCACTACCCTTTTTCAAAAGCAAGGCATAGGGCAAGGAGAGGGAACCACATAAGCCTTAGAATACTGAAAGGCATGGTTTATTAATAAACAATCTCTAACCACTAAGCTTTCATAATCTTCCATAAGCCCCTCACTGATTTGCATCTCACTTCCATGTTAAAAAAAAAAAAAATAACACTCATCCATGTTCCCCTCCAACACTTGATGTCTTGTCATATGAAGACATCAGCCTCAGGCTTGAAATCCAGCATCTAAATTAGGTCCAAGTATAGATGAGACTCCTTGGGGTCACCTGCTCAATTTCAGTTCCTTTAGTGTAGTTCGCATTCTGAATATCTGTGAACTAAACAGAAAAGTTATCTACCACCACTCTGCTGGGGGCAATCCCAGGACAACTGTGACAGATACTTCTATTCAAAAAGGTGGAGCACAGGAGGCCACTCCAGCTCATGGTCCATAGCCACTCTGAAATCTGACCAGGCAGTTGTCACCAGTTCTCTGATTAGGGTTCAGTCTTGCTTCCTCAGAGTGGTTCTCTGTGGCTCTGGAATCCACTCTACACTCTAATTCATCCTTTATCTCCCATGAGAAAAGGCATATGTTTTCAGCTGAGATATGCTCTCAATCTTCTTCCAGTCTGTAGATATTTGAGGGCTCTGAAATCTTTTCCCTTTGAACCATTTCTGTCCTTTGAAGTCCCATCTGGAAATGCTTCTGTTAGTACAGTTCTCCTTTTAAATGTCATGGTTTCATATCAGTTTTAATGAGATTTATTCCACGAGACAAAACCAATACCCAAAAACCTCTCCAAAAGGCTCATCTCTACCTTAGGTCACCTACAGGGCTCCTGTAAACTAGATTATTAGAATTCTTATTGTCTAGCAAATACAGAGGAATACCCTTAAATTTGTCAGAATTTTTTTTTTCTATTCAAAAGTAACTGCTAGGCATAACTTTATTTAGTTCTGAACCTTAATGTCAGATGCTACAGTCAAAACTTTGACTTTATTTTTATCCCAAAGTACATTGATTCTGTACTTTGATTTTTATTTTGGCTTTGATTTTTCTCATGATACCCAGGAATAAATGTGAAAGAAATGGGTAAAATATATATAAGAAAAAATTTTAAATAGTAATGAAGAACACAAAAAAAGGACTTGAACAAATGTTAATAAAGCATCCTATGTTTTTGGATAGGTTAAAAGTCAGCATCATGAAAATGTCAAATGTCAATACTCCCTAAATTTATTTACATTTTATGTAATCTTAGCTCAAAGACCATTAGGATCAGAGATGCTGATTCTAAAATTCAGATTTTAAAAACTCCATTAAAATAGATGACATTTTATATATGTGTTTCTGTCTGCCTATGTGTCTATCTGTCTGCCCCTGGTTCCTGGCATAGCACTCCTAAAAATCCCCTTGGAATTTCCTAAGTGATAAGAGTACTTAGAGCATCTTTTATTTGAAGTTTTGCTCTTTGACCCAAGTTGCTGACTCAGAGCTCCTAAATCCATTGGGATTTTTTAGATAAGAGATCTTTTCTTCTAATGAAGCAACTGTTGGTGGGCTCCTGGATAGCTTCAAAATGGGATCTGGGCACCAGAAAGAGAAAACCATGATTAGAATCTATTTCCCTCCAAAATAATGGCTTCAATGTCTACATCTCAGTGTTCTGGGCTGCCACGCCCCCTGCTGTTTCATCCTTATGTATGTATAATTCCTCGTTAATTGTATTTAATTTGCAAGAATCAACTATCAACCTGAGCTGGTTGTGCCTCCTTTTCAGCCCTACTGTTTCTATTTTCATGCATGCATGCTAAGTCACTTCAATTATGTCTGACTCTTTTCGACCCTTTGGACTGTAGCCCACCAGGCTCCTCTGTCCATGGGATTCTCCAGGCAAGAATACTGGAGTGGTTTGCCATGCCCTCCTCCAAGGGATCTTCCTGACCCAGGGATCAAACCTGAGTGTCCTGTGGCTCCTACATTGCAGTTGGATTTTTTACCGCTGAGCCACCAGGGAAGCCCATCTCTGTTTTCAGCATTCTTTAAATGAGGCATTAAGCAAAGGAAAGGAGAGAAGTTTCACGTGATTCAGAAACTCAGTTTTGTTTCCATTGCAGTTCTTTTGGTCAGAGAATTCTTAACCTACACAATATACTTATGAAGGAATTTTGTCCATTCGGTTTTTATTTTTATGTTGGGTCTTCTCTTTCTCTTTCTTTTTGGTAGGAAAATAAAATATTGATATAATTTTATATTTGCATGGTATTTTACACATCTCAGAGATGTTTCTATACATCTCATTTTTTTCTAAACTGTTCCAGAGAATAAGCCAGAAGCAGCATGAGAAACTGCTCTCCTTGGCCTTATTGTAGACCATAATTGCAAGACACAGAATTTCACAATGGGAAACTTGAAAGAAATCTTTGAAAATGATCCGAAAGATCTGAATTAGAATGTAAGGAAGAATTTTGTTCGAAACAAGGGATTTCTCAATCATAGAGAATACATAGGCCAACAAGAGACAGGATAGGAGGTTAGGGCAATTAGAAGTCTAAGAATTCTCTTCCTAATCCAGACCACTTTTTAAATTTCATCTTCATATTTTGCAAAGAGAAAAGAAGCTGTGTACTGGTCTTTTTCCTCAAAGGATGTGTTTAATACCACTTATTACTATGCATTTTGATCCCTCTCTCATAAGGTGAAATATTGTTCATGCATTTTTTCATAGGGAATGGTAGAAATGGTAGAAACAGGAAGCAAAGATAGTCACATTCTCCCAACGTATCACTACTCCCCAGGTGGTGAGGGGAGGGAAGTGGGGCGGAACAGTTAAGTTTCAATGCTAGTGCTCTTTATTGAATCCTGGGGTTAAAATTCCAGATTTCCAGAACCATATGTTTGCTTGCAGAAGCAGGAAAGATATGTGTGTGGGACAGTAACAGCACTTCCAAACAAGAACCAAAGAAGAAATTGGAAAAAGAGTCATTTTATTTACTATTGTATAAGAAAATCACACAGATCAGCAGAAGTCTCTACATTAGTTTTTGTTCAACAATATGAGGTTATGGAACTATATATATGAAAACATGAATTTCTCAAATAATAACAAGATCAGCCTGCTTTTCCCCTTTCCTTTATCTTTTTTTTTCCCCCCGAACAGTTACATGGACAAATCTTAACTGAAACTACACAAGTTCACATTCTTTTCCCAAAGTAAGCAAAATACCTCTGTTTTCCCAGCCTATTTCCCTTCCTAATATGGAAGAATAATTTACTGAAATATTAAAGATTATTTTGGTTTCATGACTGAAAAGGATTTGAAATGGTTGTAATCTGTGCTGATTCTTGTCCTATGGTATTTTTTTCCCTTCCCTATTTAAAAGTGTAGCCAAGTCCTTGTGGCCTTTTGCCTTAAGAATTTTCAAGGTTAGAAGCAGAGGTTGCTTAAAGATGCTATGCAAAAGCCCTGGCACTTGAGCAAGTCCCCAGAGGTGCTCCTGAGGAAGAAGAAAAAGAAGTCTTTTGCAGAGACATTAAAGAGAAGCCCCACTGCAGCCAGGATGGGAAGGGAGTTTGCAGGAGAATGGATATATGTATATGTGTGACTGAGTCCCTTTTCTGTTTACCTGAAATTATCACAGCATTGTTAATTGGCTATATCCCAATACAAAATCATAAGGTTTTTTTAATAAAAGAGAGAGAGAAAAGCCCCACTGGCAGGAAGAAATCAAAACCAGGACATGAGTGGAGCTTATGGGACCCAGGATAGTGGGCACTGGGTCACCTCCATCATTGCACTCAGGGTAATAGATAGGACTTCTGAGCTAAGTAGCTATGTGAGGCACATTCTGGACTACAGAGCTCTCAGTCTCAGGAAATATTCCTGTGTCCGGATAGAGCATAGAAGCAGCCAAGTAGCCAGGCTTCAAAATGGCTGAAGGGCTGGACAATGGCATGGTCATATGAGGAGTAACCAGTTTCATGCAAAGACAAAAGCAGCATCCCAAATATTTTGTTTTACAAACCCCAGTGTGGGGAAGGCTCTAATAAAAATGAAGATTAAGTCTCACTAGAATTTTAGAAGAATGAAAGCAGAGTCAGATTTAATGCAATTCCCAAGTGGCACTAGTGGTAAAGAGCCTGCCTACCAACATAGGAGACTTAAGAGACACAGGTTTGATCCCTGGGTCAGGAAAATCCCTTGGAGGAGAGCACGGCAGCCCACTCCAGTATTCTTGCCAGGAGAATCCCAGACAAAGAAACCTGGTGGGCTAGGATCTGCAGGGTAGCAAAGAGTCAAACACAACTGAAGCAACTTAGCATACACGCACAAAGAAAGTAAAGCAATGTTATATTTCTTTTTTTTTTTTGATTGAAGTGCAATTGACATACAACACTATGTTAATTCCAGACACACAACATGGTGATTTGATATTTCTATACAAAATGATCACCACAATAAGTCTACTTGCCATCTGTCACCATAAAAAACTATTACAATATTATTGACTATATTCCCCATAAATGTTGTACATTGCATCCACAAGATTCATTTCTTTCTCGCTAGAAGTTTGTGCCTCTTAATCTCCCACACTTGCTTCACTAATTCCCCCTACTCCCCTCCCCTAGCAACCACTTGTTTGCTCTATGAGTTTGTTTCAGTTTTCTTATGTTTGTTCACTTCTCTCCTTTTTTAAATTCCACATGTAAGTGAAATTATAGGGCATTTGTCTTTCTCTGTCTGACACATTCCGCTTAGCATAATATCCCCCAGGTCCATCCATGCTGTTGCAAATAGTAATATTTCATTCTTTATTATGGCCGAGTAATATTCCTTTGTATTTGTATGTCACATTTTCTTTATCAGTCACCTGTCAATGGACACTTGGGTTGCTTCCATATCTTGGCTATTGTATATAATACTGCAATGAACATAGGGGAGCATATATCTTTTCAAATTAGTAGTTTTGTTTTCTATGGATAAATACTCAGGAATGGAATTGCTGGATCATAAGGACAGTAAAAGGATAACAAAGGAATACTATGAACAATGCCTTGCCCACAAATTTAATAATCTAAATGAAATGGACTAACTTCTTGAAAGGCCACTTTTGCCAACACTCCTACAAGAAGAAATAGACAATTCAAACTGACCTACATCTATTGAAGAAATTGAATCAATAATTAATAACCTTGCAAAACAGAAACCATCAGGCCCAGATAGGTGAATTTATCAAACATCTAAGGAAAGAGTTATACCAATTCTCTTCAGTTTCTTTCAAAAGATAGACAAGAAAATATTTTCTAACTCAATTTATAAGCCCAGCATTAACATAATACTAAAACTGTACCACGGCAATACAATAAAATAAAACTACAGAACAATATTTCTCATGGGCATAAGTGCAAAAATCTTTTTTAAAAAATAGTAAATCATATCCAACAGTGTATAAAAGAATTATACACAATGACCAAGTAGGATTTATCGCAGTTATCCAAATCTGGTTCAATATTTGAAAATCAATTAATGTAACCCATTACATCAATAGGCTAAAGAAGAAATTGATATTACATGGTATCAGTAGATACAGAAAAAAAGCAGTTAACAAAATCCAACACCCATTCGTGATAAAAAAAAAAAAAAAATTAAAGTAGCTCAATTGTGTCCAACTGTTTGCAACCCCATGGACTCTTCATGGAATTCTCTAGACTAGAATACTGGAATGGGCAGCCTTTCCCTTCTCCAAGGGATCTTCCCAACCCAGGGACTGAACCCATGTCTCCTGCATTGCAGGAAGAGTTTTTACCAGCTGAGACACAAGGGAAGCCCAAGAACATCCCTTCTCTAGACCTTCCTGACCCAGGAATCAAACCAAGGTCTCCTGCATTCCAGGCAGATTCTTTACCAACTGAGCTATCAGGGAAGCCCTAAAAAACAAAACCACTCAGCAAAGCAGAAACAGAGGAGAACTTCCTCAACATGATTTTTAAAAAAAAAGTACTAGAAACTTACAACTTATATCACACTTACTGGTGCAAAATTAAAATTTTCCTACTAATAGGAACAAAGAAAGCATATTCTCTCTTACCACTTCTTTCCAGTATCATATTAGAAGTTCTAACTAATGCAATAAGATAATAAAAGGAAATTAAAATTATACAGATTGAGAAAGAATAAATATCACTCCTGTGATATTAGTCATGGGAGTTTTTTTTTTATTATTTCTTTCAGATCACTACATACAGCAGTAATAATAAGGTTGCAGGATACAAAGTTAATATAAAAACTCAATTGCTTTCCTATATACCAGAAATGAACAAGTAAAATTTAGAATTTAAAAGCACAATACCATTTACATTAACAACCCCACCAAAATGAAATAATTAGGTATAAACTTAACAAAATAAATACATATGCTGCTAGAACAACTGGACATCCACATGCAAAAAAAAAAAAAGAAAGAAAGAAAATGAAGGAATCTACACACTTTTCAAAAAAAATTAACTCAAAATGCATCATAGACCTAAATGTAAAATACAAAACTTCAAAATCCTAGAAGACAACACAGGAGAAAATCTAAGTGACATTAGTTATAGTGATGACCTTTTTCTATACAAAGCAAAGGCATTATCCATGAAAGAAATAATTGATAAGCTAAACTTCATTATGATTAAAAATTTGCTCCGTGAAAGACTCTATCAAGAAAATGAGAAGACAAGCTACAGACTTCTCTATTTATTTTAACTAGATATAATACTAATTAAGCAACCCCTGAAGGAATTAGACTTAATTTCCTCACAGAATAAACAGCATTTTAGCAAGATAATCCTATTTATCTGTCTAGATTTGTCTGTTTATTTTTCCTTAATTGTGTTTATTTTATAAGCAGCCCTGGTTCCTAGAGTAAATTTGAAAAATGTAGCAAACCATTATACATCCAAAAGAAGTATTGGATTGGCCAATGAAAATCATGTCTCTGCCTCTTCCATTGTTTTCTGAATAAGTCAGCCCAACACCACTAGATAGAGATAGATAAGACAGATGTCACACTGTGTTGAAGAGAGTTAAGATAGTAGATAGTGCGGTGTACAACTCCTAAAAGGATTAGAAGAATGTTCACAAAGAAAGTAGCCTGGCTCAATAGCATATTAGAAGTTCTGGCTAATTCAATAAGACAATAAAAGGAAATTAAAATTACACAGATTGAGAAAGAATAAATATCACTCCTGTGGTATTAGAGTTGGAGCAAGATGAGGTGGGTGTCTTTATGGAGGGTTAGTCTACGTGTGGGGCATCAGAAGCCTAACAGAGCATGTATCAATTTATCTACATGTGTATGTATGTTTAAACATGCATAACTCCCTAGCTCTTTTGCTAAGAAAGTCTAAGAGTAGGGACACCATAAAAACAAAGGGCATACCTACATACCAATTCTTGATTTCTAATGTCATTCACTAAAAGAAAAAAAAAAAAAAACATAGTAAAGGAAAATTATAATATGAGCCTGAAATATCTTGGGTCAGAAGATAAGTAGTTTCCCAAGATTAATGAAGGCATGCCAATAGGACCCAGAAGTCAGCTTAAATGGATATTTACTGGTCAAATCTGAGACTATTTGAGCATCAAAATAAATAATGAAATAATAGATTATAACCCATTATACATAGGAGGAAAACATGACTATACTGGCAGAAACAAACAAACACATTGAAATTTTGATAAGAAGTAGGTATGTGTGTGTTAGTTGCTCAGTTGTGTCCAGATATTGGTGACCCAATGGACTGTAGCCTGCCAGGCTTCTCTGTCCCTGAGAAGTAGGTAGGTAGGTGGCAAAGAGTCGGACATGACTGAGCAACTAGGCACACAGCAGGACATTTATATAGTCTAATAGTATCCCCATAAAATATTAGTTACAAGGCAAAACATAAACTCACAAGTATGGCACATAACACCTTAATCAAGTGATTGGATTTAACATTGCCCCAAATGGAAAATACTGAACCATGTGCTACCTGACAGGGTTACAATAAGAACACAGCACCACCCTGGGATATCCCATCTGAAGATGCACATGCCTTCTGGACATCTCTACCTGGATGTCTTACAACCACGTCAAACTCTTGCTGCCTCCTCACTTTTCCTCTCCTCACGTATGAACTGTCTTGGCAATGGCATTATCATCACTTAGCTAAATATGCTCTCCGTATCTCCTTCTAAATCCTAATCTGAAGCACCATTGTCTCCCACCACTGCAAGAATAATCTTTGTGGTGTGACATCAGCATCATGGCAGTTGAGATGCTCTCTTTATTGCTCCCCTTCAGTCTACCACCAGAAAAACATCTGCAACTCAGCAAAGGTGCCTCCATCCAACACACCAGGACATCAGAGGATTTCACACATCCGTATGTTAAAGGTGGGTGGCCTGGGCACATAGAGGAGGCAAAGCCAGGAGAACACTGGAAGCCATGCCTGCGATTCTGGATCACCAGACTTGGTGGCTGAGCCCGCGGCCCCACACAAGCTGGCAGCATCAGGAAAAGTGCATGTGACACTGACCTTCTGGGTGCAGACGTGCCCGTGGCCACAGGGAGCTGAACAGCATGGCAGCGGGGCCTGAGATCCTATCCCTCCAGCCACAGAGGTACCTGTAACTCCACCTTTGACACACACACACAGACACAGTAGCAGCATCCATGACTCAACAACTCTGGTCATGGTAGAGACACTCATGATTCTGGATTCCCCACACACACAGCACACAGCACCAAAGCCTACGCCCCAGGAGGCCTTGGACGTGGCACAGGCACCTGTCATCCTGGTGCCCCAGGTGGTGCTGCCACGGACACTGGAGCAGCAAGATACCCATGATCCTGGAGGCAACAGGAGCAGTGACAGTGATGGCACTGGGCAACACCACTGACAAAGGCAGAGGAGTGTAGAAAGTGCCTTTATGAAAAATAGGGAGGGACTTCTTTGGTGGCCCAGTGGCTACGACTCCCAATGCAGGGGGTCTGGTCTCGATCCCAGGTTAGGGAACTGAATCCCACATGTCACAACTAACAGCACAGCCAATTAAATAAATAAATACATTTTTAAAAATAGAGAAATGTGAGTTGCATAGTCCTGAGTAAATTCATAGCTTAATTCACAGTCAAATTACTATACCTAGAATGTTAATAAATACATTTTAACTTGGAAACTGACCTGCCTCTTGAGAAACCTATATGCAGGTCAGGAAGCAACAGTTAAAACTGGACATGAAACAACAGACTGGTTCCAAATAGGAAAAGGAGTATGTCAGGGCTGTATATTGTCACCGTGCTTATTTAACTTCTATGCAGAGTACATCATGAGAAACGCTGGACTGGAAGAAGCACAAGCTGGAATCAAGATGGCCGGGAGAAATATCAATAACCTCAAATATGCAGATGACACCACCCTTATGGCAGAAAGTGAAGAGAAACTAAAAAGCCTCTTGATGAACGTGAAAGTTGTCTTAAAGCTCAACATTCAGAAAATAAAGATCATGGCATCTGGTCCCATCTCTTCACGGCAAATACATGAGGAAACAGTGGAAACAGTAACAGACTTTATTTTGGGGGGGGGGGGGGCCAAAATCACTGCAAATTGTGATTGCAACCATGAAACTAAAAGATGCTTAATCCTTGGAAGGAAAGTTATGACCAACCTAGATAGCATATTCAAAAGCAGAGACATTACTTTAAAGTAATGTCTCATCAAAGTCTAGTCAAGGCTATGGTTTTTCCAGTGGTCATGTATGGATGTGAAAGTTGGACTGTGAAGAAAATTGAGTGCCGAAGAATTGATACTTTTGAAGTGTGGTGTTGGAGAAGACTCTTGAGAGTCCCTTGGACTGCAAGGAGATCCAACCAGTCCATTCTAAAGGAGATCAGCCCTGGGTGTTCTTTGGAAGGACTGATGCTAAAGCTGAAACTCCAGTACTATGGCTACCTCATGCGAAGAGTTGACTCATTGGAAAAGACTCTGATGCTGGGAGGGATTGGGAGCAGGAGGAGAAGGGGACAACAGAGGATGAGATGGCTGGATGGCATCACTAACTCGATGGACATGAGTTTGAGTGAACTCTGGGAGTTGGTGATGGACAGGGAGGCCTGGCATGCTGTGATTCATGGGGTCGCAGAGTCGGACACGACTGAGTGACTGAACTGAACTGAATTGAACTGAGAACACATTAAGTCTTTAATATTTAGCCTTTTCAACTCTTCATGTACTGTCACAAAAGGAGTGCTTTTCAGGGACTTGCCTGTGGTTCAGTGGTTGAGAATCCACCTGCCAATGCAGGAGACATGGGTTTGATCCCTGATCCAGGAACATTCCACGTGTCACGGAGCAACTAAGCCCACGAGCTGCAACTAGGAGCAGCCCCCACTCCCCACAACTAGAGAAAACCCTTCCCAGCAGCAAAGAGACTGCGCTGCAACCAACACCCAGCACAGCAAAAAATAATAAATAAATAAAAATAATTTTTTTAAAAAAAAAAAAGAATGGTTATCAATTTTGTAAATAACAGTACTGGGGAAGACAACTCTATGAACACGCTGGAATCACATTTGAAAGCTGAAAATAAAGGCCAATATTTGCCAACATAGTATTCGTTTACATATTAACTTTAGTCATTTGTTCGTTCAACAGTTATTTATTGAGCACCTAATATGAACAAATGGGTACTGTTCTGGGCATTAATATGTGTATAGAGTGAAAAAGTTGGCTTAAAGCTCAACATTCAGAAAACGAAGATCATGGCATCCAGTCCCATCACTCCATGGGAAATAGATGGAGAAACAGTGGAAACAGTGTCAGACTTTATTTTGGGGGGCTCCAAAATCACTGCAGATGGTGACTGCAGCCATGAAATTAAAAGACGCTTACTCCTTGGAAGAAAAGTTATGACCAACCTAGATAGCGTGTTCAAAAGCAGAGACATTTCTTTGCAGACTAAGGTCTGTCTAGTCAAGGCTATGGGTTTTCCAGTGGTCATGTATGGATGTGAGAGCTGGACCGTGAAGAAGGCTGAGCACCGAAGAATTGATGCTTTTGAACTGTGGTGTTGGAGAAGACTCTTGAGAGGGACTGCAAGTCCAAGGGACTGCAAGGAGATGCAACCAGTCCATTCTGAAGGAGATCAACTCTGGGATTTCTTTGGAAGGAATGATGCTAAAGCTGAAACTCCAGTACTTTGGCCACCTCATGAGAAGAGTTGACTTATTGGAAAAGACTTTGATGCTGGGAGGCATTGGGGGCAGGAGGAGAAGGGGACGACAGAGGATGAGATGGCTGGATGGCATCACTGACTCAATGGAAGCGAGTCTGGGTGAACTCTGGGAGTTGGTGATGGACAGTGAGGCCTGGCGTGCTGTGATTCATGGGGTCGCAAAGAGTCGGACATGACTGAGTGACTGAACTGAACTGAACTGATACTGTATAAATTGTATGTACATTATCATATGGTTACATGTAATACATTTTGTCATATGTACACTCTGTGTTAGTTGCTCAGTTGTGTCCAACTCTTTGCAACCCTATAGACTGTAGCTCACCAGGCTCTTCTGTCCATACTGTCCATGGGATTCTCCAGGCAAGAATACTGGAGTGGGTTGCCATTCTCTTCTCCAGGGGATCACCCCAACCCAGGGATCGAACCTGAGTCTCCTGCTTTGCAGGCAGATTCTTTACCATCTGAGCCACCAGGGGTCATTTATATTTTTATGTAATGTCATATGGTCACATATATGTGTGTAATGAAATACGCTGTTACTACTGCTACTGCTAAGTCACTTCAGTCGTGTCCGACTCTGTGCGACCCCATAGACGGCAGCCCATCAGGCTTCCCCTTCCCTGGGATTCTCCAGGCAAGAACACTGGAGTAGGTTGCCATTTCCTTCTCCAGTGCATGAAAGTGAAAAGTGAAAGTGAAGTCGCTCAGTCGTGTCCAACCTGTAACGATCCCATGGACTGCAGCCTACCAGGCTCCTCCGCCCATGGAATTTTCCAGGCAAGAGTACTGGAGTGGGGTGCCATGGCCTTCCCCAAATGAAATGTGCTAGGAACAATAAAAAAAGCATAAGGAAACAGAGGACAATATGTGGAGGACTGCTATTCTGGTAGAATGGTCAAGAAAGGTCTTTGTGAGGTTAAGCAGAGACATGAATGAAGTAGAAGAGAAAGCCATATGAATATCCTAAGTGCCCCAAGAAAAGCAAACGGAGTACATGGTCCTAAAGCAAAAACAGACTTTGTGTATTCTAGGAACAGGAAAGAGAGCAGTGTGACTTCAGCAGAGTGAACAGGATGGGTGAAGCCATAAAAATGAGATCAGACCATGGGAGGGAATCACCAAGTCCTGGACATCTTCTAGGCTTTGGTAAAAAATCTGGATTCGGGATCATGAGGAGCTGTTAGAGGAGTTTCCCGGGGGTGACATAAATAGATTTTTCCTTTAAAGGATTTATTCTGACTTTTGTGTGAGACAGTGGATTGTCAGAGAACAGTGGGAGAATCAAGAAGACAAGTTAAACTAGTCTTGCACTGGGACTGACAAAGGATGATGGTGATTTAGACTAGATGGCAGTAGATGAAATAACATACTAAAGATATATTCTGATTGTTGTTAAACTTAACACTGGAAATAGCAGAAAGAAAGAAATCAAGGATGAATCCACATATTTTTGGCCTAAGCAGTTGGTTTAATGGAGATACCACTTAGAGGAAAAGTCCCAGGAAGGGAAGAGGAATCAGATGCTTAATCCTGTGTTGAATTTGAGGTGCCGGTAAGACTTCAGTAGAGAGTCAGAGAAAACAGTTATAAATACAATTCTCAATCAGAAGGGAGAAATCAGGAATAGATACTTTGCAATGAGAAATTGTTTGAGAATGAGAGTTTAAATACTCTCTAAATATAACATTTAAAACCCTAGGACAAAAAGCGACCCTTTAGAGACAATATGTCTTGAAAAGAGATGAAGTTAGAAGACTGGACTTTGAGACACGGCAATGTTTAAGTGTCAGGAAAACAAATAATAAAGGATTCTGAAAATGATTGACAGAATCAGAGAAGGACAGGGAGTTGAAATTCAAGTGAAGAAATGGCTTCCAGAAGAATTTCAAGAACAGAGTGAGCAGCTAAGTCAATTGCTTCTGAAAGACATAATAAAATGAGAACTGAGAATTAACCACTGAAATTGGCAACATGGAGATCTCTGGTGACTGACAGATGGAGATAAAGCCTGTTAGGAGTGGGTTTTTAATGAAACAATGAGAGAAGAAGAAGCGGAAGTAGTAAGTTTGGACAAATATTGATAGGAGATTTGTGGGAAAAGAAACCAAAAAATGGGGGGGGGGGATTGATAGATGGATATGTATAGTCAAAGATTTTGTTTTTTTCACAGGTGAAATATATATTTATATGCTGATGAGAATAATGAGGTTGAGAGGAGAGATTTTTATGGTGTAGTAGAGAGAGCTAAGGGCTTCCCTGGTAGCTCAGACAGTAAAGAATCCGCCTACAATGTGGGAGACCTGGGTCCTATCCCTGGGTTGGGAAGATCCCCTGGAGGAGGGCATGGCAACCCAATCCAGTATTCTCACCTGGAGAATCCCACAGAGAGAAGAGCCTAGCAGGCCACAGTCCATGGGGTTGCAAAGAGTTGGACATGACTGAGTGATTAAGGCACAGAGAGTCAATTTAGTATAAAAGTTTTTGAGTATGTGAAAAGAGTAAGTTACACTAAAAAAAAAAAAAAATTAATGGTGGTTTGCATTTAGATGCACACAAGTTTATCCAGTGCAACACAAGAGAATACAGAGTCCATGGGTGCAGATGCAGACAAGCTGACAATTTCAAAATTGGAGACAGATGATCAGAATTTTGCTTGTGATCATTTCTATTTTTTCAGTGAAGTAAGAAGTAATGTCATCAGTAGACAGAAAAGAAAGGGCATTGTTTATAGAAATGATGACCTGAGAGAGTGAGAAAATAAAATCACTTGAGCAATGCAGCAGCAGTGCATAGAGGCTGTGTTTGCACCTAAGGCTGCAGTCGTGAATTGAAAGTGGATCTGCTGGCATGGTCACATGCGTTTCACCAGTCACCTTCTTAATTTTGATGCAAAGGAATGTAAACTCCTCAATAGCAGAAACATATGGTTTTTGTTAACCACAGGACAGTGTCTGGTATAAAATATGCATTAGAATATATGTGGACTGACTAAATAATATCCATCTTCTCCACTTGACTGCTTTGCTTCACAATATCCCCAGTACTTAATACAGAGCCTGGTTCATAGTAAGCTTAAATATTAACTGAATGGATGAAGGAGCCAATTAATCAATCTCTTTTTTTTTCCTTCACTTCTGAAATTTATCCCCAGGTTCCCTGAATTTCACAAGAAAGCCTCAAAGCCAACATACCTAAGATTCTACCTGACAATTTCCTGTCTCTTATTAGCAAGATCACCCACAAGAGCCCCAGTGAGAAACCTAGAGTCATTCTCTATTTATCATCTCCAAAATGGAAAAGTCCATAACTAGTTTATGCATTTTTGAACAAAATAAATGAAATGAAGTGCTTAACACAATGCCTAACATATAGTACCTACAAATATTAGCTATTTCTGGCATTCAGTGATTGCAACATACACATTGTTTCATATCATAATAATTTAATTGGAAGAGCTTTTCCTTTAAGTAATATATTAAATAATTGTGTCTTTTATATCAATAGTGCATCAAACAAGGTAAAAAAGGAGTACTGTAATTTTTCTCTTAGTACATTCATCAATATTAAACTAGTAATTGTCATGTCCAATACACTTAAAATCTACATTTTTCACACTCTCCCCACTGTTGCAATGTTACTTTAAGTTCTAATATTCTCTATATATTTAAAATGCATTTTGCATCTGTCTGTGAATCAGCTAGGGATTCCTCTGGCAATAAATAACAGAAAAGCAACTAGCAATTGCTGAACAAATAGGGAAGAAGTCCATAGGTTGACATTCCAACTTTGACACAATTACCCAATAATACTGACAGAGACCAAAGCCCTTTCTATCGTTTGTACCTGCTTAGCATACAGACCTTGATCATCCTGTTCGTTGCTTTGTCAACTCAAGATGGCCATTGAAACTTTAAGTATTACCTTCAATTTCCATGCAGAAAGAATAAATAAAAACATTTCATTGCTGTGTCTCCTGAAACGTTTTCTTTATGTTAAGAAACCAAAAGTTTTCTACAAGCCCTGCCCAAAAGTTTTCCATTTAAATGTCACTGGCCAGACTAGATCAAACAGCTACCCATAGTTTGAAGATGGTTAGGGAGAAAGAATGAAACTAAGCCATGCCCTCAGGGCAACCCAAGATGGGTAAGTCATGGTGGAGAGGTCTGACAGAATGTGGTCCACTGGAGAAGGGAATGGCAAACCACTTCAGTATTCTTGCCTTGAGAACCCCATGGACAGTAGGAAAAGGCAAAATGATAGGATACTGAAAGAGGAACTCCCCAGGTCAGTAGGTGCCCAATATGCTACTGGAGATCAGTGGAGAAATAACTCCAGAAAGAATGAAGGGGTGGAGCCAAAACAAAAAGAATACCCAGCTGTGGATGTGACTGGTGATAGAAGCAAGGTCCGATGCTGTAAAGAGCAATATTGCATAGGAACCTGGAATGTCAGGTCCATGAATCAAGGCAAATTGGAATTGGTCAAACAAGAGATGGCAAGAGTGAATGTCAACATTCTAGGAATCAGCGAACTAAAATGGACTGGAATGGGTGAATTTCACTCGGATGACCATTACATCTACTACTGTGGGCAGGAATCCCTCAGAAGAAATGGAGTAGCCATCATGGACAACAAAAGAGTCCAAAATGCAGTACTTGGATGAAATCTCAAAACTGACAGAATGATCTCTGTTCGTTTCCAAGGCAAACCATTCAATATCACAGTAATCCAAGTCTATGCCCCAACCAGTAACGCTGAAGAAGCTGAAGTTGAATGGTTCTATGAAGACCCACAAGACCTTTTAGAACTAACACCCCCAAAAAAGAAAGAGTTGTCTTTGGCCCTAGGTAAATAGCAGGAAGGGAACACAGCTGGAATATGGGATGAAACAAGGCAAAGACTAATAGAGTTTTGCCAAGGAAATGCATTGGTCATAGCAAACACCATCTTCCAGCAACACAAGAGAAGACTACACATGGACATGACCAGACGGTCAACACCGAAATCAGATAGATTATATTCTTTGCAGCCAAAGATGGAGAAGCTCTAAACAGTCAACAAAAACAAGACCAGGAGCTGACTGGCTCAGATCATGAACTCCTTATTGCCAAATTCAGACTGAAATTGAAGAAAGTAGGAAAACCGCTAAACCATTCAGTTCAGTTCAGTTCAGTTCAGTTCAGCCACTCAGTCACGTCTGACACTTTACAACCCCATGGACTGCAGCACACCAAGCCTCCCTGTCCATCGCCAACTCCCAGAGTTTACTCAAACTCATGTCCATTAAGTCAGTGATGCCATCAAACCATCTCATCCTTTGTCATCCCCTTCTCCTCCCGCCTTCAATCTTTCCCAGCATCAGGGTCTTTTCAAATGAGTCAGTTCTTCGCATCAGGTGACCAAAGTATTGGAGTTTCAGCTTCAGCATCAGTCATTCCAATGAATATTCAGGACTGATTTCCTTTAGAATGGATTAGTTGGATCTCCTTGCTGTTCAAGGGACTCCCAAGAGTCTTCTCCAACACCACAGTTCAAAAGCTCATGTAAAACTTCCTACAAATGTTATTACTTAAAGCACAACACTTTCTAAAATTAGACTCTTTATCTTCCCAACTCTCACCCCTCTGTTCTCGTTCTGTTCTCAACCTATGTCCTGTGTTTCACTCAATCACTTAAAAGCAACACAAGTCATTCAGTGAATAGCCAGGAAAATTGGAAGGCACATTTTCCTTTACCCATCACATTCATGTGTTCACTGTGTACTGTAATTTTACCTCTTAGATATGATATAAATCTGTCAACCTCTATCCAATATCATTATAAACACATGCATACATGCATAAGTCACTTCAATTGTGTCCAACTTTTTGTGACCCCCATGGACTGTAGCCCACCCAGCTCCTTGGTCCATGGGGATTCTCCAGGCAAGAATACTGGAGTGGGTTGTCATACCCTTCTCCAGGGATCTTCCCAGTCCAGGGATCACATCCACATCTCTTATGTCTCCAGCCTTGACAGGTGGTTCTTTACCACTAGCCACTTGGGAAGCCCCAACCCTAGCTCAAATACCATCATTTCTCACCCATATAATTGTGCCAACACCCACCCTGCTTTCTGGATTGCCTCCTTCCCATCACTCTCCCAAATTTCAGTGAGTGTGATCTTTCCAAGAAATAAATTTAGGAAATTCATTTCACTGATTACTCCCAAGTACCCTAGTACTACCAGCAGGTTTCTTTTTTTATCTGAAGCGAGCTCACTTCACTACTTTTCTAAGTGGACAAGCATTTTCTCCATTCCAAAAATTTTTCATTTTACTGTCATGATGTTTATCATGAATGTGTCATGATGGTTATTGCCTCCTGTGTCTTTGTTTATGTCATTCCTTACGTGCTTCAAATGCACTTTGCATCTCCTCTTTCCCCTGGCTAACCACCCACAAGTGTGGGTCGATGCTTAATTTGCTTTTTTCTTTCCCTTTGATTTCCTTTCCAAGACCCAAGTTTAAATTGTGTGCCCCAATCCTGTGCTCCCAGAGCACCTGAACTTCTCCAATAATAATATCTGGCTACTGTATTTTTATTGCTTGTTTATTTGCCTGATTTCATACCCTCAAGAATGTGCAATCTGTTTCTACATATTTGATCATTCCATCTCCATGATTTTGTATGATCCTAGACCAACTGGGCTCAATAAAACTTATAAAACAATCAATCAATTGGATGAATGAATGAATGAGTGGATGGATGGATGGATAAAATAGACTGGAGGGGAGTTGCATATTTAGAAAGCAGTAACAAAATGTGTTCATGTTCACTTAAGTAGATGGTAAAGGCAATTAAGATCTTTCTTGGGCAGAGTAAGTCAAAGCTTGTTTTTGAAATCCTGCTACTTCTCCTTTCATCTTTTCACTTCCTTAATACAGGGAAATATTTCTATTATTCTTCCAGAACCTAGTTCTTTATCTGCAATTCAGCAATCTCCTCCAAGACAAAAAGGTATTCTTTTAATCCATTGTCATTTCCACAGAGGACAACTAAATTCTTAAACTGCTTCAGTATTTGAGGTAGGCATATCTGATGTAGGACTTGCAGGAGACTGACTTGTAGTGAAATATCTATTTTGAGCCTTCCAGTGTTGCTTAAATTATAGCTTCCCCTGCCAGCTATTCATGCAAGAGATGAGAGGAAAGCCATAAAAGGCACTATGAGGAAGCAGGAGGGAGCAAGAGAGAGAGAAGGGATTGAAAAGCCGATTAGCTGCTTTACGGGAAAACCCAGGGAAAATGAGCACTAATGGGAATGTGGATTTTATCCCTCCAGGAATCCTATTTAGCTTGCCAGGAATTAACCTTGACTGTAATTAAGTCCCTGAGAGCAATGACCTTCCAGAGAATGTTCAGAGACCTCTACTTTGTTTAGACACCTTGTGTGGGTGGAACTTCCTGTTTACACAGAGGGCAGCATAAAGCCTACTTGCTCTGAGGAAAGTCTGGGACCAGAACAACTGTAGGGAGAAAGGTGCAACACAGTCTGGTCTCCTCCAGTCCCTTCTCCCTGCAGCATGGGGAAGAACAAACTCCTTTATCCAAGTCTTACTCTTCTTCTTCTGCTCTTGCTGCCGACAGATGCTTCAGTCTCTGGAAAACCGTGAGTTTCACATAAAACATAAATTTGAAGAGTCCTTTCCTGTATTTTAAATGCTTCCCATTCATTTATTTGTCCCCCCTATGGAACTGTCACCTCCTTATCTTTAAGGTCTCTTTCAAGAATGAGATTTTACAAATCTTTACTTATTCTTAAACATTTCTCTCCAACTTTCTGGATCTCTGAATCTCTAAGTTATCTGAGGATATACAAAGACTTCCTAAAGGGCACTGGAAATTGATACTTTTAAAAGAATCAACTTTTAGATCCTCACACTCATGCTGATCAGCTTGAGACCATGCTATCTACCCTTTCTTACCTCCCCTTTTTTAATTTCCCATCTTCCACTTTAAAAGAGACAAACCTCCCCTCAATCAGTTGTTACTATGGAACATTGTTCTGGAATATAACAATCTCTAGAGTTCCAAATAAAGGAGCAATTTGAAAAACTGATGTTGATGTTGAGAAAACAAAAGACTCAAATGACAGAAGAGAAAATCATTTTGCAGATAGTGTGGTGATGAATTCTTTGTTTCAACAGAATTGAAGGAGGATCTAAGGGAAATACCAGTTGATAGATGATAAGAAGCAACTCTTGATAATAGGGCACTGTGATTTTTGGCATGTAATGCAGAAGTTACAGGAGCTGATAAAAATGATATAATTTATTTACTTTTATGCAAACAATTTTTCACAGCACTGCATCTACATAAACCAAAACTAGCAACAGAGTTCATGGTAGACCTTTGTTTAATTCTTGCAGTAAGGAATATCTGTCCATGAATATATAAGAACAGTTCATCATTTTCATCAGAGATGTGCTTCAAAAGTGTTTTGATTTTATATTAATATGTAAAATATATGAATCATAGCTTGTAATATATTTATTTTGTTTTGATCTGTTGTATACTACTAAGACTTTTGAAAACAATTCAGAAGAAAATGTTTAACATTTACAACTTTATGATCACATTAAATTTAAGAGTTAAAATGCAATTTATATACCCACACATAACAGTACATGCATACATGTACATATGCAAACAGTCATATGCATACGCATCACACATACATATGCATATATGCATATGTATACCCATACAAAATAAAGACACTAGAGTGATCCATAAAATATTTTAAAGCATAGAAATGTTAGGACAGACTTCTGTTAGATAAGTGACATGAAAATTCAAGCTCACGAGGGAAAAGGAGAAAGCTGCTAAATTTCTGATTATTACAAAAAGAAGATTTTGGTGTATTTTTTAAATAGATCATATTGGATATCTTATCAATATGATATTTAAGATTCCATGGGAAAGTTACAAAAAAGTAATGTGGTGGTGGTGGTTTGCTTTAGTCTCTAAGTCGTGTCTGACTCTTGTGACCTCATGGTCTGCAGCCAGTCAGGCTCCTCTGTCCATGGGATTCTCCAGGCAAGAATACTGGAGTGGGTTGCCATTTTCTTCTCCAGAGGATCTTGCCAACCCAGGAATCAAACCCAGGTCTCCTGAATTTCCGGCAGATTCTCTACCAACTGAGTTATATCCAGGTAGCAAAAAAAAAAAAAAAAAGTAATGTAAGTTTTATTTTAAAGTATCATCAAAAATAATATATTTCACTATTACTTAAACTTGTGGAAAAAAAAATAGTTGTTTTCCTGAGTATATGTAAGGAGTCCATAGTGTCTAAGAATTATGTTAGGGATATTGTAAGCAAAAATGTTTGAAAATTTGAGAGTCAATAAAATTATATATGAGGGTATTGGGAAAGTTTCTTTTCTGCTCATGAGTAACCAGGACTCCAAATTCAATCTTTCGAAAACCATCCTTGAGTAGACCATTTTTGTCCAGCCATGAGTTGAAAGTCAAATATTTAATGTACAAACATTCAGGGTTAGGTAACACACCAAGATGTCATTAGTTGCTTAACACACTGAGACTTTAAACTAATGACTTTCTTTAAGCCTCAGGCTCCATATCCATAAAGTGGAAAGCAAGAACATGCCATTCCATTTTTACAGGCTTGCTATGTATTCAATGAAAAGTTCTATAAACGGATTGGCTTTTGTAATGTCTCACATGAGAATTGCTTGCTTTCCTCAGTAATCCTAATGTAAAATAGATTGACAGCTTGACTAAGTATAATTATCATGTCTTTATTTGAATTCAGATTTGAGTTCCTCAGCGTGAGATATGCCTGCAAATGTTCACCTCATTAAGGCTCACTTCAAGTAAAATGTTCACTGACATGGCACTGACTATGGAAAGGAGAATAATTCTCTTGCATGCCTTTCAGTGGCAAGGATCAATTTCCTGCTTACCAATATGTCTTCTCACGGCATAGAACTATGGATAGTAACAAAATTACAGCAGAAAATAGTGCTGCTGATAACAATGCCTCACCTCCTACACTCTCCTTTAACTGGACTCCCCCAACCCCAGGCAATACATGGTGCTGGTCCCCTCCCTGCTCCGTACTGGAATCCCTGAGAAGGGCTGCCTCCTTCTGAGCCACCTGAATGAGACGGTGACTGTCAGCGCCTCCTTGGAGTCCATCAGAGAGAACAGGAGCCTCTTCACTGACGTGGTGGCAGAGAAGGACTTGTTCCACTGTGTCTCCTTCAGCGTGAGTATGACAGTTTGACTTAATACACTTGTTTCTATGGGTCAGGAACACAGGGATCTAGAATTCATCAAGATAAGATTTGCGAGGCTGGCATGGACTTCACGAGGGAATCTAAATGTAACGACTAAGCGTAGAAATTAAGAAGCAATATGTGAATTTCCAACCACAGTAGACAAATACTTATAGAGATATTAAAATGAGCTTAATGAATTGAGAAAATTCCTATTAACAAAGAAAAAAAGTAAGAACTAGACAAAGGGAAAGTGTGACTTCTCCTTAAAATAGAAATGGAAAAAAGACTAATAAAACATACTAGACCAATGTTCAACATAAGCCCCAGTGGTGGGCTGACTGGAACACAAAACACATCATCCCAGACTCTTTCTAAGCATGAAACTGTGGAAATCACCATGAATGTACAGCCATTATCTCTTCAGAGTTGTATAGAATCCTTACAGCATCCAGCCAATAAAATATTGCAGTTTCCTTTCTCATAGCATTAAGAGATGCTTCTATAATACCATGCTCATTTATCACATAACAGCAGTTTGGTTAAGTTCAGTGCATAAATGAATCAAAGCTGTACTAGCTGATTTGCAGCAACATGGATGGCCCTGGAGATTATCATACTAAGTGAAGAAAGTCAGACAGAGAAAGACAAATATCACATAATATCGCTTACATGTGGAATCTTAAAAAAAAAAAAATCATACAAATAAACTTATTTTCAAAACAGAAACAGACTCATAGACTTACCGGGAGAGGGATAGATTAGGAGTTTGAGATTGACATGTACACACTACTATATTTAAAATAGATAGCCAATAAGGATCTACTATATAGCATAGGGAAGTCTGCTCAATATCCTGTAATAACCTAAGTGGAAAAAGAATTTGAAAAGAATAGATACATATATGTGAATAACTGAATCACTTTGCTGTACGCCTGAAACTAACGCAAAGTTGTTGATCAACTACACTCCAATATAAATAAAAATTAAAAACAATGGAGCAAAAATATTTTTTAAAAAACTGCTCTGGCTGATCTATAAGGAGATGTGCATCTCATGTATGACCTCATTCACTGTTATGATGTCCTCCACCTTTTGTTCTGTCTTCCCATTCACAAGTGACAGAGATCATTCTGTCCATGAATTTCTGTTCATGCCAACTTTCTCCGATGAGATGCGCCAGTGAAATTAAAAGGGGCAAGACCCCTAGGGAGAAGTTGGAGAGGGACTTGGAGAAGAAACTTGAGAAATGAGTGGGTTTTCAGGGTCTTTCCTCTATTTCAGCTCCCAAGATCTCCAACCAGTCAAGAGGTAATGTTCCTCACCATCCAAGTTAAAGGACCAACCCAAGAATTCAAGAAGCGGACCACAGTGTTGGTTAAAAATGAAGAGAGCCTGGTCTTTGTCCAGACAGACAAACCCATCTATAAACCAGAGCAGACAGGTACAGAGGCCTATAGTCAGGACAACTTCCCAAAAGTTCCCAACTTCCTCTCTTGCATGTTTCCCAGTCAAAGGAATCCTGGTTCCTTAATAGCTTGTCTTACTAACCTACAGACCTGGCCTAAGGTTTCTGGGACTCATGGAAAATATTTCTGTTTCAGTGAAATTTCGTATTGTCTTGTTGAATGAAAGCTTTCACCCCCTGAATGAGTTGGTAAGTCTCCTAATATCTATCTAGAATTATTATTATCTGTATAAACAGGCTGGGAGTCTGCTTTTGGTGTTGGAGGAGAGCCAGAGAAAGGAAGAATCTACTGCTGATAACAATATTTTCTGGCATGGCCATTGTGCAAAATCCTCATTTAAAACAGTACCCTGGGTCAAGAGAGTTGTTGATTCTTTCTTGTTACTGGTACTTGATTGTCACACAATTAAACTTACTCTTTGAAAAATTCTCAGTTAGGCAAACTAGAAAGATACACTAAATAAATAAACTGTCAAAAAACTTAGGTTTAAATAACTTTTCAAAGATTAAAATTTTTCTAAACACACCTACCAAAACCTCTCCTATAAAGGAAGGAGAGTATAATCAATGTTTGTTCCTCAAGACTAACACTCAATTTTAATGTAGACAAGAAACCAAAGTCTTAATTTTTCTCTCCCAAATCTAGTCCTCAGCCACATTTTTTTTTTTAATCTTGGGAAGAGACACTTTTCAATTAAAAGCCACAAACTCTGTTTACTATAGTCCCTCCCCCTCCCAACTTCCTTTTCCCCTCTTAAAAACACACTCTTTCCCAGGCCATGGGGGGCTGCAATTCCCTGCTGATCCTAATTAAATCCATCTCTGCTCAGGAATGGGGTGGGAATGGGGGAGGGTGTTGTCAGAAGGAGCGGAGAGGACTGGCGGGGATGGAGCAATTTTTTCCTCCTAGCTCCTAAAGCAAAAGATTAAGGCATAATCCTTCATTTCCTTCTCTAACAGCCACATCCTATTTTATCAGAAAATCATGTTAGCTTAAAATATATCCAGACTGTGCTTTACCACCTGAATTGCTACAACTTTGTTCTAACCAATATCACCTCTAAATAACACTATTGCAGTAGCCTTGAAATGGGTCTCCTGGTTTCTACTTAAACTTTTCTATCTAAAATTAAACACTTCATCCATCACTCTGTCACCTGAACTCTGCTTTATTTTCATTTCTTGACACTACTTTAAACATATATATATAACTTGAACATATATATACCTTAAATATATATGTCAAATATGTGTATCTCATACACCAAACATATATATTAAATGTGTATCTATACATATCAAAAATATATATTGCATATATGTCTGTTTTTCATATATCCATCCCTATTAGAATGCAAGCTCCATGAGAAGCAGAGCTATTGCTCTTTTGTGGATTGCTGTATTTATAGCACCTAGGATGATACACAGCACTTGGTAGGCACTTAATGTGCATGCTCAATCACTTCAGTAGCGTCCAACTCTTTGAGACCCCATGAACTATAGCCCACCAGGCTCCTCTGTCCATGCCATTCTCCAGGCGAGAATACTGGAGTGGGTTGCCATGCCCTCCTCCAGGGCTTGAACCAACATCTCTTACATCTCCTGCTTTGGTAGGTGGGTTCTTTACACTAAGATTATACACGGCACCTGGTAGGCACTTAATAAATATCTGTTTTTAAACAGCCACTATGGAAAACAATGTGGAGATTCCTTAAAAAATTGCAAATAGAGCTGCCTTATGGCCCAGCAATCCCACTGCTGGGCATACACACCGAGGAAACCAGAATTGAAAGAGACACATGTACCCCAATGTTCATTGCAGCACTGTTTATAATAGCCAGGACATGGAAACAACCTAGATGTCCATCAGCAGATGAATGGATAAGAAAGCTGTGGTACATATACACAATGGAGTATTACTCAGCCATTAAAAAGAATACTTTTGAATCAGTTCTAATGAGATGGATGAAACTGGAGCCGATTATACAGAGTGAAGTAGGCCAGAAAGAAAAACACCAATACAGTAAAATGACACATATATATAGAATTTAGAAAGATGGTAATGATGACCCTGTATGTGAGACAGCAAAAGAGACACAGATGTATAGAACGGACTTTTGGACTCTGAGGGAGAGGGAGAGGGTGGGATGATTTGGGAGAATGGCATTGAAACATGTATACTATCATGTAAGAAATGAAGTGCCGGTCTATGTTCGATACAGGATACAGGATGCTTGGGGCTGGTGCATGGGGATGATCCAGAGTGATGATATGGGGTGGGAGGTGGGAGGGGATTCAGGATTGGGAGCTTGTATACACCCGTGGTGGATTCATGTCAATGTATGGCAAAACCAAT
Organism: Ovis aries; assembly: GCF_016772045.2. Taxonomy (NCBI): domain Eukaryota; kingdom Metazoa; phylum Chordata; class Mammalia; order Artiodactyla; family Bovidae; genus Ovis; species Ovis aries. The sequence goes on from NC_056056.1 coordinate 206,430,005, forward strand.
ACAGTATTGTAAAAGTAAAATAAAGTAAAAATGAAAAAATAAATAAATAAATAAAATGAATATGCATTAATAGTAGAGGATTTATGCCCACTCCTTCTTATTCTTAGAACTAGTTAAGAATTCTGTAGTCTACCTTAATATTTGAATCTGAACATGGTTACTCATTGTTCCATTGGTGTTTATTTCTTAACCTGTAAAATAGTATAGCAAAGGAATGTTCTTCACTGGGATGCTATAAGTATTTAGGTAATATTAGTAAATACCATTCCTAATGAATGGCACACATGCATTTGTTGCTGAGAGTCCAATAAGTACTTAACATTACTCATTAATTCCTTGTAATGGATTAAACTTCTATAAAGCTTAAACTAGAATTTTTCTGTTTTACTACAGATAAAACTATTCTGCATAAAACTATTTTGCTTATAAATCAGAATTGAGGCTATGAGAACAGTTCTAAACTGCTTACTATCCTTTTGTCTTTCAGGTTCCACTAGTATATATTGAGGTAAGCAATGTGAAACATTCCATAATTATAATAAACTTAGGGGAAATGTTCTTATTTAAGAGATTCTTCCAATATTTCAGAAATTTATCATTAAGGGAGAAGCCTTCAAACTCATGTAACACTGGTTTGTTCCAAGTCATCTCCTCCCACCCCTCTTTGTGGATAACATCAGAATCCCTCTTTGTGGATAACATCAGAGTCCCCATTGATTTCCTGTACTGTCTAACACTCTAGGCTTTTGTAAATTACGATTATTGTGTCTGTAGGACCCCAAAGGAAATCGCATCGCACAGTGGCAGAACCTCGAGGTAGAGAATGGCCTCCAGCAGTTGACCTTCCCCCTCTCGTCAGAACCCTTTCAAGGGTCCTATAAGGTGGTGGTACAGAAAGAATCAGGTGGGACTGCAGAGCACCACTTCACCGTGGAGGAATTTGGTATGCCAATAAGAAAAATCACCATGGAGTTCTTTTTTTTATATTTGAACTTCTAAGGCCTAGAATTCAAGTTTTTTTGGACTCTTCTTATTTCTCATGGGTGAGATTAGACTTGGAGTGGAGCAAATTATATCTAAATCCAACAAGGACCATCAGTGATTTGTGAATAGGATGTCATATAGCCTTTTTTGTAACAAATTTAATCTTTAAAAATGTAAAACATTTGTAGTCTAGTGGGGTCTCCCATAATTCACTAGGATTACATTGATCCATCACAGTCCTTCAACCAAGATCTCCAGTTGAGAGGAAGGTGAATATACTGGAGAAGAGGGCTCCTTTACAGGGCCCTAAAATAATATTAGGGAATTATTATTGAGAATCTGGAAATGCCAATTCCCCAAAAGTTGAAAACCAATCATCAACTTCCTTTTCTCCAATCAACAGTGCTTCCTAAGTTTGAAGTACAAGTAAGAATGCCAAAGACAATCACCATCTTGGAAGAAGAGGTGAAAGTGTCCGTGTGCGGCCTGTGAGTTTATACTTTCCAAAAATCATCTTTTGGGGTGGGTGTATTATTTAAAAGAGACTCACTCTTTGGGATATCTTGCTAGCTTCTCTATGAGGAATGCTGCACAAACACCTTAAATACATGGGAACATTCCCATCTCTAGAACTTTCCTGTTGCTTTTCTATTTTCCTTCTTAATTTCTTTCCTGTCCTTACCAGAATTATTGCAACTATCACAGGATAGGCAACTGTTTCTAGAGAAGCTATGCTAGTAGAGTTGATTCTGAAAGTAATAAAGCTACTCGTGCACACATAGGCACATAAATAAGAGAGTGTTGAAGGGTAGTGACTTTCACCTTATCAGGTTGTAAAGGAAAGTCAGTCATCAACAGATCATTTACCTGACCTTGCAGACATAGTGGAAAAATAACTTAGATTTGGAATTTATAGAGATAAGCGTGTTACAGAAACCTCATCTAACTCATCCATCTACCTAAGGCAGGTCTCATACTTCTTGGCACTGCCATTGTCACTGATGAGACTGGACATGATCTCTCAATCAGGCTTTTCCAACCTTGAGAATTAATGTTACTAGGATCTTATCCTCCCATCTCCAGTAGCCCAGCAGTAGCAGTAACAGAAAGAACAAGCAATGAAGAAACAAGCCCTACCTAAAGACCACATTTGTAATATACTAGCTGTTCAGCTGGGTCCCTGCCCAGCACTCTCTCAGGGGAAGACCACAAAGCTCCTGTTCCACAGAGCTAATGAACCAATACTCTTACATATACAGAGATAGAGGATTTTTTTTTTTTTTTTTTTTGGCTGCACTGGGCCTTCGTTGCAGGTTTCTGTAGTTGTGGCATACAGGTTTAGCTGCCCTGAGGCATGTGGGATTTTAGTTCCCTGACCAGGGATCAAACCGACGTCTCCTGCATTAGAAGGCAGATTCTATTTTTTTAATTTACTTATACTTAACTGGAGAATAATTGCTACACAATATTGTGTTGGTTTTTGCCATACATCAGCATGAATCAGCCATCAGTTTACATGTGTCTCCTCCCTCTTAAATCTCCCTTCCACCTCCCACCCCATCCCACCCCTCTAGGTTGTCAGAGTACTGATTTGAGCTCTCTGAGTCGTTCAGCAAATTCCCACTGGCTATCTATTTTATATATGGTAATGTAATTGTTTCCATGCCACTCTCAATTTGTTCCACACTCTCCTTCCCCAACTAGGTCCACAAATCTGTTCTCTATGCCTGCATCTCCTTTGTTGCCTGCAAATAGGTTCATCAGTACTTCCTTTCTAGATTTCATATATATGCATTAATATGTGATATTTATTTTTCTTTTCCTGACTTACTTCACTCTGTATAATAGGAAAAGGATATATATAAAACTGAAATGTGTTCCTTTTTATGGCTGAGTAATATTCAATTGTATATATGCACCACAGATTTTTTACCCATTCATCTGTCAATGGACATCTAGGTTGCTTCCGTGTCCTGGCTATTGTAAATAGTGCTGCAGTGAACGCTGGGTATACGCGTCTTTTTCAATTGTGGTTTCCTCAGGTTATATGCCTTGTAGTGGGATTGCTGGGTCACATGATAGTTTTATTCTTAGTTTTTTGAGGAATCTCCATATTGGCTGTATCAATTTGCATTTCCACCAACAGTGGAAGAGGGTTCCCTTTCCCCACACCCTCTCCAGCTTTTATTGTTTGTAGATTTTTTGATGATGGCCATTCTGACCAAAGTGAGGTGATACCTCACTGTAGTTCTGATTTACATTTCTCTAATAATGAGCAATGTTGAGCATATTTTCATGTATTTGTTAGCCATCTGTATGTCTAGAAGGTGGATTCTTAACTACTATACCATCTGGGCAGTCCTGAGGATATTTAAATTGGGAAGAAAACACTCTCAAAACTACAGCAATTACCAATGACATATTTATGCCACAATTCCATTTTTGTAAAAAGCTCAGTTCAGTTCAGTACAGTCGCTCGCTCAGTCGTGTCTGACTCTTTGCGACCCCATGGACTGCACCATGTCAGGCCTCCCTGTCCATCACCAACTCCTGGAGTTTACTCAGACTCATGTCCATTGAGTCAGTGATGCCATCCAACCATTTCATCCTCTGTTGTCCCCTTCTCTTCCTGACTTCATTCTTTCCCAGCATCAGGGTCTTTCCAAATGAGTCAACTCTTCACATCAGGTGGCCAAAGTATTGGAGTATCAGCTGCAACATCAGTCCTTCCAAAGAATATTCAGAACTGATTTCCTTTAGGATGGACTGGTTGGATCTCCTTGCAGTCCAAGGGACTCTCAAGAGTCTTCTCCAACACCACAGTTTTTGTAAAAAGTAAACAAGTAAAATTCGACATAAACAGAGATAGCTGCCCATAGGAAAAAGATGGAGGAAGGAAAGACACCATCAAATTAATGGTTTATATTCCTGTGTAGAATTGAAAGCACTCGTTTCTTGTCTTTGTTTTGTTGGTATGGTTGTTTTCTCTTAAGATCTGGTGTAGCTTTGACAATAAGAAAAATATTTTTAAAAAGATGAAACTGAAAATTAGATATCAAGGGGAAAAAAGACATGGTAAAAGAGATGGTAGTAAATTTCAGCACACTGCACTGTAAATTTCTAAAACAGAAGGTTTCAACAGACTTGTGGACCCAGTTGGGGAAGAAGAGGGTGGGACAAATTGAGAGAGCAGCATGGAAACAATTACATTATCATATATAAAATAGATAGCCAGTGGGAATTTGCTGGATGTATGTTAGGGAACTCAAACCAGTTAGTTTACTTGCCCTCAACATTACATGAGCCCTGCAGAAGTTAGAAGGAAATACAGAGAGTAAAAATATGCTATAGCTAGAGGGGAAATAAACAGGTCAAAAATGAGGGTGTTCAATGTCTGATTTGATCCTTGTGGATGCTTTTATGACAGATACACTTATGGGAAGCCTGTCCCAGGACGTGTGACTATGAACATGTGCAGAAAGTACAGGAACCCTTCTAATTGTCATGGTGAAGAATCCAATGCTGTCTGTGAGAAGTTCAGTGGGCAGGTATGTGGGAAGCCACTCCTAGGGACCAACAACCTAGGCACCATTGACAAGCAGTGAGTTATAACATGGTGATAATTCAAGCAAGAACAGACCAATCTATAAAAGAATTCCATGCTAGCTATAGTAGTTTTTATTGATAAAAATCAGTGACTTAGCCTAATAGGAATTATTTCTTGTCAGTTGTAGGCATTCTTTGTGCACCAAGGACCCAGAACCTGGTATCTAAAACCCCTTTGAGTATCTACAGGAAGAAAGAAGACAAAATATACCCATCTTAACCACCTTGGCTGGGAAGGGCTTCAGCTCTTCCCTCTTTCTATGAGCAAGAGCTTGTCACATAGCCCCACCTAGATGTCAGGGATGGAGGAAACACAGTCCCCACATGGGCAGCTACCTCCCAGACACTGCTGTAAAGGGAAGCCAGATTTCAGTGAAGAGTTAGCTGCCTCCTACAGTAAGATTGTTGTTATTGTTTAGTTTCTCAGTCGAGTCTGACTCTCGCAACCCCATGGACTGTAGCCCACCAGGCTTCTCTGTCCATGGGATTTCCCTGGCAAGGATCCTGAACTGAGTTGCCATTTCCTTCTCCAGGGGATCTTCCTGACCCAGGGATCAAACTCCAATTTTAATGGTTTAAATTTCTATACCTCATTCACTCTAGAGATTAGCAGAAACTAAGGAATATACCTGTCAAGTTATAAGGCAGAGACTGTTGTGAGATATAATAATAATTAATTCCTAGAGAATATTTATTGTGTCCCTATCATGCAAAGTTCCTAAGTCTTGTTGCCTAAAAAAAAAAAAAAAATCCCTCCAGACTGCTTGACCATTCATTTGTCCAGTCTTACGTTTGTGTGTTTTATTTCATCCCCTCCTAGCTGAACAGTGAGGGCTGCTTCTCTCAGCAAGTAAACACCAAGATCTTCCAGATGAAGAGACAAGAATTTGAAATGAAAATCGAAGTGGAAGCCAAGATCCAAGAAGAAGGAACAGGTGTGTATACCTCCTGGGTATGGCAAAAGAACAACAGACACTGATTTAGCTCCTTTGCCAAATTATGAAAGGGTGGTGGTGGTGGTGTAAGTTCGGGGAAAAAATCCTTCCAAATGAGAACTTATTTTTTCCTTCTTTTTCAGAGGTGGAATTAACTGGAAAGGGGGCCACTGAAATAACAACAACCATCACCAAACTCTCATTTGTCACAGTGGACTCAAACCTTAGACGAGGAATTCCTTTCACTGGGCAGGTGAAGTATTTTTCAGTTCACATGTCAAACCATAGTCTCCCCTAATACACACAAAATATTCTGCTAAAACCACATTTGGCTGGTATTATCCACTGATTAATATAATCAAAAACGTGTACGTGTGTGCTCAGTCGCTTCAGTTGTGTCCAGTTCTTTGTGACCCTATGGACTGTAGCCTGCCAGGCTCCTCTCTCCATGAGGATGCTCCAGGCAAGAATACTGGAGTGGGTTGCCATGCCCTCCTCCGTGGGATCTTCTCAACCCAGGGATCGAACCTGCATCTGTTATGTCTCCTGCATTGGCAGGTGGGTTCTTACCACTAGCACCACCTGGGAAGCCCCCAATCAAGGGTATAAAACTGCATAAAATAGATTTGTTCCTCGGTAAATTTGTATATCAAATCTATAAAAAACACGCTAAAATTAGAAGGTTTTTAAAACAGCCCTGTGTGTTATCATTCAAACTCTTTCCCATGGCTTACCATGCAGTCTCAGATTTTTATATTTTTCCATATGCATCTCAAAATTCATGCTGGCCAGTTACATTATCTTTCCTACATTAATTTTGTATGGAAATGATGGGTAGGTGGCTTTTATTTTTATTTTGAAATGTAAGAGGTTCTACTGTTTTCTGATGGCTCAGGAGGTAAAGAATCCACCTGTAATGCAGGAGGAGATTAGGGTTAGATTTCTGAGGCAGGAAGATTCCCTAGAGGAGGAAATGACAACCCACTCCAGTATTCTTGCCTAGAGAATCCCATGGACAGAGGAGCCTGCCAGGCTACAGTCCATGGAGTTGCAAAGAGTTGGACATGACTGAGCACATGGCAATCACTGTACCTGTTGTTTCTTTCATGGATTTTGTATTTATATTACTCTTTCTTTAATAGCAAGTATACTTTAAAAACAGTACATAGAGGGGTAAAATACTGCTATTTAAGGTTTACCCTTCCAGGTGGTGCCAGTGGTAAAGAATCTGCCTGCCAATGCAGGAGATGCAAGAGACCCAGGTTCAATCCCTGGGTTGGGAAGATTCCCCTGGAGTTATGAAATATTATAAATTATTTGCTTAGGTGGCTCAGAAGATAAAGCATCTGCCTGCAATGCAAGAGAACCGGGTTCAATCTGTGGGTTGGGAATATACTCTGGAGAAGAGAATGGCAACCAACTCCAGCATTCTAGCCTAGAGAATTCCATGGACAGAGGAGCCTGGCATGCTCCTAGAGGAGCCTGGCATTGCTCCCCATCCATGGGGTTGCAAAGAGTCAAACACGGCTGAGCAACTAATACTTTCACTTTCACCAGATTCTAAAGATACAAATTTTTTCTCTCAAATCTACACACAAAAAATATCTTCTCCTGTTATTTTTCTATTATATGCAAAAGTGCTAATGGAGTTTTCAGACTCCAGAAGTCTAAGATGACAGTCATATGTACCTCCAAGTATAATCACCATGCATCTCATCTTCAATAGAAACATTGTGTCAGCTGTGGAGAGTGTAAAAGACAGCAAGATCAGGCTATAGAGGAGTGGTGGAATAAATTTTAGAATGTTTTGATTATGTTATGACAGCACACATGTTCAGAAACTTTGGTCACTTCCTAAAATGAAAGTTCACTTTTCCAGATTTCTCAGAGATATATTGTACTTTTTGAGATTTTATTCCTGCTAAATAACTATCCCAATATTCCCATTTGTTATCAAAAGAGAAAGAATTTTGGTGTTCTGGTCTTCAGATATGCAACTGACATTTCATTGGCAAACTCAGAGTTTGTTGAAATTGAAAGTGTTAGTTTTTCAGTTGTGTATGACTCTTTGTGACCCCATAGACTATAGTGCACCAGGCTCCTTTTTCCATGGAATTCTCCAGGCAAGAATACTGGAATGGGTTGCCATTTCCTTCTCCAGGGCATCTTCCTGACCCAGGAATCGAACCCATGTCTTCTTCATTAGCAGGCGGGCTGTTTACCACTGAACCACCAGGGAAGCCTAGCTACCAGGGAAATCCATTATTTACGCATTTATTTAGCAGCTCTCTCTTTTCCTGGACTGAGTGCTCAAAGACAGAAGGAACTTTGTTTTCTTCACTACTGTAGCCTCAATGCCTGCAACCACATTCAACATATTGGACACAATAAATATCTGTGCTAAAATGAATGTTTGCTGCATATTGGATATTAGCCACATAACTGATCTACAGCTTTTAATCTTCAGGTGCTCCTAGTGGATGGGAAAGGTGTCCCCATGCCAAATAAAGTCATCTTCATCACAGCAAATGAAGCCAACCACAACTCTAACGTCACCACTGATGAGCACGGCCGGGCACAGTTCTCCATCACCACCACCAACGTCAAGGGCACCTCCCTCAGTATCAGGGTAAGTCTGCAAGGAAGTTACCAGTGACATGAAGAAGTCTAAGGAAAAAATGTTGCAACCGAAAAGTGATGGCATTTCCAAGTTGTGTTTAGTCTTAAAGAAGACAGGGAAAAAATGAGAAATTAGAAACTAATTTAAGGTCAATTTTGAAACAGTTTATTAAAAAGGAGGCAGCACAGAGTTGTGGTTAAAGTGGGGGAGCGGTCCACACATGCAGCCTGGGAGAGGTAGGCATCAATTATTTCACTCAAAGAATTGATGCTTTCAAATTGTGGTGCTATAGAAGACTCTTGAGAGTCCCTTGGACAGCAAAGAAATCAAACCAGTCCATCCTAAAGGAAATCAACCCTGAATATTCACTGGAAGGACTGATACTGAAGCTGAAGCTCCAATACTTTGGCCACCTGATATGAAGAGGCCGACTCATTGGAAAAGACACTGATGCTGAGAAAGATTGAAGGCAGCAGGAGAAGGGGACAACAGAGGATGAGATGGTCAGATAGCATCACTGACTAGATAGACATGAGTTTAAGCAAGCTCTGGGAGATGGTGAAGGACAGGGAGGCCTGGTGTGCTACAGTCCACGGGGTCGCAAAGAGTCAGACGCAACTGGGTGACTGAACGTAAACAAACATAAACTCAACTCTTGAACAAATGCTAGTTACAGAAAGTGTTCTCAGACCTCTAAGTTTGCAGTATTACATTTATTCATAATATCCATTTGAAACCCATCCTAAATTAGGCATCTCCTCTCCGAAATGGAATTCTTCAGTTTCTGAGGATCAGTTAGTCTCCCCAGTGAGGTTTCATAGCTCCAGTATCTCTGTCTGAATATATAAAGTGGCTACAGAAACGCAAGGGAACTAATCAGAGTCAAGGATGCCTCTTTATATGCTCTTCAGAAGTATAAATACCAACCCAGGAAGCCTCTGCCATGTAAAGGGTCTGCAATACAGATAAACAAAATAAGGGACACTTCTCTCTCACTTTTTAGTGTGGAGCAAAAGATTTCTAGGTACACTAGTTAAGGTAGGATACTAAACTAAACCAGTTTTGTGAGCACACTGCCATTCTCTCTGATATATAATCTATAAGCTAATACTGGTTTTCTAATTCATCAGGTCAAATACAAGGATCATAGCCCCTGTTACGGCTACCAGTGGCTGTCAGAACAACATGAAGATGCTTATCACAGTGCTAATCTTGTGTTCTCCCGAAGCAACAGCTTTGTCTACCTTGAGCCCTTGCCTCGTGAACTGCCCTGTGGCCAAACTCAGACAGTCCAGGCACATTATGTGCTGAAGGGACAGGTCCTAAAGGATCTAAAGGAGCTCGTGTTCTATTACCTGGTGAGAAGGAGGGCCACCTTCACTGTCTGTAGATAAAAGCACTGTGTGGGCATTTATGAAGCTCTTTACATTCCTTCCCTGAAGGCTCAGATGGTAATCTGTCTGCAATGTGGGAGACCCAGGTTTGATCCCTAGGTCAGGAAGATCCCCTGGAGGAGGGCATGGCAACCCACTCCAGTACTCTTGCCTGGAGAATTCCAGGGACAGAGAAGCCTGGCGGGCTACAGTCCACAGGGTCACATAGAGTCGGACACGATGAGCAGCTTCCACTTTTACATATCACTTCTTTGACCTCTTATCCACGTTCCTTTTGAAAGTTTGACTTCTCTCCAATCTAATTATTGCCAGTAGGGGCTTAATAAAACAGGCATATTACATGGAGGGCAAGAACTTTGGCTAAGAGCTCTTTCAGGCAAATTAAATCCCTTTTCATTTTCTTGTTTGCAGATAATGGCAAAAGGAAGCATTGTCCGATCTGGGACTCACGCACTGCCCGTGGAGCAGGGAGACAGTGAGTATTTCTATAATCCCTCATGCTTGCCCTCCTCTGTCACATGCAGCCTTATGCTGCAAAAATACCAGGAATAGTCTCAAATAGAGAGATACTGTTCATCCCACCCTCAAAAAAAAAGTTGAAAAGGGAGACTTATTTGGCAGTCTAGTGGTTAAGACTCCACACTTCCAATGTGGAGCGTTTAGGTTTGATCCTTGATCAGGGAACAAAGATCCCACATGCCTCGTGGCCAAAAAAACCAAAGCATAAAACAGAAGCAATATTGTAACAAACTCAATAAAGACATTAAAAACGGTAAGCATCCAAAAAAATATTTAAAAGAAAAAAAAAGAAAAGTTGAAAGGGGAAAGCAATAATGTTTGTTTTTTAAAAAACACTTTATCAAATATTTTTCTTTTCCTTCAGGTTAATCTGTTCAGACTTAAAATGTTGAGTTGGTTCATCATCTATGCTTACTCCAAATTTTCCAAAATAAATACTCATGAACCTCCTCAAAATGATATTTCAAAATTGTTTTAGACAGTGGAAAGAAGCTAAAACTTTGCAGTGTCTTTTATATATTGGGTCTTGTGCAGAGTTATTTACATTTTCACATTATATTTCCCTTTTGAAGATATTTATGACTTATGAAGAGATAAATTGAGTTTTTCCAACATTGAATCGGATTTTCCACAGGAACATATGTGAAACAATATAATCTCTGAACTTTTCACTTATCCTAAGGGAATCTAAAAGATCCCTTACTAGAAAATTATCAGTGAACTACTCTTGCTGCTTCTTTGTAGCAACATAGAAGCGCTACAGTAGACTTAGAGAAGGTTGATTTAACTTCTAACAAATCTATGTATGAGTCAAAAAACAACTTTCAAAGGAGCTCAGTACTCCTCTTAAGAAGAAAAACTAGAATATTTGGTTCATAGAAAATTAGAGGATATAAGGGTAAATACAATGCATTAAACCCTTACTATTATATCTCACAACTGCAAGTTCTATTTCCTTCTCCACTGTGAAGTATAGATCAAATGGAAGCCAAGCAGATGTCTCCACATCCTTAGATAACATCAGAATTTTATACAGATGAACTCAAGCTTAAAACTGGGGAGAAATCATTATGTGATTTTCAGAGATGAGAATATTGATAAAGTTTTTTTTTTTTTAACCCAGAGTTCTTAGAGGTAGTCATCCATTTATTGCATCTACTATTTCTTATATCTGCTACATCTACTGGGCTTCCCTGGTGGCTCTGTGGTAAAGAAATTACCTGCCAAACAGGAGACTTGGGTTCGATCCCAGGGTCAGGAAGATCCCCTGGAGAAGGAAATGGTAACGCACTCTAGTATTCTTGCCTGGGAATTCCCATGGACAGAGAAGCCTGGTGGGACCAAGTTCATGGGGTCGCCGTGAGTCAGACAGGACTTAGCGACTAAATAACATTACATTACTAATAGAGTCATTAGCCAAACCAGGCTTCTAAAATGACTTTGTACTGATACAACAGAAAAGCATTATTTTAGCCTTGAACTCTAACCCATTATCACTTCCTTATTGTCTCTGCTTCAGTGCAAGGCCATTTTTCCATATCAGTCCCCGTGGAGTCAGACATCGCTCCTGTCGCTAGACTGCTCATCTATGCCATTTTGCCTGATGGAGAAGTGGTAGGGGATTCTGCAAGATATGAAGCTGAACACTGTCTGACCAACAAGGTGAGTGTTTTATATGATAAAATTTTCAACATTTAAAATTATGTTACTATCACTATCAATTATTTCCTACACTTGCGCTTTGGGGTCAAAGGGGTTAAATGAATTCTCCAGAAATTTTCAGCAAGGTAATGGCAGATCACACTAAGAAGCCACATCAAGAGAAAAACAAATATCATATATTAACGCATATTTTTGAAATCTAGGAAAATGGTACAGATGAAATATTTGCAGGGCAAGAATAGAGACGTGGATGTAGAGAACAGATGTGTGAACAAGGAGGGGGTATTGAGGGTGGGATGAATTCGGAGATTAGGATTGATGTATACACATTAGCATGTGTAAAACAGATAGTGGGAAGCTGCTGTAAGGTACAGGGAGCTCAGCTTGGTGCTCTGTGATGACCAGGATGGGTGTTGGGGGAGCAGGGTGGGAGGGAGGTCCACGAGGGAAGAGATATATGTATACATATAGCTGATTCACTTCATTGCACAACAGACTCTAACACAACATTTTAAAGGAACTATATCACAATTTAAAAAAAGAGAGAAAGAAGCCAAAGGAGCTTCTTCACAGTGGAGATCTATACTTCACAGTGGAGAAGGAAATAGAACTTGCAGTTGTGAGATATAATAGTAAGAGTTTAATGCATTGTATTTACCCTTATATCCTCTAACTTTCTATGAACCAAATATTCTAGTTTTTCTTCTTAAGAGGAGTACAGAGCTCCTTTGATTTTGTGACTCCTAGCACAAAATCCCCATGCATTATCTCTTACCCAGTTCACAGTACCTTGTTCCCTTCTTTTATGGTGAAGTGTTGGGAAATATGTAACCAAGTTTATAAGACTACAAAAGAGCCAAAAAAATACAAGAGTGTCTAGAGCCATTTGCATTCTAGCCGCAGTTAATGAACACCTCATCATGTATCAAAGATGGAAAGTGGAGTCTCAAATTTAATAACTTATAAAAATAGATATCATTATAATGGCTCAATTGATGAATATCAGAGTGACAAATAGGGAATCAAAGGCCTTAAGACTCACACAGCGCCAAACATCAACAAAGTCAGGGTGATTTTGCACCAAATTTGAGGAACACCCAGGAAAGGCTGGTGAATCCATGGATCAATCAGGAAATTTGTTCTTCTGACTTTGTCCCCAATTCCACAGGTGGGTTTGAACTTCAGCCCCGGACAGAGTTTCCCGGCCTCCCAGGCCCACCTTCAAGTCACCGCTTCCCCTGAGTCCCTCTGCGCCCTCCGCGCCGTGGATCAAAGTGTGCTGCTCATGAGGCCTGAAGCTGAGCTCTCAGCGGCCACGGTGAGTTCTGTGAGCCCCAGGGGCCAGAAAGGGCCCCACGGGTGACTCAGAGCAAGAAGAGTGGGGTGGGTTCTATTAAAGTTATATTTATCTAGGAGTTAATCATTTTGAGCTCTTTCATGTGCACCTTTTTTTTTGGTAAGAAAGATATTACATATGAATATATACAGTTAAATGATGCACAATCCAAAATCCCTGATATTGAAGAGCTTTATGAACCCAATAATAAGAGTTTTCAAACTAGTTTCAATATTTCAAAAAGTCTTAACAGAAGTGGTACATATACTTGCACTAAGACTGCACAGGCTAAATGAAATATCAAATTTTTATAAGAATTGTATCAGTTGTAACATTGCATTTCCCAAGATGAACACAGTTTCTGAAGGAAGAGCTATATTGTCTCTGATGAATAAAAATTAGGAAAAATTAATTGCTATGTGACAAATGACATTAATAAATGAAACCTTTTAAAATATTGGGTTAGGGGACTTCCCTGGTGGTCCAGTGGCTACACTCCAACCTCCCAAAGCAGGGGTCTGGGGTTTGATCCCTGGTCAGGAAACTAGATTCCCTCATGCGCAACTAAGACCCAACACAGCCAAATAAATACTAAAAAAGAAAATAATAATAATACATGGAAAAATAAATTAAATGAGATAAAATATTGGGCTAATAGGAAAAATAACAAAAGAATATGCTGAGTGTAACAACAAGAAACTACTTAATATATCCTAATAGTAGTTTGCCCATTTCTTCAAATTTTCAATGAGGCCAATTGGAATACCTCTTACTGAAGTTTTTTTTTTACTATCAAAATTTTATAAAGGGAAAGTTATGTTTTTTCTTCCCTACAAGAGAAACATAAGTAAAGGACTTTTGGGTGCTTCCAATGGTATTTAATTAAAAATCTTAAGATACTTCTAAAGGAATTCTTAAATGCATAGTGGAAAGAAATATGTGGGCAAATTAAATTAATGTTTTATGCTTATATAACATAAGTTCTGATGCTGGGAGGGATTGGGGACAGGAGGAAAAGAGGACAACAGAGGATGAGATGGCTGGATGCCATCACTGATTCGATGGACGTGAGTCTGAGTGACCTCCGGGAGTTGGTGATGGACAGGGAGGCCTAGCGTGCTGTGATTCATGGGGTCACAAATAGTCGGATACGACTGAGTGACTGAACTGAACTGAACTGAACATAAGTTCACAGTTCTCAAAATTTTTTTAAATTATAACAACCTCAGTGGATAGATAAGGCAGAAGATTCTACTAGTTTGTTAATAATAAAACAGACGCTTTCAGGTATTTAGGAGCAAACCTGGGTTAGAACAAGAGTTCCTCTCAATCTGTGATAATGTTTTAGTAATGAAATGCCTGCAGCTAGGGGGAGCCTGGTGGGCTGCTGTCTATCGGGTCTCACAGAGTCGGACACAACTGAAGCGACTTAGCAGCAGCAGCAGCAGCAGCAGTAGCATAAGTCATTCAGTCCACACATACTTATTTAGTGCCTACTCTGTTCTGGATGTGCCTACTGTGTGCCTAAATTCTGAGGATCTCAATAGTGAACTACTAGAAAGAAAAAAAATCTATGCACTCATGGATCTTACATTTTTGTAGATGAGATAGACAATAATTACATTATATACTTTCAAGAAAAATAAAGCAGAGCAAGGAGACAGAGATGCTAAAAGGGAGCTGCCTTTGAGAAAGTGTTTCATTTCATTGTGGTACTCGCTAATCTAGTCTTGTCAAACAATTTTGTCAAGATTTTTATGTTGGTTTTATTCTTCTGTTGAAGTGAATTTGCAAGTATCATTTTCAGTATTCTACAATCAAAGTTTATGTTTTTTATAAAGATATGGAGCATTTTGTTCTCATCATTAATAGTAAGAAAATACCATCCTGACCTATATAGAGGATACAGGCTTATCCATGTGCCTGTTTAGAACATGTGTCCATTTACTTTGTTATACACTGAGTCTGTTGCTAACCACCAGGTAGAGAAAAAACCATTACTTAATTCTCTCATCCCAAAGTGTTACACAATCTCTCAAGTAGAGCAAACTTCAATTTATCTTAATTAAATTTTATTTCATTCCAACATAGAGTCTAGGGTTTGTCTCTGAATTATGTAACAAAGGATTATGATCTTTGGGTACTTAGATAGGAATGTTTGGGGGTTTTTTTCCCCCCTAACACTGTTAAACATCTTCAAAATCACCTTCTCTATAAATTATCTAAGTAACAGAGCCACTCAAAGAAAGTCTGGCATTGATTAGTCTTTTCATTTCTCCTTGAACTTAAGAAAAATAAGCCACAAATAATTTTGGCCTTTTTTTAAAAACTGTTTAATCCTTTTGTGGGGGCATGGTCCCCCCCTACACTGCGCAGCATGTGGGATCTTAGCTCCCCAACCAGGGATCAAACTTGAGCCCCCTGTCTTGGAAGCGTGGACTCTTAACCACTGGACCTCCACAGAAGTCCTTAATTTTGTCCTTTTTACCGTTGCATTTGTACAGGTTTATAACCTGCTACCAGTCAAGGACCTCAGCAGTTTCCCCTCAAGTGTAAATCAACAGGAGGAAGACAATGAAGACTGCATCAGTCATGACAATGTCTATATCAATGGAATCATGTATTTTCCAGTATCAAATACAAATGAAAAAGATATGTATAGCTTCCTACAGGTAAGTCCCTTATACTGCTGATGGTCACTTCTTAAGGTTCACAAAATATTATCCATAGAAAGAATATTTATTTTAATGCTTCCATACCATTGTTGAGGGCAATGGAACATAGAGAGGTCAAGTAACTTCTCCAACATCTACTAATAGTAGCAGATCTGCAAGAGCAACATAACTAGGACTGGAACTTCTGGGACTATTAAGCGAATTTTGTTTTGGCTTTTTACTGAAATTCATTGCCTTATGATATTTATAAATATCATATATGTAACATAATTACCTTTGAAAGAGGTTTAAAGTCAGAATAAAATTATCTCTTTATCAATTTCCTTTCTACTCCTGTGAACATTAAAAGTTTAATATTAACCTAGCTGGATTATTTGTTCAATTCTATGAAAAGAAGAATGGGTATAAAATATTGATGTACTGATTCGGTTATGATTTCCTTTACAGGATATGGGCTTGAAGGCATTTACCAACTCAAAGATTCGTAAACCCAAGATATGTCCACAGCCTGAACAATATAGAATTCAGTCTCAAAGACAGCCACTATTAGCTTCTCCAGGTAAAAACTTAAATAATTGCCTAATATATTGAACCAAATAAAATAATTCTTTAAAAAAAGATAAAATGTGATGAAATTAACCAAAAAGAACTTGTGATTCAAGACATGGAGAGCAGACTTGGGTTGCCAAGAGGGAAGGAAGGGTTGGAGAGGGGTGAACTGGGAGTTTAGAGTTAGTAGATGCAAACTATTATATATAGGATGGATAAAAATTGGGGAATGAAGAGCTTTTTAAATTCTTGATCCTCTCACTCCTATAAACTATTTCTCAAAGCCCCTGTCATAATGTCTGAGTATGGTTTTTCTTTGCTCGTGCAGACCGAATCCAGATCTCAAGTCATAACCCTTTCCACTTAGAACAGCATGGAGTAGCTGCAGAGCCTCCTTTCTGCCTCAAGGTCTCCTCTCATAAACTATCCAAGACTCTTTCTGCTTCTGCGTCTCACTGTTCTCTGACTGGGGCTCGCTTCCCCCAGCTCACATATAGCTTACTATAATACTTCAGAATTCACCTAAAAATATCACCTCCTCCAAGAAGCTTTCCCTTAACCCAAGTGTCCTTTCCCAGTTCCTATCTTTTTCATCACCCTATTTCTTTTGTTGCACTTATTACAATCTCTCATAAGCTTTATCTTTATAGTTATTGTTACAGT
This sequence comes from Ovis aries, assembly GCF_016772045.2. NCBI lineage: Eukaryota > Metazoa > Chordata > Mammalia > Artiodactyla > Bovidae > Ovis > Ovis aries. The sequence goes on from NC_056056.1 coordinate 206,446,948, forward strand.
TTCCTCCACAGCCTTAGCTGAAATGAGAAGAAATGGTGGTTTTATACATTTTGACGATACTTCAGAGCCTCCCACAGAGACTGTGCGAAAGTACTTCCCTGAGACATGGATCTGGGATTTGGTGGTTGTAAGGTAAGCCACTTCTTTTAAATTACTTATTTATTTTATTTTCACTTTTCATTTATTTTATTATTTATTATTGACTCTGCTGGGTCTTCCTTGCTGTGCACAGGCAATTTCTCTGTAGCATGCAATGTTGTCTGATAGCATTTACCCACTGTAGAATGTCTTTCAAAATTGGAGTCAGTCTTCTCAAACTCTGCCATGGCTTTGGCAACTAAGTTTATGTAATATTCTAACTCTTTTGTTGTCATTTCAACAGTTTACAGTATCTTCCACAGGAGTAGTCTCCATCTCAGGAAACCACTTTCTTTGCTCATCCATAAAAAGCAACTCCTTATCCATTCAAGTTTTAACATGAGATTGCAGCAATTTGGTCATATCTTCAGGCTGCACTTCTAATTCTGGTTCTCTTGCTATTTACACCACATCTGCAGTTACTTCCTCCACTGAAGTCTTAACCCCTCAAAGTCATCCATGAGAGTTGGAATCCACTTTTTTTCACTCTCTTGTTAGTGTTAACAGTCTGACCTTTTCCTATGAATCATGAATGTTCTCAATGGTACCTAGAATGGTGAATCCTTTCCAAGAGGTTTTCAATTGACTTTGCCCAGATCCTTAGAGGACTCAACCATTTATGGCAGCTAAAGCCTTACAACATATATTCCTTAAAGAATGAGACTTGGAAGTCAAAACTACTTCTTGATCCATGGACTTCAGTGATTATTGTGTTAGCCGGCATGATGACAACATTAATCTCATTGAGCATCTCCATCAGAGCTCTTGGGAGACCAGGTACATTGTCAATGAGCAGTAGTATTTTGAAAGGGATCTTTTCTTTCTAAGTAGTGGGTATCAACAGTGGGCTTAAAATATTCAGTAAACCATGTTGTAAACAGATGTTCTATCATGCAGGCTCTATTGTTCCATTTATAGAGCACAGGCAGAGTAGATTTAGCATAATTCTGAAGGGCCCCAAGATTTCCAGAATGATAAATGAGCACTGGTTTCAACTTCAAGTCACCAGCTGCATTAGCCCCTAACTAGGGAGTCTGCCCGTCCTTTGAAGATTTAAAGTCAGACACTGACTTTTCCTCTCCAACTATGAAAGTCCGAGTTGGCATGTTCTTACAATATAAGGCTGTCTCATCTACATTTAAAAATCTGTCATTTAGTGTGGTCACCTTCACTAATTATCTTCTGGGTAACTTACAGCAGCTTCTATATCAGCACTTGCTACATCACCTTGAGCTTTTATGTTACGGAGTTGACTTCTTCCCTTAAGCCTCATGAACCATTCTCTGCCAGCTTCAAACTCTTCTTCAGCTCCCTTACCTCTCTCACCCCACAGAGAATTGAAGAGAGTTGAACCAAGGACAGTTGGGGCCTTGCTCTGGATCAGGATTTGGTTTCAGGAAATGTTGTGGCTGGTTTGGTCTTCTGTCTAAATCACTCAAATGTTCTCTATGTCAAGCAGTAAGGCTGATTTTCTATCTTATCATCTAAGTGTTTACCCAAGTAGTACTGTTAAATTCCTTTAAGAACTTTCCCGAGCATTCATAACTTGGCTAACTGGTGCAAGAGGCCTAGCTTCCAACTTGAATTCCCTAGAAAGCTTAATCATTTCTAGCTTTTTAAAAAATTGCATTTATTTATTTTTGGCTGTACTGGGTCTTTGTTGCTGCATGCAGGTTTTCTCTAGTTGCAGTGAGTGGAGGCTACTCTTTGTTGTGGTGTGTGGGCTTCTTATTGCAGTGACTACTCTTGTGGAACATGGGCTCTAGAACGTAGGCTCAAGTAGTTGCACACTGGCTTAGTTGCCCTGAGGCATGTGGGATCTTCCCAGACCAGGATCAAACTCATGTCCCCTACATTGGCAGGTGAATTCTTAACCACTGGAACACCAGGGAAACCCTATTTCTAGCTTTTGGTTTATTAAAGTGAGAGGTGTGCAATCCTTCCTTTCACTGAACACTTACAAGCCATCCTAGGATTATTAATTGGCCTAATTTCAGTATTGTTATGTCTCAGGGAATAGGGAAGCCTGAGAAGAGGAAGAGAGTTGGGGGAATGGCTAGTCAGTGGAGCAGTCAGACACACACAGCACTTATCTGTTAAGTTTGCTGTCTTATATGGGTGCAGTTCACGGTACCCCAAAACAAGCAAAATAGTGACACCAAAAATTAATGATCACATATTATCACAACAAATAAAATAATAAAGTAAAAGTTTGAAATATTGAAAGAATTACTTCAGAGACCTGAAGTGAGCAAATGCTGGTAGAAAAATGATACCAATAGACTTGTTTGACACAGGATAGCCACAATTTGTTTAAAAACACAGAACTGTAAAGCACAGTAAAGTAAAGCGCAATAAAACAAGGTATGCCTGTATTGGGGCTTCCCTGGTGGCTCAGTGTAAAGAATCTGCCTGCCAACGTAGGAGACACGGGTTCAGTCCCTGAGTCAGGAAGATCCCCTGAGGAAGGGAATGGCAACCCACGGCAGTGTTTTTGCCTGGAGAATCCCATGGACAGAGGAGCCTGGTGGGCTATAGTCCATAGAGTCTCAAAGAGTTGGACACAACTTAGCAACTAAACACAACAACAAGGCCTGTATTTTAACTGCCTGCTTTTTGTTTTTCGCATGACCATCCTCCCCAGCTCTTCAGGTGTGCATGAAGTAGAAGTAACAGTCCCTGACACCATCACTGAGTGGAAGGCAGGGGCCCTCTGCCTGTCCAGAGACACTGGACTTGGTCTCTCTCCGACCGCCTCTCTCCGAGTCTTCCAGCCCTTCTTTGTGGAGCTTACGATGCCCTACTCTGTGATCCGTGGAGAGGCCTTCACACTCAAGGCCACAGTGTTAAACTACCTTCCCAAATGCATCCGGGTAATGACCTCTCTATCTTAAATTGAACACAGGGTAAGCATCCAATAAATTAAGAACTGCATTCCTGGAAGTACTGACAAACTTCCTATTTATAAGATGGGCTCGCCAGGAGAGAATACTGTCAGAAATATTCAGGTATTATATGACCGCAGTTTCTGATATCTCCAAATACCAAATGACAATGTGAAACAAGGTTCTGACCTTATCATAATCCTCATGTCTTCTGTTCTCCAAGATTTCAACCTATGCATTCGTATATATTAATATTTAACTTTTCATATATGATTAATTATATTAAATTTAATTTTTACATCTCACCATAACTGTTTGTAAATCTTATATACTCTGCTGGGAGACCTGAAGGTGCAGTTGAGATCCTAAGCCAAGAGAGTGGGAAGGAGGTTCAGGAGGAAGGGGATATGTGTACCGTTAAGGCTCATTCATATTGTTGTATGGCAGAAACTAACTCAACACTGTAAAGCAATTATCCTCCAATTAAAAATAAATTTAAAAAAAAATCCTAAGCCAAAGGAATAGAGCTTCCACAGGCAACAAACCTACTATCATGACTTTTCTTCAACTGTGCTCCTACCACTTGAAAGAGCAGATTACTCCCAAATACTAAAATTTAGATGTCAGATCCACCCATAAGATGCTCAGTCTTCATTTATATTATCTTCAGTGTTAGGCAACCTGAAATCTACTTAATCCCCCAATGCGCTTTATTTTAAGCCATTCCCTCTCTGGTGCCCTTTTCCTCTGGTCCATTTGTCTCTTTGTCTCACCCATGGTTTCAGGTCAGTGTGCACCTAGAAGCCTCTCCTGCATTCCTAGCTGTTCCAGAAAAGAAGGAACAAGAGACTACCTGCATCTGTGAAAATGGCCGGCAGACCGTGTCCTGGGCAGTAACCCCAAAGTCCTTAGGTGAGAGACAGCCTTTTATAGGCAATTCTGTACCTAAAGATTGTATATATCTATGGGATCCTTATATCCAGGCAAAGAATGTGCCCCCCTCCACCAGATGGTAGAATATTTTTCTCTCTTTCATTCTAGGATGTCTAGAAGGATACCCTCTTTCCCTCACCTCCATCTCTACCTTGGATTCTCAGTATCATTAGCCTCTAGTCTATGCTACTTCCATTTCTGCTCCTATATTTTTATAAACCAAAATAAAAAGTCACAGAGCATTAAACATGTATAAACCTTGGGGTTTGGAGTCACTGAAGAAGACAGAGATGGCGTTCATCTCTACTGGTCCCCATTTTCTAGGGAATGTGAATTTCACAGTGAGAGCAGAAGCAGGGAAGTCTCAAGAGCTGTGTGGGAGTGAGGTGCCTATGGTCCCTGAGCATGGAAGGAAAGACACAATCATCAAGTCCCTGTTGGTTGAGGTAAGTAAGCCTGCTGTTTTGTGTTTTTTTTTTTTTCTTTTTGATGGGTCACAACGAGTTAAGAAAAACAGTGGTTAATCCAGTTGGAGTTCCTGCTTTGGGGTAAGAAGAACTAAATAATATATGATCATGTGATATTTCACAATATGATTCTCTCTCTCTCTGTCTCTCTCTCTCTCATCTCTACCTCTCTTGATTTAACTTTATAATTCCCCTCCATTTCCCATCTATCAATTTGTCTCCTTCATATATTGCTTCAGTTCAGTTCAGTTCAGTCGCTCAGTCGTGTCCAACTCTTTGAGACGCCATGAATTGCAGCACGCCAGGCCTCCCTGTCCATCACCAACTCCCAGAGTCCACCCAAACTCATGTCCATCGAGTCAGGGACACCATCCAGCCATCTCATCCTCTGTCGCCCCCTTCTCCTCCTGCCCCCAATCCTTCCCAGCATCAGAGTCTTTTCCAATAAATCAACCTTTTGCATGAGGTGGCCAAAGTATTGGAGTTTCAGCTTTAGCATCAGTCCTTCCAAAGAACACCCAGGACTGATCTCCTTTAGAATGGACTGGTTGGATCTCCTTGCAGTCCAACGGACTCTCAAGAGTCTTCTCCAACACCACACTTCAAAAGCATCAATTCTTCAGCGCTCAGTCTTCTTCACAGTCCAACTTTTACATCCATACATGACCACTGGAAAAACCATAGCCTTAACTAGACAGACCTTTGTTGGTAAAGTAATGTCTCTGCTTTTGAATATGCTATCTAGGTTGGTCATAACTTTCCTTCCAAGGAGCAAGCGTCTTTTAATTTCATGGCTGCAATCACCATCTGCAGTGATTTTGGAGCCCCCCAAAATAAAGTCCGACACTACTTCCACTGTTTCCCCATCTGTTTACCATGAAGTGATGAGACCAGATGCCATGATCTTTGTTTTCTGAATGTTGAGCTTTAAGTCAACTTTTTCACTCTCCTCTTTCACTTTCATCAAGAAGCTTTTGCTTACACTTAATCAATTTGTTTATATAATACGTTTGAAAATCAGTTCCAATACTTTTCTTCATCAAGAAACCTGTAGTTCCCCTATGTCCTGAAAGTCTCTCATTTCTAACTTTTTTCCTTTCCACCTAAAGCCTGAAGGACTAGAGAAGGAAGAAATATTCAACTTCCTGCTTTGTCCATCAGGTAAGACTCGGCCATCATAATTAAAATGATATTGACTAGAGTATAATATTTGAAGTTCAAAGTATTTTATATATACCCTTCCTACACTTTCCCTATGAGGTAAGACCCGAAGAACCATCAACCCATTTGGTAAGTGAGGAAACTGCTTCTTAAAGAGGCCAAGTAATTTGATCAGGGCACTATCCTTATTCCATGAATTCTGAGTCTTTATTTCTTAAGCACCTGTACAACTATCAAAATGACCTTCTGACTAGTGTATGATGTGGTTATAGGTTTTAATAAAAAGTGGGTAGATTCAAAGTGAATATTGCCAAAGAGGATATTTTCTTGGATATTTAGTAATACAACATGGGAGGCATATATATAATACAATTATAATATACAATACAATACAAGTAGCTGAATTGCTGAATTCAAGCCACTGCAACACCGAGTTTTGCATAGCTAACTACATTAGAGAATGAGGCTATGGTACTTCCTGAGAAAAGGTTTCCATAGCCTGTACCATTTGTCCTGTCAATTTTTGTTTGGTGTCGATTCTAACATCTTATCAGTCATTCCAAGGAGGAACTAAAGAACCTTATAATAAAAGATATAGCTTTATCTTTGTGGAGAATTTCCTAGTCTAAATAAAAACATTTATAGAAACTTAGTACACTAAGAAATTTATCAATGCAATGTGTTCTTATCTCAAATTAATGTCTAATCAACATCATTTCTTGCCTTTCTCTTCATACTCACTTCTTTTTATTATATTTTTTGTCATGTCAAGACTTAACATATTAATATATGAAATGTATTCTTAAAAACATAATTGCCTTATTATTTAGCCTTGTTTCTACATTTAAGTGAACTTACTGCTTACTACCAAATCCATCATAGATTTTCCTCCATTTCTGAGTTTTTCATTTTGATTTCTCTCTCATGTGTCTAGGGCTAATCATCAGAGTTTTATTTAAATTAATTTTAATTACCCACATAATGCAAAAAATACTTTCTCCTTAAAAAAAAAATCAAAACCTCATATTAAAGGCTATTGTCACCACCTTGAAATCTTTTCCAATACTTTAATGATTATCAATGTACATTTTTAAATAATACATTGATAAATTTGTTTCTGTATGTGTGATTTACATAAATGGATAAGTTTAATCATATAACTTGCTTTCTTTTTCACTCAAGGACTTTTATCTTAGAAATCTCTCCATGTTAAATTATAGATTTAGATAATTCCTTTTAATTTCAAACTATCACAGTTCTGCTTGGTTTTATAGCATTTCCCAAATTGGTTTTTCTAACTATTTGCTGGACTAGATAGATAGATGCCTCCTGGTGTATATATGCAAGTATATCTAAGGTAGATACCAAAACATGAAATTCCTAATTAAGAGCCAGTAATGTGTATTCTTAGTCTTAATAGAACTAAACAAAGTCTATTACGTAAATATGCTTCTATTTCCACCAGTTTATATTTTCCTGCATTATCACCAGCATTTGTTACCATCAAAGTTTTTAAATTTTGACCAAAAATGTGGATTAAAAAAAAGCATTGTTGCTTTAATTTAAATTTCTCTAGCTGAAAATTAGGATGACTTTATTTTTGCACACTTATGAATTGCTTTCATATCCTTGACCATTTTCAATATGTTGGAGTAGTTTGGATTTTTTTGGATTCAGCTGTATACATTGATTCTTTATCTACTGAGTAATTTGTAAATATTTCCTTTCATTTGGTAATTTGTCTTTTTGCTTTGCTTATGTCATGTTTTCTTATAAAATGTTTTTTGAATGTAAGAGAATTTTTTGATATACAAGTAATATATAATTAATATAACTGTATATTTAGCACACAATTATATATTTAACTACAGGATTAAATTTAACCACATGACTATGTAATTAATATAACTGATAGTACATACATAATTGATGTATCCTACTTAATGAGTTTGGAGGAAGTATACACTTGTGAAACTGTCACCACAATCTATACCATAAACTTATCCATCACTTTCAACAGTTTCCTCTCACTCTCTAATTATTATGTTTTTGTAATATACGATATATCCTATTAGCAAATGTTTGGATTTCACTTTCATGCATTGGAGGAGGAAATGGCAGCCCACTCCAGTATTCTTGCCTGGAGAATCCCAGGGATTGGGGAGCCTGGTGGGCTGCCATCTTTGTGGTTGCACAGAGTCGAACATAACTGAAGTGACTTAGCAGCAGCAGCAGCAAGAGGTACACAATACAGTATTATTAACTCTAGGCACTACGCTTTACAATAGACCTCTTGAATTTATTCATCTTGTATAACTGATACTTTGTGCCCTTTGACAAAGTTTTCATTATTAATCCATAAAGATGGAATTCAGTATGATGATAAATACTACAATTTTTTCTTTTCTTCTTCATGTTATTCACCAACATTAAAAGGCCAGCAAGTGTATGCTTATCAGCAACTATTAATTTTTTTCAGTGAGTCAAATACTGTTCATCTTTACCCCCTGCCCCATGTCTAGGGTTTCCATAAAAATACTGTGTTCATATCTGGTGAAATTTAATGGAAGTAAAGACTGAGCATTAAGGTAGAATTCAGGAACTTTTGAGTGACAGCTGAAACCACCACCAAGATATTGACCATAGTCTGGTCTTAATGAAACACTTGAGTTGTGTTCAACTCTTTGCAACCTTATGGACTACACAGTCCATGGAATTGTCCAGGCCAGAATACTGGGGTGGGTAGCCTTTCCCTTCTCCAGGGTATCTTCCCAACCCAGGGATTGAACCCAGGTCTCCTGAATTGCAGGCAGATTCTTGACCAGCTGAGCCATAAGGGAAGCCCAAGAATACCAGAGTGGGTATCTTATCCCTTCTCCAGCGGATCTTCCCGACCCAGGAATCCAACCAGGGTCTCATGCATTGTAGGCGGATTCTTTACCAACTGAGCTATCAGGGAAGCCCCAAAAAACTAGATTTTGGGCTTCCCTTGTGGGGAATTACAGAGAATCACGATATAACAGGCTCTTGTCAATGTGTAGCCTTCTTTTGCTACAATTCCACACACGAGGAGGCTGGGAAAGGAAAGATTCTAGAAATCTCAGAGTCCCATTAATATATGTGGAAGATATTTTAAAAACTGGAATATTAAAAGAGGGACAACTTTTCAGAAGAAGTTTAGGTTCAAGGCATAGTTCTGGCTTCTGGGTCTTGGAGCTCTTTAGGAAGATATACAGTAGAAGTCATTTTCATCATGGTTGATTTGTTTCTTTCTCTAGGTGCCGAGGCGTCTGAATCATTACCTCTGAAGCTGCCACCAAATGTGGTGGAAGAATCTGCCCGAGCCTCCTTCTCAGTTTTGGGTGAGTCTCCAGCCCTAGGGGACTATAGGAGACTAGTGAACCATATTAGACAATATCTACTATTTTTTCCATAAATATTTTCTCAAAATAACAGCTATAATTTTAACTTCTTTGTTCTCTTCTCCTTTGGACTTATTTATTGCTTTTAATCATACTTCTGTACTTAAAAGACCCACCCTTCCTAAAAATCCTCCTTTCTTTACCTTAGCTAATTATACATTTCTTCTTAATGATTCTGATACATCATAATCTATAAATTTTATGACTTCCCATCTCTCCCATTTCCTAGGAGACATATTAGGCTCTGCCATGCGAAACACCCAAAATCTCCTCCAAATGCCCTATGGTTGTGGAGAACAGAATATGGCCCTCTTTGCCCCTAACATCTATGTTCTGGATTATCTAAATGAGACACAGCAGCTAACTGCAGAGCTCAAGTCCAAGGCTATCCACTACCTCAACACTGGTGAGTGACTGAATAAGTGCATGAAAACTTTGCAGTGTTATTTTAATAACAGATTGGATTCTCCAGTAGGCTTGAGTTACTTATCCGTTCTATGATATGTAAATGTATCATTCCAGGATATTTACAATAATAAGACTACTATGATGGTTAATTTCATGAGACCTATCCAGTGTCCAACCTCCGATAAAATGTTTAGGACTCAGAACCATCCAACATATTGCAACAAAATTTAGGGAATAGCACAAGATGCCAGGGCATTTTGATGATTTGTCTGGCCATGCAATGTACAATATATCATGTTGCTTATGAAACTTCCACTCCAGGTTACCAGAGACAGCTGCTCTACAAGCACTTCGATGGCTCTTACAGCACCTTTGGGGAACATCACGGCAACAGTGAGGGCAATACTTGGTAAGGGAAAGAAAGCTTTTACAAGCTTCTATTTTTGTGTCAGCTCTCTTACATATATAATCAAAATTATATTCCCAGTAACCCTATCAGATATTATCATTAAGCCTATAGTTAGTTATACTGGATAAATATACAATACTAGCAAGGCAACAAGCAAAAAACCTGAGATTCAAATACACATATGTTAGACTTGTCCCCAGAATTCATCCTGTTCATAATACACCAAGGTATTCTTTCTGAAATAGCTATTTTTTTAAAAAAACAGCCTCCATAACCATGACTTTTTAAATGAGATAGCCAGTGACCATATCACATAACTTCCAAATAAACTGTGTTAACTTCAGATTATGTTTTTTTAGATCAGATTCACTTTGACCACTAATAAACTAATAGTGAGGAAAGAAATGAGATGGTCCCAGTGATATCAAACATTATTTTTAAATCCCTAAGGTAGGAACATCCCCAGTGGTCCAGGGGCGAAGACTGCCTTCTAACAGAGGCAGTGCAGGTTCGATCTCTGGTTGGGCAGCTAAGATCCCACAAGCCTTATAAAACAGAAGCAATATTGTAACAAACTCAATAAAGACCTTTAAAATGGCCCACATCAAAAAAAAAAAATCAAAAAAGAGATACCTCAGGCAAAACAGTGTCAGAAGGTACCACATGTAACAGCTGTATAGGAGAAAATGCTACCATCTACAAAAGAAAATCACTAAAGATTTAAAGCCTTAATCAAACAGAAAAAAAAAAGTAACATTAGGAGTACAGCTGACCCTTGAAAAACATGCAGGTTATGGGTGCTGCCCTTCAGCAGTAGAAAATTCTACACTGTCACTCTACAGTTGGCCCTCTGTAACCCAGTTGTCCATCCACAGATTCAACCAACTGGGGATCATGTAGTACTGTAGTACATATTTGTTAAAAAAAAAAAAAAAAAACCATTGAGTAAGTGGACTCATGCATTTCAAACCATGTTGTTCAAGAGTCAACTATACTAAATCCAGCAGACTCATCAAGTAAAGGCAATGGAAGCTCTAAGTTCACAAGTATGTCTGTTAGATGACTCACATCAGTGTATGAGACGTGTCCTATGCAGGCTGCTGCTGTGAAGTGGTTATGAAACCACTGTACCAACATAGATGCGATCATCACTTCCTCTCCCCCACAGGCTCACGGCCTTTGTACTGAAGAGTTTTGCCCAGGCTCGAGGCTATATCTTCATTGATGAAGCACATATTACTGAAGCTCTCACCTGGCTGGCCCAAAAGCAGAAGAGCAATGGCTGTTTCAGGAGTTCTGGGTCTCTGCTTAACAATGCCATCAAGGTGAAGTATTCCCAGGGCTATTTTTCCTTTGTCCACTATACTGGCCACAAGAATAAGGAGAGGAAGTGATAACCTAAGGATTCCTTAAGGAAGGTGTCAGATGAAAATAAAACCTGGATAGCAGCACCAGAAAGAGGGGATGGAACTTAGGGTGACTGTGATACTTTGCCCCACGGTGATGAATATGGGTTAGGACAAATCCCTTTACAACAGAATACAAGGAACTGATGAAGAGCATTCTCAGAAGTTATTGGGAGTTTTTAAATTACTGAGTCAAGTTCAGTACTGGTAATTGGTCTGTTCAAACTTTCTATTCCTTCCTGGTTCAATTTCTTGGGAGATGGCACCTTCTAGGAATTTGTCCACTTCTTCTAGATTGTCCGTTTTATTGACATACAGTTGCTGATAGCACTCTCTTATACTCCACTGTATGTCTGTAGTGTCTGTTGTAACTTCTTTTTTCACTTCTGATTTTATTGATTTGGGCCGCTCCCTTTTTTTTTCATGACGAGTCCAGTGAAAGGTTTATCAATTTATCTGTATTTTCAAAGAACCAGCTTTAAGTTTCACTGACCTTTTTTTAATTTTTAGTTTCTATTTTATTTATTTCTGCTCTGATCTTTATGATTTCTTTCCTTCTACACACTTTGGGTTTTGTTTGTTCTTCTTGCTCTAGTTGCTTCAGGCATAAGATTAAATTGTTTATTTGAGATTTTTCTTGTTTCCTAAGGTAAGCTGTATCTCTATAAATGTCCTTCATAAATCTCTCTCTGTCTCATGTTTACAGGGTGGGGTGGACGATGAAGTGACCCTCTCTGCCTACATCACCATCGCCCTTCTAGAGATGCCTCTCCCTGTCACAGTAAGTGTCCTGGCTAAAGCATTGCTCTGGATGCAGTGAAACTGCTGACATGTTGTCTGAAATGTCACCTTACTCACCTTTCCCACTATGCAATGCCAGTGCTTCCCAGATCATAAGAGAATTTGATCAAACCACTAAGACACATTTACACTTTCTCAGTGATGGCCCTTATCTATTTCTTCCCTAGCAACCTCACCACCAGCACCACACACACATAGAATCTAGAATTCTAAAGATATGGATTATATTCTTGCACTATGAATGTAGACTAACAAATTAAAAAATACTATTCTCTCCCTCCCTAAGAACGAGGCTAGAGGGACAAATGCTTCTGAACAACTTGACCTCTGTGCTGTGGTCTGTTTTCACCTGGGGGCCCCAACCTCCCAATTCACACAGCTCACCCCCTTCCTGTTCTGCCTCGCCAGCATCCTGTCGTCCGCAATGCCCTGTTTTGCCTGGACTCAGCCTGGAAGTCAGCCAAGGAAGGATCCCAAGACAGCCACGTCTACACCAAGGCACTGTTGGCCTATGCCTTTGCCCTGGCAGGTAACCAGGAAAGGAGGACAGAGGTACTCACGTCACTGCATAAGGAAGCTGTGAAGAACGGTGAGAGCACACCCAAGAACTTTCTCCCATCACACATTCTCGGGATCAACAATTCCACACCAAAGGTCTCCCATGACTACCTCTCAGGATCCCTTTCCCTCTCTTCTTTTAACTATATCATTATATTTACATTTTGTTTATTTTTTAATTTTTGACCACACTATGCAGTATGTGGGATCCTAGGTCCCTGACCAAGAGTTGAATCCATACCACTTGCATTGGAAGGCTCAGTCTTAACCACTGGGCCACCAAGGAAGTCCCTCTATATCATTATAGACTTGAAGTTTCTTACTCAACTTACACATCCAAAGATTAAAAGGCAGTATACTGTAATAGTAAGAAGCTTGGCCTCTGAAGACTAGTGCTTAAAAAGTATATGGCCCAGAGCAAGTGCTATACAAGTATTAGCTATTGATTAATATATCAGTTCTCAATATATGCTCCACCCTCACCCAGTGTATCATATCATTTTAAACATAAGACTGGAAGAAGCAATCCCATGAATAAATTCTAATATTTTATGCTCATTTCACAAAACTGATGATGTTGGAAAAGTCTATTCATTATCCACACAATATTTCTATGTATATAATGGTCTATGTGACAGGTAGAAGAAATCAAAATAAAATGCAAATAATAAGATATCCAATAAAACATATCCTGCTTTTCTCCCTTGACAGTGCTATTAGTTGTTTACTCTTGTAATGCACTGAGAAATATTTCAGATATACAAAAATGCATAAAGAATGATTAGCAAATACCTTTAATAACTCCCTTTCAGATTAAGAAACAGAATATTACCAATGCTGGAAAAACCCTCAGGGTGCCACTCCTACGCTAAAAAGTAGTTGATCTAGAATTTGTCATTACAATCTCCATGGATTTATCTTTTTATTGCATGTGTAATCCTAAATAATATTCAGAATGCTTACATTTTTCATCTTTAGATAAGAACTATCATCCTTCTAAGTATTTCTACTTGATCTTTGTCTGTCTGCTTGCCATTTGTATTTTAAGTTCAACATTAGGCTGAAAGGAATCCCTTGTACATGTGTGTTAATTTTCACTGCTGCATAATACATTCAGTTCACTTCAGTCTTTCAGTCATGTCTGACTCTTTGTGAACCCATGAACTACACCACACCATCCTCCCTGTCCATCACCAACTCCCAGAGTTCACTCAAACTCATGTCCATCGAGTTGGTGATGCCATCCAGCCCTCTCATTCTCTGTCGTCCCCTACTCCTCCAGCCCCCAATCCCTCCCAGCATCAGAGCCTTTTCCAGTGAGTCAACTCTTCACAAGAGGTGGCCAAAGTACTGGAGTTTCAGCTTTGGCATCATTCCTTCCAATGAACACCCAGGACTGATCTCCTTTAGAATGGACTGGTTGCATCTCCTTGCAGTCCAAGGGACTCCCAAGAGTCTTCTCCAACACCACACTTCAAAAGCATCAATTCTTCGGCACTCAGTCTTCTTCACAGTCCAACTTTCACATCCATACATGACCACTGGAAAAACCATAGCCTTGACTAGATGGACATTTGTTGGCAAAGTAATGTCTCTGCTTTTGAATATGCTATCTAGGTTGGTCATAACTTTTCTTCCAAGGAGTAAGCGTCTTTCAATTTCATGGCTGTAATCACCCTCTGCAGTGATTTTGGAGCCCCAAAAAATAAAGTCTGATACTGTTTCCACTATTTCCCCACCTATTTCCCATGAAGTGATAGAACCGGATGCCATGATCTTAGTTCTCTGAATGTTGAGATTTAAGCCAACTTTTTCACTCTCCCCTTTCACTTTCATCAAGAAGCTTTTTAGTTCCTCTTCACTTTCTGCCATAAGGGTGGTGTCATCTGCATATCTGAGGTTATTGATATTTCTCCCAGCAATCTTGATTCCAGCTTGTGCTTCTTCCAGCCCAGCACTCCTAATGATGTACTCTGCATAGAAGTTAAATAAGCAGGGTGACAATATACAGCCTTGACATACTCCTTTTCCTATTTGGAACCAGTCTGTTGTTCCATGTCCAGTTCTAACTGTTGCTTCCTGACCTGCATATAGGTTTCTCAAGAGGCAGGTCAAGTGGTCTGGTATTCCCATCTCTTTCAGAATTTTCCACAGTTTATTGTGATCCACATTGTCAGGGCCCAGCCCCGGTAGATCCAGGGAATTCGAAGGGTGGATGGAGTCAGCTAGGAAAGACTTATTTATTTATTAATATAAGATTAGATTAGGAAGAAATAGTGTAGTAGGAAAAATTAAGTGGAGAGAAGAGACTGATTAACTTGGGTTACATGGAAAACCAATAAAGTTCCAGACAAGGAGCTTGCACCATCTACGTTAGGCCGCCGGCGTCCGTTTGAATATCGGAGAGTGCCCGCCTTGGGCTCTCTCTCTTAAGGATCTTAAAAGCCGGGACAAGTAAGTAGACATAGTGAGCCTCCATGCCCCAGATGGGAATTCAGCCTGAAATCAGAGTAAAGAGGAGACACGGGGAAACCAGTCCAGCGACTGGCTCTCCTTCTATTGTCCTTCAAGGCCTTTTATACTTTTGATTATACATAGAGATCAGTGGGTAATACAAAATTATGTAGCCTTAGCAGCCCAGATTCTTTCTGTATATCTTTTTGTATACAAAATGTCTCAGGTGATTTACATTATCTTCTGGCCAAGAGGCTTGTTAACACTTTTGGCTCTCTTCCTTAATGAATGTTAATTTCGTTTCCCCTAAGCGTTTTTCTTCAATCTGTATCTCCTTAAAGCACTAAAGTTACATCTCTATAGAACAAAGGTGCAGTGGGTTATAACAAAGAAGGTACTTAACTCAAAGATCTACCAGGTCTACTACTTGTTTTTCTATATACCAACTATATCTAAAAATAAAGGATATGAAAATTTGGCAGCAAGTATTGGCTCAGCAAATGAAACCTTTAATCAGTCCTATTCTAATGATTTTGACTCTTGGAAGCCCCTACATTCCTAGGATGTTTTAAGCTTCCTGTGCCTCCTGCGGTCAGGAGGCCTCAAACAATCACTTGCACAGCTGTACGAGTCCTGCAGGCAGGCTAGAAAGCCATCAGAGGGGTTTTTGGATTGAAACACTCTTTCAAATGCAGAAGACTAAAGCCCTGAATTGACTTTTTCCAGAGAATGTCAGAAGAGTAGAAAAGCAGGCAGATTCTTATTTTTGTGGGGTGGATGCTCAGGAAATTCCAGGAGGGAAAACCTGAGGTCTGATTAGCCTTGCCGTCAGAGCTCTGCCGCATGACCTTGTCACAAGTGGAATTCCTCACGCTGGCTCCCAGCACCACACAGTTAAAGGCTTTGGCATAGTCAATAAAGCAGAAATAGATGCTTTTCTGGAACTCTTTTGCTTTTTCCATGATCCAGCAGATGTTGGCAGTTTGATCTCTGGTTCCTCTGCCTTTTCTAAAACCAGCTTGAATATCTGGAAGTTCACAGTTCACGTATTACTGAAGCCTGACTTGGAGAATTTTGAGCATTACTTTACTAGCATGTGAGATAAGAGCAATTGTGCAGTAGTTTGAGCATTCTTTGGCATTGCCTTTCTTTGGGATTAGAATGAAAACTGAACTTTTCCAGTCCTGTGGCCACTGCTGAGTTTTCCAAATTTGCTGTCATATTGAGTGCGACACTTCCACAGCATCATCTTTCAAGATTTGAAATAGCTCAACTGGAATTTCAACACCTCCACTAGCTTTGTTCATAGTGATGCTTTCTAAGGCTCACTTGACTTCACATTCCAAGATGTCTGGCTCTAGGTGAGTGATCACACCATCATAATTATCTGGGTCGTGAAGATCTTTTTTGTACAGTTCTTCTGTGTATTCTTGCCACCTCTTCTTAATATCTTCTGCTTCTGTAGGTCCAGACCATTTCTGTCCTTTATCGAGCCCATCTTTGCATGAAATGTTCCCTTGGTATCTCTAATTTTCTTGAAGAGATCTCAAGTCTTTTTCATTCTGTTGTTTTCCTCTATTTCTTTGCTTTGATCACTGAGGAAGGCTTTCTTATCTCTTCTTGCTATTCTTTGGAACTCTGCATTCAGATGCTTATATCTTTCCTATTCTCCTTTGCTTTTCACTTCTCTTCTTTTCACAGCTATTTGCAATGCCTCCCCAGACAGCCATTTTGCTTTTTTGCATTTCTTTTTCTTGGGGATGGTCTTGATCCCTGTCTGCTGTACCATGTCACAAACCTCTGTCCATAGTTCATCAGACACTCTTATCTATCAGAGCTAGTCCCTTAAATCTATTTCTCACTTCTACTGTATAATCATAAGGGATTTGATTTAGGTCATACCTGAATGGCCTAGTGGTTTGCCCTACTTTCTTCAATTTGAGTCTGAATTTGGCATTAAGGAGCTCATGATCTGAGCCACAGTCATCTCCCAGACTTGTTTTTGCTGACTGTAGAGAGCTTTTCCATCTTTGGCTGCAAAGAATATAATCAATATGATTTCGGTGTTGACCTTCTGGTGATGTCAATGTGTATAATCTTCTCTTGTGTTGTTGAAAGAGTGTTTTTGCTATGACCAGTGCATTTTCTTGGCAAAACTCATTTAGCCTTTGCCTTGCTTCATTCCGTATTCCAAGGCCAAATTTGCCTGTTACTCCAGGTGTTTCTTGACTTCCTACTTTTGCATTCCAGGCCCCTATAATGAAAAGGACATCTTTTTTGGGTGTTAGTTCTAAAAGGTCTTGTAAGTCTTCACAGAACCGTTCAACTTCAACTTCTTCAGCATTACTGGTTGGGTCATAGACTTGGATTACCATGGTGTTGAATGGTTTGCCTTGGAAATGAACAGAGATCATTCTGTCATTTTTGAGATTGTATCCAAGTACTCCATTTTGGACTCTTTTGTTGACCATGATGGCTACTCCATTTCTTCTGAGGGATTCCTGCTCGCAGTAGTAGATATAATGGTCGTCTGAGTTAAATTCACCCATTCCAGTCCATTTTAGTTCACTGATTCCTAGAATCTTGACGTTCACTCTTGTCATCTCCTGTTCGACCACTTCCAATTTGCCTTGATTCTTGGACCTGACATTCCAGGTTCCTATGCAATATTGCTCTTTACAGCATTGGACCTTGCTTCCATCACCAGTCACATCCACAACTGGTATTGTTTTTGGTTTGGCTCCATCCCTTCATTCTTTCTGGAGTTATTTCTCCACTGATCTCCAGTAACATATTGGGCACCTACCGACCTGGGGAATTCCTTTTTCAGTATCCTATCATTTTGCCTTTTCATACTCTTCATGGGGTTCTCAAGGCAAGAATACTGAAGTGGTTTGCCATTCCCTTCTTCAGTGAACCACATTCTGTCAAACCTCTCCACCATGACCCACCTATCTTGGGTGGCCCAACAGGACATGGCTTAGTTTCATTGAGTCAGACGAGGCTGTGATCCATGTGATTAGATTGACTAGCATAATACATTACAATATACTAAAAGGGCATAACTTATATAGAGTGTCTCTTCTCATGGATCTTTTCTTGTTATTTACTTCTGTTGCAAACCATGCTGCAATGAATACTCATATTCTCCTTGAGGGGGTAGGACCTGAGTTTGTCTAACTTAAACTTGGAAAGCATAACTGCTGGATTCGTGAGCTCAGTACATTTTCCGCTTTGCTGGATTACTGCCAAATTACTCTCCAAAGAGCTGTTTACCTCCCACAGCAGTATAAATCAGTACCTGTTATTTCACACCCTGGCAGCCTTTGGTATTTTGAGAATTACTCTACTTTTTTTAATCTAATGAATGAAAACTCCATTATCTCATGTGATTTGTGATCCTTATAAGAAATCTACAAAGACAGGCTTTATAGAAAATTGAGGTTGGAATAACATCAAATACAGGAAATTACTACAACTAATGAGAGAATTTGCTCAGCCATTTCTTCCATTAACACAACTGCAGCAACCATTTGGCATCTTGGCCGGCTGTAGGCTTTGGACTTCAGCAACATGACCACCTTAGCCCAAGTTCTATGAGAAGTCAAGTTCAGCTTTTCATATAAGGAAAAGCATCTAGATAAGGTTTAACAGACTATCGTTGGAATGCAACCCTCACTTTAGGTCTGGCTCCTATACTTTTACTTGAAGTTGAATATGAGTATATGGTCACTTACATACCACATGAAAAAATCCTTTTCTCACCTCCAGGTAATTCCATCCACTGGACACGACCTCAGAAACCCAGGGCACTCACAGAGGATGTTTACCAACCCAGGGCTCCGTCTGCAGAGGTGGAGATGACAGCCTACGTGCTCCTTGCTCACCTCACGGCCCAGCCTGCCCTGACCTCGGAGGACCTCACCCCTGCCACGAGCATCGTGAAGTGGATCTCAAAGCAGCAGAATTCCCAGGGGGGCTTCTCTTCCACCCAGGTCCGTGCTTAGCCAGAACCTTTCACTTCACCTTCAGGTAGCAAAATGTTTGAACAAGATACAAACATTCAAAAGAAGAAAAAAATGAAGATACAAATGCTTGAAATGAAGAAAAATGTTATTAGTATTGAAGGATGGTGAGAAATAAGGATACATGATCAGAACCATACAGTCCAAGGCAGATATGCAAAAGATATGGTTCTGTCATCTATCTAAGGATTATAATCAATCTTAAAATGAGGATTCTACTACTGAAGTAGTGAGGGGAACAGGAAATAGGAAACCGAAGCTCCTTTTGTGGCAGCTAACATGGATTTTGGTTTTCCCTGGTAACTCAGCTGGTAAAGAATCCTCCTGTGATGCAGGAGACCTTGGTCCTATCCCTGAGTTGGGAAGTTCCCCAGGAGAAGGGATAGGCTATCCACTGCAGTATTCTTGGGCTTTCCTGGTGGCTCAGACAGTAAAGAATCTGCCTGCAATGCGGGATACCTGGGTTCAATCCCTGGGTTAGGAAGATACCCTGGAGAAGGGAAAGGCTAACCACTCCAGTATTCTTACCTAGAGAATTCCATGGACAGAAGAGCCTGGCAGGCTACAGTCCATGGGGTCGCAAAGAGTCAGACATGACTGAGTGACTTTCAGTATTCACTAACATGGACTTTTGGGTCTTTCAAGGGCTGTCATGCCTACGTGGGTCCTCTCATCTGTCTCTTCCAGGACACAGTGGTAGCTCTCCACGCCTTGTCCAGATATGGAGCAGCCACTTTCACCAGGACTAGCAAGGCTGCACAGGTGACCATCAAGTCTTCAGGGACATTTTCCACAAAATTCCAAGTGGAAAACAGCAACCGCCTGTTGCTACAGCAGGTTTCATTGCCAGAGGTGCCTGGAGAGTACAGCATGTCAGTCACAGGAGAAGGATGTGTTTACCTCCAGGTGAGATTCTGGGGACAGAAGGTCCAGAGTCACCATGGTCACTGAAAAGTCCTAACTCAGTGAGCGATGGCACAAATGAGAGAAAGAGTTGAGGTATCTGGGAGGAGTCCTGGAGAAGGAAAAATCATAGATTTTTCTCTGTTCCACAGACATCTTTGAAATACAATATTCTCCTGAAAAAAGACGAGTTCCCATTTGCTTTGGAGGTGCAGACATTGCCTCAAACTTGTGATGGACGCGAAGCCCACACTAGCTTCCAGATCTCACTGAATATCAGGTAAGACCTCTAACTGCATCATGTAGTTCTGGGTATAACAGCCAATCTTCTCACTAGAACTCCACATTAAGCAGAGCAGCGTGACAGTGAATGTCTGTTCTGCATTTACTGAAAAAGCAACCTGTTCCCATATTGACGCAGAATTTCTCAGTGATGGAGTTTACATTGTATATCCCCCACTGCAGGATCTCTTAGTGTCTAATCTCCTTATTTACAGCTTATTAATCCCCCTCAATAATAATTACATAAAGAACATTACCCCTTGCCTCTAACCTGAATTCCTGATTTTATTCTAATGTTATGATTCATCCTGATTTCATTCTATTGTCATGAAATCTAATATTATTCTTGCTTTATCCAGGACAAAGGTGGAGACCTCTTGAAACGTATGAATAGAAGGGAGTAGTGACTCTTTAGTTAGAATTTCTACTGGTGATAATTAAATCTCAGATTACATATAAAATAATCAATCTGGGGGAAATACATACATATGCAGCCATTTTCAAATAACTACTAGGCTATCTGTATCTGTACACAAGAATATTATGAGCAAAAAAAAAAAAGAATATTATGAGCAAACTCTGGCAGATAGTGAAAGACAAAAGAGCCTGGCATCCTGTAGTCTATGGGATCGCAAAGAGTCAGACCCAACTTAGTGACTGAACAACAAGAATATTATAACCTGGTTGGGGATATTATTCAGGAAAAAAAAAAAAAAACAAAAACAAAGTACATGTAACAAATAACTGGATAAATTAGCAATCTTATGCCCATCTATGCTTTTGAACTGTGGTGTTGGAGAAGACTCTTGAGAGTCCCTTGGACTGCAAGGAGATCCAACCAGTCCATCCTAAAGGAAATCAGTACTGAATAGTCATTGGAAGGACTGTTGCTGAAGCTGAAACTCCAATACTTTGGCCACCTGATGTGAAGAACTGACTCATATGAAAAGACCATGATGCTGGGAAAGAGTGAAGGTGGGAGGAGAAGGGGACGACAGAGGATGAGATGGTTGGATGGCATCAGCAACTCGATGGACATGAGTTTGAGTAAACTCCGGGAATTGGTGATGGACAGGAAGGCCTGGCATGGTGCAGTCCATGGGGTCGCAAAGAATCGGACATGACTGAGCGACTGAACTGAACTGCCCAACTATGCATCACTTATAGAGCTTTCTTAAAAGGCAGATTCTCAGAGGTCACACCCATGAAATTCTGATTCATCTGGTCTGGAGTAAGGCCTGGTCTCTGTGGCTTCAACAGGCTCCCCTGAAGATTCTAATGCACAGCCAGTTTTTTGAGCTACTTGATAAGAAATTTAGGAAGATTTCTGGTACCTTTCAGGACTCTTATGTGCTTACTGGACATAGAAAAAAAGTATTTAATAACGCAGAAAATCCTAACTCCTTTCTTCCCTGGATTTTTAGTTATATTGGAAGCCGTCAAGCCTCCAACATGGCAATTGTTGACGTGAAGATGGTATCTGGCTTCATTCCCTTGAAACCAACAGTGAAAATGGTAGGTCTACATAAGCCCAGGAGACTCTATTTTATTTAATGTTTTATATATCTCTAGACTAAGACATTAATATAAAATACTATTAAATCAACTCCTACCAAAGACATTACTTTCACCAAATGCAGAAATATAATTTAGCATGTTTGTATGGGGAGCATGTTTCTTTTCTCATTAAACTTTGCTTTAATGGGTTTCAAAATTTTGTGATGAATTTTTTGGTCATATTTCCATTAAGATATTAATTTGAAATATTAATTTTTAAGTACTAATAACCCAAAACTGCCACCCATGAAAAACAAATGGTCTGTAAAATATTCTCCTTTTCTTCTAGTTTTATGAAGCATTGTTATCATTAACTAGTCTTTCACTACTAACTTCAGTGGTCAATTCAGATAATTTTGAGACTGTTCTTCCACCATGGATCACACTGGGGTGGCAGGTATTAGAGGTCATATTAATTTAGTCTTCTGAACTTCCTGGGCATACCTGGATGCTGGATGCCAGCTCCAGCATCCTTCCTGTCCACTGCTTAGTGACACAGCAACAGCCTGTCTCCTGTCATGAACAGCACTATGCTAGGAGCCACATCTACTAGGAAAAAAAGTATTGGCAGGCTCCTATTTTAATGGAGCTTAAAAAATAAAGCATAAGCACATGAGCTAGTGAAAAAAATATGAAGAAGTTTGACATAAACTAGAACTATTGCAGAAGTACAGAGAAAACTGAGAATAAGAAAAAGTAAAGAAAAAAAAGCCTCCTTAAAGGAATGGAATGTGAATTGAACCTTGAAATATGGGTAATTTCTAATTTTTTCCCTGTTCCTCAAATAAATCAACTTTATACATAGGTCCTGTATCATACTAATATTAAACCCTGCATCCCAATTACCTTTCCTTTTTAATTTTGCCACATTATTGTCTTTGCTTGTAAAAAGCGTTTCAAAAAATTTCATCCTTAGGCTTAGTTTGGTAATAAACATTCTTTTCTCTGGTTCCCCAGAGTTTTCATCTGTTTACTAACATTTACAATGTCTTAATTTTCTTCAGCTAGAAAGATCTGACGTGAGCCGAACAGAAGTTAGCAACAATCATGTTTTGATTTATCTGGATAAGGTGAGCTCCCTGCCAATCTAGTTGCAAAAATATACAGATAAGACATTTTTGGAGACATCATCTCCATACTAAAAATTTGAGAATTCTAACATTAGTTCCAATGAATATTCTCCTCTCCTCTATATATATTTCATCTGGGACTATGGAAAGAAATGGCTTGTTATATATAATATTTGGATATGCATATTTCTAGGAACCCCCAAAAGCAAGAAATTCTCCACAAAAGATGCTGACTTATGTGCACAAGTTATTTTGCAAATACTGCATAATAGAAGGAAGAAACCATTGGGGTTAGTCAATTACTATATCAGCATCCTAGGTGACACCAAAGGTAAAGAGTCCACCTGCCAATGCAGGAGACTTAAAAAGACAAGGGTTTGATCCCCGGGTCAGGAAGATGCCCTGGAGGAGTAAATGGCAACCAACTCCAGTATTCTTGCCTGGGAAATCCCTTAGACAGAGGAGCCTGGTGGGCTATAGTCCTTGGCATCGCTAAGGGTTGCACATGACTCAGCACACACACATTTCAACATCACATCAGTAAAACAAAAGGGTAATATACTATCAATCTCAGGAAGGACTTAGACCATAAAATATAGGATCAGTCCACCAATAAACCAATCTGATTTTATAGTTGTGTGTTGTTACATAATTTATTTGTTCCCATATTAATGGATATTATAGCTTACAATTTTATGAAACTTAAGTCTGCAGTGACCTGCCTTTTATATTCTTTTTTTTTTAACTTTTTATTTTGTACAGGAGTATAGCCAGTTGGGCTTCCCAGGTGGCTCAGTGGTAAAAAATAAAATAAAAAATAAAACCTACCTGCCAATGCAGAAGACATAACAGACAAGAGTTCAATCCCTGGTTCAGGAAGATCCCCTTGAGGAGAGCATGGCAACCCACTCCAGTATTCTTGCCTGGAAAATCTCATGGACAGAGAAGCCTGGTGGGCTGTAGTCCATAGGGTCGCAAAGAGCCAGACATGACTGAGCGACTTAGCATGCATACATTAGCCAATTAACAATGCTGTGTCAGTTTCAGGTGAAAAGTGAAAGGACTCAGCCATATATATACATGTATTTTGAGATAATAAGTAGTTCTGCATGATAGAGAAGTGAAAGTATTGAATTCTGATACTTAAAAATAAACATAGGTATTCAAACAATAAAAAGCATACATCATTCACCCCTATTAACAGAGCCATGAACTCACATTAATGGGAGCGTATGAATAGTTTTAGTTATTTAAGAAACAGTTTGGAGAAGTTTTCATCTACTTTGAGAGCTTTTAACCCAATTTAAGGGCTCTGTTAGTTGACAAAAAGTTTTTCCCCCAAATAGGTGAATACTTAAACTCACTCAAAGAGAGATGGAAGCTCCCTGGAGGGTCATTTACTTCCTTTTTGCTTTATAGGTGACAAATGAGACCCTGACCTTGACCTTCACAGTTCTGCAAGACATCCCAGTAAGGGATCTGAAACCAGCCATAGTGAAAGTCTATGACTATTATGAGACAGGTGAGTGAGAACAACATTCACACAGAAATTAAATTCTTGATCACAGAGATTTATATTTGAAAGATGTGTTGGGCCAGTTCATTAAACTAACTGCTCTCATCAGTTCATGTGTCTCCACCAAGTCTGATTCTCCTGTCTTTGTCTTCTACACAAACATTGTAGAAATTACCTACTGTATAAATGTACTATTCCTAATACAAAGCACCTGTAGGATATCTAGTTCTCTTTTCTTCAGATAAAATCAACTTAGGACAATATGAAATTTAAATAAGTATGATATCTAAACTGCTGCCCTTCAAGAGTAACATAAAGTATTTGAAGACACAAGGCAGTAAGAACACATCAAATGAATGATGCTGGTGTTTCTGATACAATTCTTCCCACAATAAAGATTCTTTCACTAACCTGTATCCCATCGATGTTTGCTTTCCTTCTCACTTTGCTTGATTGTTTTTGTTTTTATTCAGATGAGTTTGCAGTTGCTGAGTACAGTGCTCCTTGCAGCAAAGGTAAGCAAAACTCCTTCCAGATGGAGTGAGAACCACTTTGTCTCCCCTCAAATCTCCTCCATAAAATTCTTGCTAAATATTTTTCATGGATATCATACTGCTCAAGGTGCAACTTATTGCAAAATTAAAAAAAAATACCTTTATTGAAAAGGGGCCCCTGATAGTCAAATCTCAGATAGTTCATAGAACTGCAAGTTGAATCATTTTAAGTAATGAATCTCATTTCCACTATACTAACTGGATTTCCTCTGGCAATATGCCACCCAGATCTCGGAAGGAATTTTCACTGCTCCAGAAACCCATGTCCATCTGAACTTTCTCTCCTTTCCACTAACATAGATACTGGAAATGCTTAAAGACCATGTCAATGAAAACTACTTTCCTGGAGTCCCTGTTCCACAGACTCAGATCTCCATGGAAGAAGACAGTTTTTAACATCTCTGAAGGCTTGTTGAATAAACTTTCTTTTTTTTTTTTTTTCTGGTCAGTCTCTATCACTGTTTCCTCATTTACTCAATAAATGTTTATTAAAATTCCATGTGATTCCCAATAGACTCCTGAGATAAA
This sequence comes from Ovis aries, assembly GCF_016772045.2. NCBI lineage: Eukaryota > Metazoa > Chordata > Mammalia > Artiodactyla > Bovidae > Ovis > Ovis aries. Next base: position 206,472,425 of record NC_056056.1, read on the forward strand.
AATTCATAGAAAGGGGTATCTGTGCTGGCTCAGTGGTAAAGAATCCACCTGCCAATGCTGGAGACAAGGATTTGATCCCTGGTCAGGAAAGATACCACATCTTGAGGAGCAGCTAAGCCCATGTGCAACAACTATTGAGTCTGTGCTCTAGCACTCAGGAGCTGCAACTACTGAGCCCCCGTGCTGCAACTACTGAAGTCAGCACACACTAGAGCCCATGCTCTGCAACAAGAGAAGCCACTGCAATGAGAAGCCCACACACTGCAAGTAGAGACTTGCCCCCACTCACCACAACTAGAGAAAGCCTTTGTGCAGCAATACAGACCCAGCACAGCCAAAAATAAATAAATAAAATTACTGTTTAAAAAGTCAAGAGTTAAGGGATTTCAAAAATGAGAAACATTGCAGAGATGGTAGTCTGAGTAGGCTTCATTTAAAGGTTGCAGGGAAAAGAAGAAAGCATTGTATAATGTACTAGGAGCATTTAAAGCATATTTGGTTATGGCAGTACTCTAAGAAAAAGCCAGAGTGGATTCATGAGAGAACAAAAGGCTGCCTGGAGGAAGAAAACTTTCCACATTAAAGGGAAGTAATAAAATAGAAAGTTGACTGTCCAACATAGGGAGGCAGCATAATTAATTGGGACTTGATTTGAATTGGAAGTTATGTGTCCTGAGAACCAAATCTGCCATTGACCAATACATGTGATCAGTTAGCTAACCTTGGGTATCAGATTCAGTGAAGGATGACAGATTGAAAATACTGAAGAGTTGATTCAAAGAGAAGTGAGTTTTCCTAGAGGAAAGAATACATAGGAGTCAAAGCCTAAATAAGAGTGTTACATTGAAACATCTTTTTTTTTGGAACTTTAAGCCAGAACCAAAGGATGAATATAAACTCAAGGAGATACTCATATGCATTAAATCATCCATCATATGGATGGAGGAGTAGAAGCTTCCAGAGTTTGAAGAGAAGATCCCTGGAAAGTCCTAGGAGTCCTAGTCTTCATTTGGTTGAGTCTGACAGAGCCTGGATGCTATAAACTAAAAACTGTGAAGGTCTTTGAAGTTCAAGCACCCTTAGCTCTGTCTCCAGGCTAGGCAAAATAAAAGCTAAAAGCTATCACCCTGGAACTTCCCTGGCTATCCAGTGGTTAACACTTTGCCTTCCAATGCAGTGCGGGGGGGGGGGGGGGGGGGGGGGGGGGGGGGGAGGTCCGATCCCCGGTCAGGGAGCTAAGATCATATGTGCCTCTTAGCCAAAAAATATAAAACAAAGCAATATTATAACGAATTCAATAAAAACTTTAAAAATGGTCCACATCAAAAAAACCTTTAAGAAAGAAAGTTAATCGCCTTTGTGCTAGATTCTACTCTAAGCACTTCATAGGTATTAATATATCAACCCTATGAAACAGGTATTATAACAACTGAGGATTCCCTGGTGGCTCAGACAGTAAGCAAATCTACCTGCAATGCAGGAGACTAGGGTTGGGAAGATCCCCTGGAGGAGGAAATGGCAGCTCACTCAAGTATTCTTGCCTAGAGAATCCCAAGGACAGAGGAGCCTGGCGAGCTACAGTCCAAGAGGTCACAAAGAGTTGGGGACACAACTGAGTGACTAACACTTTCACTTGCAAAACAAGTGAGGACACTGAGGCACAGAGAGGTGTAATTTCTCCAATTTATTCAGGGAGTAAATGGCTAAACCAGAATTCAATATCAAGAAGTCTGGCTTCCAAGTCTACACTCATAACCTCAAACCATTCTGCCTCTCCAGACAACAAGGCCAAGGAAAAAACATTTCAGAGCTGAATACATGTTATAATTAGATCAATCTAAGGCATGAAATATAAAAGAAATTAGGGGTATTACTGCTGCTGCTGCTAAGTCACTTCAGTCATGCCCGACTCTGTGCAACCCCATAGACGGCAGCCCACCAGGCTCCTCTGTCCCTGGGTTTCTCCAGGCAAGAATACTGGAGTGGGTTGCCGTTTCCTTCTCCAATGCATGTATGCATGCTAAGTCACTTCAGTCATGTCTGATTCTGTGCGACCCTATGGACAGCAGCCCACAAGGCTCCTCTGTCCACGGGATTCTCTAGGCAAGAATACTGGAGTGGGTTGCCATTTCCTTCTCCAAAGAGCATGACTAAAGGAAATAAACTGACAGGATTATAATAAATTCTATCACTTAGTCTAGTCCTTTTTCCTTTGTTTTTATGGAAGTCATGACTGCAAAAGTACCTGAAGGGTATGCTTGTTGCAAATCAATCACTGTATCTCCTTGGACCAAGAAGACTCACTCAAGAAACATTTATTCATTCATTCCAGTGTGTCAGGCACTATATTCCATGCTATGATGCAAAATTGAATACATTGGGATTCTTTCCTTAGAGAAATTACACTGAAGAATAAAAGAAACAGTTTCATATTTGGCTTATTGTAATACTACATGATAAATATTGCAAACTATTACTAGGATGGACTCCAGATACAATGACCTTCTCAAGTTTTGACATACCACATTCAAATTCTGATATTCTGGTAATTACCAGTCACTCTGTATGAATTCTTTTATAATTCACTTCACTTTTCATTGTAAGAGGATTTTGGACATTATTTTCATAACCAGAGAGACCTGGACACTCTTGAGTCATGAATTTTTGCATTGTGTTCTTTATCCTGAAGAAAATATCTAATTATAATTGAAAATAGATCTGCCACCAGCCTACTGGTTGGGAATCATGGAATTAAAATTCAGCAGACTTTTAAAGAATGATATATCTTGACAACATCAAATTTCATGAACTATTTATTCTTTCTGTAAAAGTATGTGGAGAAATGACTGTAAATGAGATAGAGAGGTCAGAGGTTGATTGTGTGGTTATGGCAGGAATTCAAAGAGAAAGAAATAGAATATTTGATCTACCTCGGAAGAATAAATGTCTTTTATATTCAGGTAAACTCTACTGATAAATCAAAAGTTAATACTGGGAGGTGAGGGTATAACAGTTTACTGTATGAAAGAGGTCACAAGAATTCAGAATATATTAGGAAACATCTAAACAATGGCAACATATGTGGCTGGAAACAGAATGAGAAAGCACTCTCCGTATCAATACAGAAATATCTCCAGGATTATACTGTTATGAGAAAACAATAGAGCAAAGGACAGGGTACATAATACAGGCTCTTAAATAATAAGGGGAGGGGAAGGAAATAACGTGTCCTTTTTTTGCACTTACATAAACTAAGACTAGAATGATGTCCACCAGAAAGAAAAAAAAAAAAAAAGCTACTAAAAATGTATTTGCCTGGGACTTGCCCAATGGTCCAGTGGTTAAGAATCCACCTTCCAATGTAGGGGAAATGAGTTCGATCCCTAGTCAGAGAACTAGGATCCCACGTGCCACCAGGCAACTAAGCCTGAGTGGCTATAGCGCTGAGTGACTTCACTTCACTTCACTTCAAGCTGTGTGTTAGTCCCTCAACCGTGTCCGACTCTTTGCGACCCCATGAACTGTAGCCTGCCAGGCTTCTCTGTCCATGGACTTCTTCAGGCAAAAATACTGCAGTGGATTGCCATTCCCTTCTCCAGAGGATCTTCCAGCCCAAGGATAAAACCTTGGCTTCCTGAATCACAGCAGATTCTTTACTGTTTGAGTTACAGGGAAGTCCTTGAATTCAGTACCTGTCCTTCTGCACAAGAAAAAAGAAAACCTACTCTATGAAGTACAATTAAAGACATCTTACTTCATAATCCTCATTTGGTCTTAAATACTCCACATATCTGGTTTTGTGAAAATTATTTTCCTGCTCTTGTTTCTGTTTATCCTCCACTTATTCGATTTCTCCTCTTCCTTTCCACAAATGTTTATCTATTTCTCCTCAGCTTTTGTCTACTTAAGAAGACAAGAGACAAGCTTTTGAAAATTGAATAGCACATATTCACCGTGATCTATTAAATAGTCTTACAACAAAAACTAACACTTGGAACCTCCCTGGTGGTCCAGTGCTTAAGACAATGAGCTCCCAATGCAGGGCACCCAGGTTCAAACCCTGATCAGGGAACTAGATCCCACGTGCCACAACTAAGACTCAGCACAAATAAATAAATAATTAATTTAAAAAAAGAAAAAAACTAACAGCTTTATTCCAGTTGGTTCCAATTATGTTAATACATTATTTGTGGTAGTAGTTTATTAGTTTCTAGTTACTTGATTTTTAAAAGTTTAGTGTGCATCAGAATCACCTAAAAGACTTGCTAAAATATGTCAAAGCACTTGAATAGGTATTTCTCTAAAAATATATAAATGACATATAAGTACCTGAAAGAACAACAAACTGTGGAAATTTCTTAAAGAGATGGGACTACCAAGACCGCCTTACCTGCCTCCTGAGAAATCTGTATGCAGGTCAAGAAGCAGCAGTTAGAACTGGACATGGAACAACAGACTAGTTCCAAATAGGGAAAGGAGTACCTCAAGGCTGCATATTGTCACTCTGCTTATTTAACTTACATGTGGTGTATATCATGTGAAGTGCCGGGCTGGATGAAGCACAAGCTGGAATTAAAATTTCCAGGAGAAATATCAATAACCTCAGATATGCAGATGACACCACCCTTATGGCAAAAAAGGAAGAAGAACTAAAGAGCCTTTTGATGAAAGTGAAAGAGGTGAATGAAAAAATTGGCTTAAAACTCAACATTAAGAAAACTTAGATCATAGTATCTGGTCCTATCACTTCATGGCAAGTAGATGGAGAAACAAAGCAAACAAAGAGACTATGTTTGGGCTCCAAAATCACTGCAGATGGTGACTGCAGCCATGAAATTCAAAGATGCTTGCTCCTTGGAAGAAAAGCTATGACAAATCTAGACAGCGTATTAAAAAGCAGAGACATGACTTTGCTGACAAAGGTCCATCTAGTCAAAGCTATGGTTTTTCCAGTAGTTATGTATGGATGTGAAAGTTGGATTATAAAGAAAGCTAAGTGCCAAAGAATGGATGCTTTTGAATTGTGGTGTTGGAGAAGACTCTTGAGAGTCCCTTGGACTGCAAGGAGATCCAACCAGTCCATCCTAAAGGAAATCAGTCCTGAATATTCACTGGAAGGACTGATGCTGAAGCTGAAACTCCAGTACTTTGGCCACCTGATGCAAAGAACTGACTCATTGGAAAAGACCTTGATGCTGGGAAAGATTTTAAAGGCAGGAGGAGAAGGGGATGACAGAGGATGAGATGCTTGGATGGCATCACCAATTCAATGGACATGAGTTTGGGCAAGCTCCGGGAGTTGGTGATGGACAGGGAAGCCTGGTGTGTTGCAGTCCATGGGATCTCAAAAAGTCAGATATGACTGAGTGACTGAACTGACTGACCTGAAAGAACCCTGATACTATTACTGATTAGAGAAACATAAATTGAGACCATAATAAGATACCACTTTATATCTACAAAAATGGCTATAATTGTTTTAAAAATTAACAAGTGTTGTCAAGGATGTAGAGAAATTATAGCCTTTGTATAGCTGCCAGGAATGTCAAATGGTGCAGCTTCTGTGAAAAAGTGTGCTGGAGCCTCAAAAAGTTAAACATAAAATTACTATATGATTCGACAGTTCCACTTCTAAGGATATATCTCCAAAGAATTGGAAAAGAAAACTCAGATACTTGTATGCCATTGTTCACAGCACCATTAGTCACAATAAGTTAGTAATCAAAAATCCATCAACAGATGATGAAGGGATATATAAAAGGTGGTATGTACCTACAGTGGAAAATTATTTGGCCATAAAAAAGGGATACAGTTCTGACATTTCTACAACTGGATGAAACTTGAAAACATTATGCTAAGTGAAATAAGCCACAAACAAAAGGACGAATATTGTATGATTCCACTTATATGAAATATCTAGAAGAGAAGACGTCTTAGAAACAGAAAGTAGACTAGAGGATACCAGGGACAGGGGATAGGTGGAAGACTGGGGAGCTATTACCTAATGGATACAAAGCATCTCTTAAGAATGGCTAAAAGGTATTGGAGATAAAATAGTGGTGATGATTATACAACATTGCATATATACTTAAAGCCACTGAATTATGCATTTAAATAATGGTTGAAATGACAATTTTTATACTTTATATACTTCACTATAGTAAAAACACCAAAAAAATCCAATTTTAGGCATATCATAGTGAAAATTCAGAAAACGAAGACAAAGAACATATATTAGAATGAACAGATTACTCAAAAACAGTAATTGAAGCCAGAAGATAACAAAATATCTCAAAACACTGAGAGAAAATATCTTCAAATCTAAAAATATACACCTAGATAACTTACAGACAAGGGTCAAAAAAATTTTAGGTAAACAAAAGGCAGACTGGGAGAGGATACTTTTAATTCAAATAAACAATTATTAGTCCCTAACAGAGAACAGACTTGTGGTTGCCAAGGGAGATGGTTTGGGAGAGGGATGGAGCTGGAGTTCGGGGTTAGCAGATGTAGCTATTACATATATAGAATAGATAAACAACAAGGTCCTACTGTATAGCACAAGGAACTATATCCAATCTATTGGGATAATCTATAATGAAGAAGAGCATGTGTGTGTGTGTGTGTGTGTGTGTGTGTGTGCATGCCTGCTTAGTCTCTTCAGTCATGTCCCACTCTTTGCAACCCTAAAGACTGTAGCCCGTCAGGCTCCTCTGTCCATGGGATTCACCAGGCAAGAATACTGTAGTGGGTTGCCATGCCTTTTTCCAGATAGATAGATAGATAGATAGATAGATAGATAGATAGATAGATACACACACATATATAAATTATATATAACTGAATCACTTTGTACAGCAGAAATTAACACAGCATTGTAAATCAACTGTACTTCAATTTTAAAAATATTAGTGTCTAGAATGTATCTTTTAAGGGTATAAATCATCATGAATAAGAAAAATCAATAGAAAAATTAACAAAGACATGAAACAATTAAAGGATATATAAGTAAGTAAAGTCACTCAGTCATGTCCAACTCTTTGTAACCCTGTGGACTGCAGCCCACCAGGCTCCTAAGTCCATGGGATTCTCCAGACAAGAATACTGGAGTGGGTTGCCATTTCCTTCTCCAGGGGATCTTCCCTACCCAGGGATCGAACCCGGGTCTCCCGCATTGGAGGTAGACACTTTAACCTCTGAGCCACCAGGGAAGCCCTATATATATCCTAAAGGATATATAAGTGGTTGGTAAACACAGGAATACCTAGCCTGTTTAGTAATCAGAAACACACAAATTAAAACAACATTATTTAGCCCATGTCCAAGTCGGACATGACTGAGTGACTTCACTTTCACTTTTCACTTTCCTGCATTGGAGAAGAGAATGGCAACCCACTCCAGTGTTCTTGCCTGGAGAATCCCAGGGATGGGGGAGCCTGGTGGGCTGCCGTCTATGGGGTTGCACAGAGTCAGACACGACTGAAGTAATTTATCAGCAGCAGCAAGGTAAGAGAAACCCAAGTAAGACGGTAGGTGTTGCAAGGGGGCATCAGAGGGAAGATCCACTGAAACCATAATCACAGAAAACTAGGCAATCTAATCACACTACGACCACAGCCTTGTCTAACTCAATGAAACTAACCATGCCCCGTGGGGCCACCGAAGACAGGCGGGTCATGGTGGAGAGGTCTGACAGAATGTGGTCCACTGGAGAAGGAAATGGCAAACCACTTCAGTATTCTTGCCTTGAGAACCCCAGAACAGCATGAAAAGGCAAAATGATAGGATACTGAAAAAGGAACTCCCCAGGTCAGTAGGTGCCCAATATGCTACTGGAGATCAGAGGAGAAATAACTCCAGAAAGAATGAAGGGATGGAGCCAAAGCAAAAACAATACCAGCTGTGGATGTGACTGGTGATGGAGGCAATGTCTGATGCTGTAAAGAGCAATATTGCATAGGAACCTGGAATGTCAGGTCCATGAATTAAGGCAAATTAGAAGTGGTCGAACAGGAGATGGCAAGAGTGAATGTTGACATTCTAGGACTCAGCAAACTAAAATGGACTGGAATGGGTGAATTTAATGCAGACGACCATTATATCTACTACTGTGGGCAAGAATCCCTTAGAAGAAATGGAGTAGCCATCATGGTCAACAAAAGAGTCTGAAATGCAGTACTTGGATGCAATCTCAAAAAAGACAGAATGATCTCGGTTCCTTTCCAAGGCAAACCATTCAGTATCACAGTAATCCAAGTCTATGCCCCAACTGGTAACACTGAAGAAGCTGAAGTTAAACAGTTCTATGAAGACCTACAAGACCTTTTAGAACTAACACCCATAAAAGATGACCTTTTCATTATAAGGGACTGAAATGCAAAAGTAGGAAGTCAAGAAACATCTGGAGTAATAGGCAAATTTGTCCTTGGAATACAGAATGAAGCAGGGCAAAGGCTAATAGAGTTTTACCAAGAGAACACACTGGTCATAGCAAACACCCTCTTCCAACAAAGCAAGAGAAGACTCTACACATGGACATCACCAGAAGGTCAACATCAAAATCATATTGATTATATTCTTTGAAGCCAAAGATGGAGAAACTCTATAAAGTTCAGAAAAAAATAAGACCAGGATCTAACTGTGGCTCAGATCATGAGCTCATTATTGCCAAATTCAGACTTAAATTGAAGAAAGTAGGGAAAACCACTACACCATTCAGGTATGACCTAAATCAAATCCCTTATGATAATACAGTAGAAGTGAGAAATAGATTTAAAGGACTAGATCTGATAGATAGAGTCCCTGATGAACTGTGGACAGAGATTCGTGACATTGTACAGGAGACAGGGATCAAGAGCATCCCCAAGAAAAAGAAATGCAAAAAAGCAAAATGGCTGTCTGGGAAGGCCTTGCAAATAGCTGTGAAAAGAAGAGAAGCAAAAAGCAAAGGAGAAAAGGAAAGATATAAGCACGTGAATTCAGAGTTCAAAAGAATAGCAAGTTCAGTTCAGTTCAGGTCAGTTCAGTCACTCAGTCGTGTCCGACTCTGCAACTCCATGAATCACAGCATGCCAGGCCTCCCTGTTCATCACCATCTCCCAGAGTTCACTCAGACCCACGTCCATCGAGTCCATGATGCCATCCAGCCATCTCATCCTCGGTCGTCCCCTTCTCCTCCTGCCTCCAATCCCTCCCAGCATCAGAGTTTTTTCCAATGAGTCAATTCTTCTCATGAGGTGGCCAAAGTACTGGAGTTTCAGCTTCAGCATCATTCCTTCCAAAGAAATCTCAGGGCTGATCTCCTTCAGAATGGACTGGTTGGATCTCCTGGCAGTCCAAGGGACTCTCAAGAGTCTTCTCCAGCACCACAGTTCAAAAGCATCAGTTCTTCTGCACTCAGTCTTCTTCACAGTCCAACTCTCAATCCATACATGATCACTGGAAAAACCATAGCCTTGACTAGACGGAGCTTAGTCAGCAAAGTGATGTCTCTGCTTTTGAATATGCTATCTAGGTTGGTCATAACTTTTCTCCCAAGGAGTAAGCGTCTTTTAATTTCATGGCTACAGTCACCATCTGCAGTGATTTTGGAGCCCCCAAAAATAAAGTCTGACTGTTTCCACTGTTTCCCCATCTATTTGCCATGAAGTGATGGGACCAGATGCCATGTTCTTCGTTTTCTGAATGTTGAGCTTTAGGCCAACTTTTTCACTCTCCTCTTTCACTTTCATCACGAGGCTTTTAGCTCCTCTTCACTTTCTGCCATAAGAGTGGTGCCATCTGCATATCTGAGGTTATTGATATTTCTCCCAGCAATCTTGATTCCAGCTTGTGTTTCTTCCAGTCCAGCGTTTCTCATGATTACACTGCATATAAGTTAAATAAGCAGGGTGACAATATACAGCCTTGATGTACTCCTTTTCCTATTTGGAACCAGTCTGTTCTTCCATGTCCAGTTCTATCTGTTGCTTCCTGACCTGCATACAGATTTCTCAAGAGGCAGGTCAGGTGGTCTGTATTCCCATCTCTTTCAGGATTTTCCACAGTTTATTGTGATCCACACAGTCAAAGGCTTTGGCATAGTCAATAAAGCAGAAGTAGACTTTTTTCTGGAACTCTCTTGCTTTTTCCATGATCCAGTGGATGTTGGCAATTTGATCTCTGGTTCCTCTGCCTTTTCTAAAACCAGCTTGAACATCAGGGAGTTCACAGTTCACGTATTGCTGAAGCCTGGCCTGGAGAATTTTGAGCATTACTTTACTAGCTGTGAGATGAGTGCAATTCTGCGGTAGTTTGAACATTCTTTGACATTGCCTTTCTTTGGGATTGGAATGAAAACTGACCTTTTCCAGTCCTGTGGCCACTGCTGAGTTTTCCAAATTTGTTGGCCTATTGAGTGCAGCACTTTCACAGCATCATCTTTCAAGATTTGAAACAGCTCAGTTGGAATTCCATCACCTCCACTAGCTTTGTTCGTAGTGATGCTTTCTAAGGCCCACTTGACTTCACACTCCAAGATGTCTGGTTCTAGATTAGTGATCATATCATCATGACTATCTGGGTCGTGAAGATCTTTTTTGTACAGTTCTTCTGTGTATTCTTGCCACCTCTTCTTAATATCTTCTGCTTCTGTTAGGTCCATACCATTTCTGCCCTTTATCGAGCCCAGCTTTGCATGAAATGTTCCCTTGGTATTTCTAATTTTCTTGAAGAGATCTCTAGTCTTTCCCAATCTGTTGTTTTCCTCTCTTTCTTTGCACTGATCGCTGAAGAGGGCTTTCTTATCTCTTCTTGCTATTCTTTGGAACTCTGCATTTAGATGCCTATATCTTTCCTTTTCTCCTTTGCTTTTCACCTCTCTTCTCTTCACAGCTATTTGTAAAGCCTCCCCAGACAACCATTTTGCTTTTTTGCATTTCTTTTCCATGGGGATGATCTTGATCCCTGTCTCCTGCACAATGTCACAAACCTCATTCCATAGTTCATCAGGCACTCTATCTATCAGATCTAGGCCCTTAAATCTATTTCTCACTTCCACTGTATAATCATAAGGGATTTGATTTAGGTCATACCTGAATGGTCTAGTGGTTTTCCTACTTTCTTCAATTTAAGTCTGAATTTGGTAATAAGGAGTTCAGGATCTGAGCCACAGTCAGCTCCCAGTCTTGTTTTGTTGACTCTATAGAGCTTCTCTATCTTTGGCTGCATAGAATATAATCACTCTGATTTCGGTGTTGACCATCTAAGAAAGCCTTCCTCAGCCATCAGTGCAAAGAAATAGAGGGAAACAACAGAATGGGAAAGACTAGAGATCTCTGTGGTTTCAGTGTAGGTATGTAGGTGTTTAAAAGACACTCCTTGGAGGAAAAGTTATGACCATCCTAGATAGTATATTCAAAAGCAGAGACATTACTTTGCCGACTAAGGTCCATCTAGTCAAGGCTATGGTTTTTCCTGTGGTCATGTATGGATGTGAGATTTGGACTATGAAGAAAGCTGAGCACCGAAGAGTTGATGCTTTTGAACTGTGGTGTTGGAGAAGACTCTTGAGAGTCCCCTGGACTGCAAGGAGATCCAACCAGTCCATTTTGAAGGAAATCGGCCCTGAGATTTGTTTAGAAGGAATGATGCTAAAGCTGAAACTCCAGTACTTTGGCCACCTCATGTGAAGAGTTGACTCATTGGAAAAGACTCTGATGCTGGGAGGGATTGGGGGCAGGAGGAGAAGGGGACGACAGAGGATGAGATGGCTGGATGGCATCACTGACTCGATGGACTTGAGTCTGAGTGAACTCCAGGAGTTGGTGATGAACAGGGAGGCCTGGCATGCTGCAATTCATGGAGTCGCAGAGTCAGACACGACTGATCGACTGAACTGAACTGAACCATGTCTTAGTTGCAGCACTCAGGATCTTCCATCTTCCTTGCAGCATGCAGAATCTTTAGTTGCAGTATGCAAACTCAGTTGCAGTGTGTGGGATCTAGGTGCCTGATCAGGAATGGAACCTGGGCCCCCTGCATTGAGAGTGTGGAATCTTAGCTGTCAGACCACCAGGGAAGTCCCTGAATTGTTTTAATTGTTTAAAAGTCTGGGAAAGTTTCATTACTCTAAGGATCTCTTCTCTAACTCCTCGGGTTCCTACTCTAAAATCTTCATCTCCGTCCTCCTACAAGAGCAGTAAGGGAGCACAGCTGCCTTGAGATTAAACACCACCAACAACAGGACTGTTCCTCAAAGGATGAAGACTGAATGGAGCTAAAGGAAAAGAGGTGAGGACTCCTTGATTCTGGATTATTCTCCCTGTCTTTTTTCCGGTACCAATCAGACACTGAGCTTTTCCTTCTGTGTTCTACAAGACATCCCTGTAGGAAACCTGCAACCTGCTATCATGAAAGTCTACGATTACCATGAGACCAGTGAGTAACAGAGGACTAAGACCCTAAGTTAGAGAAGGAAGTGGCAACCTGCTCCAGTACTCTTGTCTGGTATTACCCATGGACAGAGGAGCCTGCTGGACTACAGTCCATAGGGTTGCAAAAGAGTCAGACACAACTTAGTGACTAAACAACAACAGCAAGGACCCTAAGTTACCTCAATCCATAATAAAGGAATTAGAGTGTGACAGACATGTATAGGTAATTCTTGTTTTCGACATATTCTATTACCTTATTCCTGCTACCTTGGCCTATAAAACTACTATAAAAACTAGCTACAACATAAGTCTGCCAATCATGCAATGATTTCCAAGGGACTAAAAATTTTATGAAGAAATGTTTACAGATAAGGAGATAAATAAATCTTCTTTAAAAGATACTTGAATAATGCAAAGTAATTAATAAAAGGTGGGAGAATTATATAGACATTTATAGGAGAAAATTAGAGATAGGAAGAGAACAACCTTGAATGGTCAATGAAGACCAATCCAAAAAAAAAAAAGTGGGGGACTTCCCTGGCGGTCCAGTGGTTAAGACTACACTTCCACTGAAGGGGACTTGGGTTCTATTCCTGCTCTTGGACCTAAGATCCTGCTTGCCATGTGGTACTGCAAAAAATTTTTAAATAAAAATTTAAGAATAAAAGAAAATAGAGGGACAGTCCTAAGATGGTGGAGGAAGGACGGGGAGACTACTTTCTCCCCCACAAATTCATCAAAAGAACATTAAATGCTGAGTAAATTCCACAAAACAACTTCTGAATGCCAGCAGAGGACATCAGGCACCCAGAAAAGCAGCCCAGTGTCTTCAAAAGGAGGTAGGAAAAAATATAAAAGACAAAAAAAGAGACAAAAGAGGTAGGGACAGAGTTCCATCCTGGGAAAGGAGTCTTAGAAAGAGAGAAGTTTCCAAACACCAAGAAACACTCTCACTGGGGAGTCTGTGGTGAGCCTTGGAACCACAGAGGGCAACATAATCGGTAGGAAAAATAAATAAAAAATTAAAACCCACAGATTACGTGCCCAACAGTAACTCTCCCAGTAGAGAAGCAGCACAGATGCCTGCACCCACCTCTAGCAAGCAGGGGCTGGGCAGGGAGTAGCGGGCTGCATTGCTTAGAGTAAGGACTGGGCCTGAATGCCCCGAGGGCAATCTGAGGGAACTAACTTGGGCTAGCAAACCAGACTGTGAGATAACTACCATGTGAAAAGCCCTACCCTAAGACACCACCAGGCCTGCTCACAAAACAAAGGACTGAACAGTGCTAGCCCACTGCAGACCATCCCCCTCTGGTGACAGGCAGCCAGAGCCAGAAGGGGGCAATCGCAGCCCCAGAGAGACATTATCTACCAAATTGCAAGCAGGCTACTTTGCCAACTAAGACTCCTTGGGGTTCTGGATGATCAACATCTGCCTGAGAAGGGGCATTTGTTGTACACCCAGAAAACCGAGTGGCAGGGACGAGAGAGGCGATAAGTCGCAGCGACCACACTCACCAAACACCTCATCACCAGAGCTGCTCAGATCTGGGAAGGGCACAAACAGGGGCCCAACCGAGTCTGCGCCTCTGAGGACTACCTGAGTGCCTGAACCTGGGTGGCTTAGACCTAGGAGGTGCATGCAGCCCAGGGCCAGCCTCGGACGGTTCCCCACAGAGCAACCTAGAGCCTGAGCAGTGTGGGCAGGGAGGGTACACGCGCCATGAGCGGGGGCAGGCCCAGTGTCGCGGAAACACTGCGAGCACATGCCAGTGTTATTTGTTTGCAGCGTCCCTCCCTCCCCACAGCACAACTGAACAAGTGAGCCTAAAAAAGTGTCCACCACCGCCCCCTTATGTCAGGGCAGAAATCAGACACTGAAGAGACCAGCAAACAGAAGAAGCTAAAACAGAGGGAACCACCTTGGAAGTGACAGGTGAAATAGATTAAAACTCTGTCGTTAGTACCAACTACATAGGAAGGGGCCTATAGATCTTGAGAAATATAAGCCAGACCAAGGAACTATCCGAAAATGACCTGACCCCACACTGCCTACAACAATACCAGAGAAAGTCTTAGATATATTTTTACTATCATTCTTTTTTTAATTTTTTTAATTTTTAAGTCCTCTATTACTCCTTTAATTTTCATTTTTATAACCTACTATTACTTTGCAAAAAAAAGACCCTATTTTTAAGCAAACTTCATATATATTTTTTGTTATAATTTTTGTGACTTTTTTTCCCTTCTTTTCTTTAATATTGTATTTTTGAAAATCCAACCTCTACTCTAGATTTTTAATCTTTGCTTTTTAGTATTTGTTGTCAATTTTGTACCTTTAAGAACCCAATTATCAGTACTCATTTTTACTTGAGAGCAAGATTACTGGCTTGACTTCTCTCTCCCCCTTTGGACTCTTCTTTTTCTCCACCAGGTCGCCTCTGTCTCCTCCTTCCCCCTTCTCTTCTCTACCCAACTCTGTGAATCTCTGTGTGTTCCAGACGGTGGAGAACACTTAGGGAACTGATTACTGGATGGATCTGTCTCTCTCCTTTTGATTCTCCCCTTTATCCTCCTGGCCACCTCTGTCTGCTTCCTCCCTCTTCTCTTCTCTGTATAACTCCATGAACATCTCTGAGCAGTCCAGACTGTGGAGTGCACATAAGGAAGTGATTACCGGCTAGCTTGCTGTCTCCTCTTTTGATGCCACCTCATCTCATTCAGGTCACCTCTAACTCCCTCCTCCCTCCATTCTCCATGTAATTGTGAACCTCCCTGGGTGTCCCTAACTATGGAGAAACTTTTCATCTTAAACCTAGATGTTTTATCAAAGGTGCTGTATAGCTGGAGAAGTATTGAGACTACTGTAAAAATAAGACTGAAAACCAGTAGCAGGAGACTTAAGTCCAAATTCTGAGAGCACCAGAGAACTCCTGACTCCAGGAAACATTAATCAACAGGAGCTCATCAAACACCTCCATCAATTCAGTTCAGTTCAGT
The DNA here is from genome assembly GCF_016772045.2 of Ovis aries. NCBI lineage: Eukaryota > Metazoa > Chordata > Mammalia > Artiodactyla > Bovidae > Ovis > Ovis aries. The sequence continues at coordinate 206,487,838 of NC_056056.1, forward strand.
TCAGTTCAGTTCAGTCACTCAGTCGTGTCTGACTCTTTGCGACCCCATGAATCACAGCACGCCAGGCCTCCCTGTTCATCACCAACTGCTGGAGTTCACTCAGACTCATGTCCATCGAGTCAGTGATGCCATCCAGCCATCTCATCTTCTGTTGTTCCTTTCTCCTCCTGCCCCCAATCCCTCTCAGCATCAGAGTCTTTTCCAATGAGTCAACTCTTTGCATGAGGTGGCCAAAGTACTGGAGTTTCAGCTTTAGCATCATTTCTTCCAAAGAAATCCCAGGGCTGATCTCCTTCAGAATGGACTGGCTGGATCTCCTTGCAGTCCAAGGGACTCTCAAGAGTCTTCTCCAATACCCAGTTCAAAAGCATCAACTCTTCGGCACTCAGTCTTCTTAACAGTCCAACTCTCACATCCATACATGACCACAGGAAAAACCATAGCCTCGACTAGATGGACCTTAGTCAGCAAAGTAATGTCTCTGCTTTTGAATATGCTATCTAGGTTGGTCATAACTTTTCTTCCAAGGAGTGTCTTTTAAACACCTACATACCTACACTGAAACCAAGAACAACCCAAGAGCCAACAAGTTCCAGAGCAAGACGTACCACGCAAATTATCCAGCAACACAAGAACACAGCCCTGAGCTTCAATATACAGGCTGCCCAAAGTTACTCCAAACCCACTGACATCTTATAACTCATTACTGGACACTTCATTGCACTCTAGAGAGAAGAAACCCAGCTCCACCCACCAGAACACTGACACAAGCATCCCTAACCAGGAAAACTTGACAAGCCACCCATACAACCCCACCCACAGAGGAAACTCCACAATAAACAGAACTCCACAAACTGCCAGAATATAGAAAGGCCATCCCAAACACAGCAATATAAACAAGATGAAGAGACTGTGGAATACCCAGCAGGTAAAGGAACAGGATAAATTCCCACCAAATCAAACAAAAGAGGAAGAGATGGGGAATCTACCTGAGAAAGAATTCTGAATAATGATAATGAAAATGATCCAAAATCTTGAAATAAAAATGGAATCACAGATAAATAGCCTAGAGACAAGGATTGAGAAGATGCAAGAAAGGTTTAACAAGGACCTAGAAGAAATTAAAAAAAGAGTCAATATATAATGAATAATGAAATAAATGAGATCAAAAACACTCTGGAGGCAACAAATAGTAGAATAACGGAGGCAGAAAATAGGAATAGTGAAATAGAAGATAGAATAGTAGAAATAAATGAATCAGACAGGGGGAAAAAATGAATTAAAAGAAATTAGGACAAACTCAGAGACCTCCAGGACAATATTAAATGCCCCAACATTCGAATCATAGGAGTCCCAGAAGAAGAAGGCAAAAAGAAAGACCATGAGAAAATACTTGAGGAGGTAATAGTTTAAAATTTCCCTAAAATGGGGAAGGAAATAATTACCCAAGTCCACGAAACCCAGAGAGTCCCAGACAGGATAAACCCAAGGTGAAATACCCCAGGACACATATTAATCAAATTAACAAAGATCAAACACAAAGAACAAATATTAAAAGCAGCAAGGGAAAAACAACAAATAACACACAAGGGGATTCCCATAAGGATAACAGCTGATCTTTCAATAGAAACTCTTCAGGCCAGGAAGGAATGGCAAGACATAGTTAAAGTGATGAAAGAAAATAACCTACAGCCCAGATTGCTGTACCCAGCAAGGATCTCATTCAGATATGAAAGAGAAATCAAAAGCTTCACAGACAAACAGAAGCTGAGATAAATCAGCACCACCAAACCAGCTCTCCAACAAATGCTAAAGGATATTCTCTAGACAGAAAATGCAAAAAGGGTGTATAAACTCGAACCCAAAACAATAAAGTAAATGGCAACCAGATCATACTTATCAATAATTACCTTAAACATAAATGGGTTGAATGCCCCAACCAAAAGACAAAGACTGGCTGAATGAATACAGAAACAAGACCCCTATATATGTTGTCTACAAGAGACCCACCTCAAAACAAGGGACACATATAGACTGAAAGTGAAGGGCTGGAAAAAGATATTCCATGCAAATAGAGACCAAAAGAAAGCAAGAGTAGCAATATTCATATCAGATAAAATAGACTTTAAAACAAAGGCTGTGAAAAGAGATAAAGAAGGCCACTACATAATGATCAAAGGATCAATACAAGAAGAAGATATAACAATTGTAAATATATATGCACCCAACATAGGAGCACCGCAATATGCAAGACAAATGCTAACAAGTATGAAAGGGAAATTAACAATAACACAATAATAGTAGGAGACTTTAATACCCCACTCACACCTATGGACAGATCAACTAAACAGAAAATTAACAAGGAAACAAAACTTTAAATGATACAATAGACCAGTTAGACCTAGTTGATATCTATAGGACATTTCACCCCAAAACAATGAATTTCACCTTTTCTCAAGTGCACACGGAACCTTCTCCAGGATAGATCACATCCTGGGTCATGAGTCTAGCCTTGGTAAATTCAAAAAAAATTGAAATCATTCCAGGTATCTTTTCTGCCCACAATTCAGTAACATTAGATCTCAATTACAGGAGAAAAACTATTAAAAATTGCAACATATGGAGGCTGAACAACACGCTTCTGAATAACCAACAAAACACAGAAGAAATCAAAAAAGAAATCAAAATATGCATAGAAACTAATGAAAATGAAAACACAACAGCCCAAAACCTGTGGGACACTGTAAAAGCAGTGCTAAGGGGAAAGTTCATAGCACTACAGGCATACCTCAAGAAACAAGAAAAAGTCAAATAAATAGCCTAACTCTACACCTAAAGCAACTAGAAAAGGAAGAAATGAAGAACCTCAGGATTAGTAGAAGGAAAGAAATCTTAAAAATTAGGGCAGAAATAAATGCAAAAGAAACAAATGAGACCATAGCAAAAATCAACAAAACCAAAAGCTGGTTCTTTGAAAGGATAAATAAAATTGACAAACCATTAGCCAGACTCATCAAGAAACAAAGGGAGAAAAATCAAATCAATAAAATTAGAAATGAAAATGGAGAGATCACAACAGACAACACAGAAATACAAAGGATCATAAGAGACTACTATCAGCAATGATATGCCAATAAAATGGACAACGTGGAAGAAATGGACAAATTCTTAGAAAAGTACAACTTTCAAAAACTGAACCAGGAAGGAATAGAAAATCTTAACAGACCTATCACAAGCACAGAAATTGAAACTGTAATCAGAAATCTTCCAGCAAACAAAAAGCCCAGGACCAGACGGCTTCACCGCTGAATTCTATCAAAAATTTAGAGAAGAGCTAACACCTATCCTACTCAAACTCTTCCAGAAATTGCAGAGGAAGGTAAACTTCCAAACTCATTCTATGAGGCCACCATCACCCTAATACCAAAACCTGACAAAGATGCCACAAAAAAAGAAAACTACAGGCCAGTATCACTGATGAACATAGATGCAAAAATCCTTAACAAAATTCTAGCAATGAGAATCCAACAACACATTTAAAAGATCATACACCATGACCAAGTGGGCTTTATCCCAGGGATGCAAGGATTCTTCAATATCCACAAATCAATCGATGGAATTCACCACATTAACAAATTGAAAAATAAAAGCCGTATGATTATCTCAATAGATGCAAAGAAAGCCTTTGACAAAATTCAACATCCATTTATGATAAAAAACTCTCCAGAAAGCAGGAATAGAAGGAACATACCTCAACATAATAAAAGCTATATATGACAAACCCACAGCAAATATTATCCTCAGTGGTGAAAAATTGAAAGCATTTCCCCTGAAGTCAGGAACAAGACAAGGGTGCCCACTTTCACCACTACTGTTTAACATAGTTTTGGAAGTTTTGGCCACAGCAATCAGAGCAGAAAAATAAATAAAACGAATCCAAATTGGAAAAGAAGTAAAACTCTCGCTGTTTGCAGATGACATGATCCTCTACATAGAAAACCCTAAAGACTCCACCAGAAAATTACTAGAGCTAATCAATGAATATAGTAAAGTTGCAGGATATAAAATCAACACACAGAAATCCCTTGCATTCCTATACACTAATAATGAGAAAATAGGAAGAGAAATTAAGGAAACAATTCCATTCACCATTGCAACGAAAAGAATAAAATAGTTTGGAATATATCTACCTAAAGAAACAAAAGACCTATATTTAGAAAACTATAAAACACTGGTGAAAGATATCAAAGAGGACACTAATAGATGGAGAAATATACCATGTTCATGGATTGGAAGAATCAATATAGTAAAAATGAGTATACTAGCCAAAGCAATCTATAGATTTAATGCAATCCCTATCAAGCTACCAACAGTATTTTTCACAGATCTAGAACAAATAATTTCACAATTTGCATGGCAAAGCACTCTTGAGAAAGAAGAATGGAACTGGAGGAATCAACCTGCTTGACTTCAGGCTCTACTACAAAGCCACAGTCATCAAGACAGTATGGTACTGGCACAAAGACAGAAATATAGATCAATGGAACAAAACAGAAAGCCCAGAGATAAATCCACGCACCTATGGACACCTTATCTTTGACAAAGGAGGCAAGAATATACAGTGGAGAAAAGACAATCTCCTTAACAAGTGCTGCTGGGAAAATTGGTCAACCACTTGTAAAAGAATGAAACTAGAACACTTTCTAACACCATACACAAAAATAAACTCAAAATGGATTAAAGATCTAAACGTAAGACCAGAAACTATAAAACTCCTAGAGGAGAACATAGGCAAAACACTCTCTGACATAAATCATAGCAGGATCCTCTATGACCCACCTCCCAGAATATTGGAAATAAGAGCAAAAATAAAAAATGGGGCCTAATTAAAATTATAAGCTTCTGCACAACTAAGGAAACTATAAGCAAGGTGGAAAGACAGCCTTAAGAATGGGAGAAAATAATAGCAAATGAAGCAAGTGACAAACAACTAATCTCAAAAATATACAAGCAACTCCTGCAGCTCGATTCCAGAAAAATAAATGACCCAATCAAAAAATGGGCCAAAGAACTAAACAGACATTTCTCCAAAGAAGACATACGGATGGCTAACAAACACATAAAAAGATGCTCGACATCACTCATTATCAGAGAAATGCAAATCAAAACCAGAGTGAGGTACCATTTCATGCCAGTCAGAATGGCTGCTATCTAAAAGTCTACAAGCAATAAATGCTGGAGAGGGTGTGGAGAAAAGGGAACCCTCTTACACTGTTGGTGGGAATGCAAACTAGTAAACTAGTACAGCCACTATGGAGAACAGTGTGGAGATTCCTTAAAAAACTGGAAATAGAACTGCATTATGACCCAACAATCCCACTGATGGGCATACACACCAAAGAAATCAGAATTGAAATAGACATGTGTACCCCAATGTTCATCGCAGCACTGTTTATAATAGCCAGGACATGGAAACAACCTAGATGTCCATCAGCAGATGAATGGATAAGAAAGCTCTGGTACATATACACAATGGAGTATTACTCAGCCGTTAAAAAGAATTCATTTGAATCAGTTCTGATGAGATGGATGAAACTGGAGCCGATTATACAGAGTGAAGTAAGCCAGAAAGAAAAACACCAATACAGTATACTAACACATATATATGGAATTTAGGAAGATGGCAGTGACGACCCTGTATGCAAGACAGGGAAAGAGACACAGATGTGTATAACGGACTTTTGGACTCAGAGGGAGAGGGAGAGGGTGGGATGATTTGGGAGAATGACATTCTAACATGTATACTATCATGTGAATTGAATCGCCAGTCTATGTCTGACGCAGGATGCAGCATGCTTGGGGCTGGTGCATGGGGATGACCCAGAAAGATGTTATGGGGAGGGAGGTGGGAGGGGGGTTCATGTTTGGGAATGCATGTAAGAATTAAAGATTTTAAAATTTAAAAAATAAAAAACTAAAAAAAAAAAAAAAATTTTAAGAGAGAAGCCCATTAGTATTCTGAAAGAACAAGTATTCTATAAGAACTACTAGTCCTTGTAATATCACAAGATCCAAGATTCTTTGTCTGAATGACGACAATGGAAGGAGCAGTACCTCTGCCCTCAGACTGGATCTGGCCATGCACACAGGCACTCTTATACAAGATACTATTATCCCTCTGTTATACGCCCCGGTCACAAGAGAGCTGCACCAGCCTAGAGCCCGGATTTGTAGAATCCTCCCAGCCACCACCCCCACCAAATGGACATAGGTCTTAATAGGGAATCTCAACTTCATGCAATGTGTTAGAAGCACTACAATTAAGTAACAGAAAACCACTAGCATTGCGTTTGGTGGGGAAGAACGGAATAGAGAAAATCCTGTTGACTGATCTCTGATTCTTAATGCTCTTAGAATGTGTAAGACCTAGGACAGATGGTGAAAGCAGCTTTCAGTTTTATTCTGCATTAAGAGAGTTAGTTAGACCAGGTTGAATCAACATTCAATCAAAAGGCAGTGTTCATAGATGGCACTAGTGGTAAAGCATCCACCTGCCAGTGCAGGAGATCCAAGAGATGCATGTTTGATCCCTGGGTCGGGGAAGATTCCCTGGATAAGGAAATGGCAACCTAGTCCAGTGCTCTCACCTGGAAAATCTCATGGACTGAGGAGCCTGGTGGGATACAGTCCATGGGGAACAGAGTCAGACGAAGGCCCCATGGGAGTAATTAAAAGTGAAGCTTGACAGATCAGTTGAGGTTGATTTACCAAGGATGTTCCTGTAATAGGAAGCCAATGAAATCTTTTAAAAACAGAATAGTAGGGCTTTCCTGGTTGTCCCATGGTTAAGAATCCACCTTGCAGTGCATGGGACACCCGTTCAATCCCTGGTCAGGGAAGATCCCACATGCTAGAAGGCCACAACTAATGAGCCTGTGCTCTGGAGCCTGTGAGCTGCAACTACTGAGCCCACATGCCACAACTACTGAAACCCAAGCACGCTAGAGCCTGTGCTCTGCAACAAGAAGAGCTACCACAATGAGAAGCCCTCACAATGCAACTAGAGAGTAGCCCCCGCTTACCATAACTAAAGCCCAAGCATAGCAACGAAGATCCGACATAGCAAAATATACTTTTTAGAAAAGGATAGTAACATCAGTTCAGTTCAGTTCAGTCACTCAGTCATGTCCGACTCTTTGTGACCCCATGAATCACAGCACGCCAGGCCTCCCTGTCCATCACCAACTCCCGGAATCTAATCAAACTCATGTCCATTGAGTCGGTGATGCCACCCAACCATCTCATCCTCTGTCATCCCCTTCTTCTCCCCTCCTTCAATCTTTCCCAGCATCAGGGTCTTTTCCAATGAGTCAGCTCTTCACATCAGGTGGCCAAAGTATTGGAGTTTCTGCTTCAGCATCAGTCCTTCCAATGAATATTCAGGACTGATTTCCTTTAGGATGAACTGGTTGGATCTCCTTACTGTCCAAGGAACACTTAAGAGTCTTCTCCAACACCAAAGTTCAAAAGCATCAATTTTTTGGCACTCAGCTTTCTTCATAGTCCAACTCTCACATCCATACATGACTACTAGAAACCATAGCTTTGACTAGATGGAGCTTTGTTGGCAAAGTCATGCCTTTGCTTTCTAATATGCTGTCTAGTTTGGTCATAACTTTTCTTCCAAGGAGTAAGCATCTTTGAATTTCATGGCTTCAGTCACTATCTGCAGTGATTTTGAAGTCCAAAAAAATAAAATCTGTCACTGTTTCCATTTTTTGCCCATCTATTTGCCGTGAAGTGATGGGACCAGATGCCATGTTCTTAGTTTTCTGAATGTTGAGTTTTAAGCCAACTTTTTCACTTTCTTCTTTCACTTTCATCAAGAGGCTCCTTAGTTCTTCTTAGTAGCATAATCAGATTTAATTTGAGATAGTAACAAGCAAGAGAAAGGGGTGAGAGAGGTAAACATAGGTGACAAGCAGATTAATAGTTCTTATTCTCATGGAAAATGAGCTGTGAATATATTCTACTTCTTAAAAGTGATTCTTTCATTTTTGCCACTTAAAGAAAGCCAAAATTCTTTTGCGCCAGTCTGACAAGTTCTTGACCAACATGAAAGTCTACAAAGATATTTTAATGTATGGGTCTACCATCAATAGGTTCAGCTTTCTATCCACTTCTTTTCCTAAGTCCATTAAAAGCCATAATTGACAGTCATGGCAAGGCAGTATCAACAATTAATGTGATTAATTATGCATCTTAGTTTGAACTCAGATAAGGAATTAGGAGTTACTACGTAAGGTTAGACATAAACTGAAAGGATTTTAAAGCATAAATACTGATACATTGGAGGCACATATATAGCATATACTAGATTCATGCCTCCAATCCTGAGCATTACAGTGAAAAGACTGTCTTGGATGTTCTGCCAGTTTTTCTTTTTCTTTTTTTTTTTTTTTTTTTTTAATGTGCTTCCGCTACACTTTGCCTGATCTGATACCTTAGCAGAAGCCCTAAGATGCCCTCTTTTCATGTACAGTAATGAAAGATAACCACAGGGTGGCAGCAGAGGTTAAAAAAATATGAGTACTGCTGCTGTATTAATTGTAAAAAAAATTGGCAAACAAATTAAAAGTCAAGGGAAGAGAGAAGGAGAGGAATAAAATAATCACGGAAATTTATAGTAAGAAGATAACAAAGCAAGGTAACTAGCACACAGATTGTCCTTACTGGTCCACAGAATTGCATTCTGGGAGTAGTGATTGTTTGTGTGTGTGTGTGTGTGTGTGTGTGTGTGTGTGCACGCGCGTGTGTGTGGTGTGCCCGTGCATGTGTGTGTGTGTGCCCTTGCATATGGGCGGGTCACGTTTTTCACACCTTAACATCTCTGAAATTGGGACACATCCTACAGTGGATAATTTCTATTTTATTTATGTATTGTTGCATAACAAATCACTCCAAAATTCAATACGCTTAAAAAGCAACAATTTTATTGTATTTTACAGTTTCATGAATTGACTGAGCTTCTCCAGGGGGTTCTTCAGATGGTCCTGCCAGGGGTCTCTCATGAAACTGCAGGCCGAAAGGACCTGGGACTGGACTTTTCCAAAGGCTCCACTGGGATTCTTGGACAGCTGAGGTCTACCCCCTCTCCATGTAGCTCAGAGCTCCTCCTTGTGTCTTCTCCAACAGGGTTCCTGGACCTGTTACAGGGCAATTCAGTGCTCCCAAGAAACAAAGCAGAAACCGAAACATTACTAATGAAAAACCCCAGAAGTCACATAGAATCACTTTTATTACATTCCATTGATCAAGAGCATCACAGGGTCCAGCTTGTATTCAAGAGAAAGTGAAACAGACTCTGTCGTGGAGTAGTAAGATCACGTTACAGAAGACCATGCAGATGAAGGAATTGTTGTAGCCACCTTTGGAAACATTTCCTAAATCTGCCATTTGATTACAAAATCACTTTTTCCCCCACATAGAAAATACTTTTAGCCTCTCCCCAGAAATTCTCACCTTATTACGGATGCACTAGGATCTCAGCATCAAAATCAGGTGTGAATACGGTTTGTGGGTGAAGCTCCTTAAGTACTATTCTTCAAGTATAGATCCTGAAGAAATCTGGTGGGGTTTTTTTGGGGGGTGGGGTTCTTTGTGAGATTTTTGGGGCCATGCTACATGGCTTGCAGGATTTTAGTTCCCTAACTGCAGATTGAATTCAGGCTCCTGCAGGGAACGCACAAGGCCAAACGATTGGACCGCCAGGGAATCCCTAGTTGCTAAAGAAATCTGAACTTACAAGACATCTGTACACAAACTCAATAAATGATGAGAAGACAAAGAAAGGTGAGTGCAATAAATATTCAGTGCAGAATGAAGACTAGGGAAAATGGACTCTAGTTCTTGATGCGGGAGTGACAAGGACAAAAGAACCTGTGGTTCATCATTATATACACTTCAAATAGGTGTAGTGCATGGTTCAGCAGCTATACGCAATGAAGGCATTTGCTTCTTTGTTTTTAAAGATCATGTTCGATGGGAGACGGGCAGCCATCTTTGGAAACAAGTCTGACACAGCGTTTTACACAATAGCTGTCAGGCAGTCAACATTCCTTCTTCATGTATGAACTTGGCTGCTTTCCCATTGACCTTCCCATTAAACAGCTTTAATCTCCCAGTGTTTTAGTCAGTGAGTCATTTGAAAAAGGAACTGGAATTCTGATTGTTGTTTGAAACCCTCCCGTGACAACTCCTAGTCAGGTCAAAAAAGTGTTAGCTTGAAGACCGACCAAATGGTTGTCAGCTTGGCAATCATCTCAGAGACAATGGTGCTGCTGCTGCTGCTAAGTCGCAATGGTGAGGCACTCTTTTAGGAAATGCTGCATTGGCAGCAGCCACGTGATATACAAAAGGACACAGAATATAAAAAGTGATTCAAATGAAATACCCTCTAATGAAAGTAAGTTTTAGGAATATTGAATGCCGGATCTAGGCCTGGGAGGGAGGCACAGAACAGAAGAGCTAGCTAACATTCCAAATACCTCATTGCTACGTTTCAGGCAAATAGTGAAAAAGTTCTTGATTTCCAATCTAGTGTTCTCTGGAGAACACTAAGATTTCCTGACTTGGATAACCCAACACAGAAGGCACTTAGACAGGAAAATGGACAGCATGGCTTTTGTCTTTCCAAATGGGGTAGGGGATTAGATGACATTTGTTTATTAAGGACAGAAGCAGCCTGGGGACCTAGCACTACATCAGGGGCTTTATGATAATTCTGTGCCATCTACTAGGTGCACTTTTTTTTACCTTTTGGCCATGCCAAATGACATGTGGGATCTTAGTTCCCCAGCCAGGAATCAAACCTGGGCTCTCTGCATCAGGAGGACAGAGTCTTAACCAGTGGACCACCAGGAAAGTCCCTGTGCCATACAGTGAAATTACATAGTGTATGTGACTATGAACCATTCCAAAATGATACCAAGATTAGCACTTGATTCTACCTGCATCTTCTCCTTTCTCTCTTAATTTTTGGAAAGCTTAATTTTCTGTAATCAGTTGTCACCTTTCTATTAAAAATATGATGTGTTTCTGTTTTATCCTCTTTTGCTATTTTCTCCATTACTGACACGTGCTACTGCTGATACTTTTACTTTCCTTGCCACTTAATGTTATGCTTTTTGTTCTTATTCACTCACTGTCATTCTAGGACTAGAGTCGATAACTGGCAGTGACCTGAATACAGTGTACAAGCAGTCTAACTAATCAAATGATCCTAGATTTCTGTTTGAAAATGTCTGGTGACAAAGGGAATGATTCACCACAAATGAACTATTTGGGGATGTGAGTATAGTCAAAATGACACACGAATTTTTCCAGAAACAAGATAAGTGATTGGATAACAGATTCTACCCATGATTGATCATTTAAAAATAAAAACAGACAAAAACCTGAAAGAGCAGTCTTTAACTCAATACCCTCTGAATGACTTTGGACAGAGTACTTTAGCAATTCTTAGATCAGGGCAATCATCGACTTGGACCACAAGAAGGCAGTTAAAATCACAAGAGATCATCATACATGTTTGTTTGTTTTATTAAAAATCCAAAATCTGGGTATGTAAACTGAACTTGTTCAGATAAGCTAGTTCATTATATTTTTAGTTTGTTTTTTAATTTAAGGATAATTCCTTTGCAGAATTTTGCTGTTTTCTGCTACACATCAATAAGAATCATCCATAGGTACACCCATGTCCCCTCCCTTTTGAACCTCCCTCTCACCTCCCTCCCATCCCGCCCTTCTAGATTCTCACAGAGCCCCTGCTTGAGTTCCCTGAGTCATACAGCAAATTCCCATTGGCTATCTATTTCACATGTGGTATTGTAAATTTCCATGTTACTCTCTCCATATATCTCACCCTCTCCTTCCTCTCCTCTGCGCGCCCCCCACCCCTGTGTCCATAGGTCTGTTCTCTATGTCTGCTTCTCCATTGCTGCCCTGAAAGTAAACTCCTCAGCACCATCTTTTTAAAGTGGATGGGAAAGAGAAGGAAGCAAGGAAAGGATTGTGCTTGTTGTTCAATCTCTAAACCGTCTTCAACTCTTTGTGACCCCATGACCTGCAGCATGCTAGGCTTGCCTTTCCTTCATTATCTCCCTGAGTTTGCTCAAAGTCATGTGATAGAAAAAAATGAATTTTAATTTTTTAAAAAACCTAAGTTTATACATGTGCAGAAACCAAATAAAATCTTTCTGTCACTCCTCAAAGTCTGAGTACACAAATTGATACCAAAAGTTTAATTCAATTTAAAACAAAATTTCAATCTTATAAAATTTCTGGCTACATTCCTCTGGCTTCTGAGTCTTGTTTTCACAGACCAGCAGTGGGGAAGTGAGGCAGCCCTCTGGCCTCTGGAGTTAGGGATTGGAAGAACAAAGTCTTTTTTACTGGTACTCTGTTAGCTAGCTATCACTTTGTGTGACTGATACCTGTGGTGGTCCTGTGATGTGTCATCTCAGCTAGGCAACAGTCTCCAGTCATTCAATCAAACACTGGGTTTTTTGGGGGGGTTTTTTTTTGGGGGGGGGGTGGCGCGGTGTGGCACCCTGCAGTATGTGGGATCTTGGTTCCCCAACCAGGGTTTAAATAGTCACCCCCCACACTGGAAGCGCAGTCTTAACCAGTGGACTGCCAGGGAAGTCCATCGCACTAGTCTAGATGTTGCTGTGAAGGTGTGCTTCCCAGGTGGCATTAGTGTTAAAGAACCCTCTGGCAATGCAGGAGATGCTGGAGACACTGGTTTGATCCCTGAGTCAGGAAGATCCCCTGGTGGAGGGCATGGCAACCCTCTCCAGTATTTTTGCCTCGAGAATTCCATGGACAGAGGAGCCTGCCAGGCTATAGTCCATAGAGGCGCAAAAAGTTGGACACAACTGAAGTGACTCAGCACACAGGCACGCATGTGTGTATGGTCTATAACCAGTTGACTTTAAGCAAGGGACATTACCATAATCTGGGTGGGATCAATTCAATCAGTTGACAGGCCTTAAGAGCAGAATTCAAGTTTCCCTGATGAAGAAGAAATTCCTCCTGGGGACAGCAGTGTCCCCAGTCTGCCCTTCCTGATAGCCTGCCCTTTGAGTTTTGGACTTGCCTACTTGGCCCCACAATTGCCTGAACCAATTCCTTGTAATACATATACTTTTAAATGTATTTCCTACTGGTTCTGCTTCTTTTGTTGAACCTGGACTGATATGATCCCCAGATACTAGTGGGTTTCAGGAGATCCCACACACAGCCAGACACACCCCTGAGGAATTTCCACCCTGCACCATTTCCTGATACAGGTGATATGCTCTCTGGAGGGCCTCTTCACTCATGGCCATACATTCCACAGGACCTCTTTCTCCTGGCGTCCCCTTTGTAGACAACTCAAACCCCATTAACTTCTTCTGTTTCCTCTGGGCCTGGGGTGCTCCTATACCCACTGAACAAATGGTGAAATTGAACTGGCATCCACTGCATCTGCCCCTCCTTACCCTCGCATGAGGGGCAATTTCAGCTAGCTTCCCGCCACCAAACCTCTCCAGGCAACATTCAGATGGAAGTGTCTATGCCGTCCACAACAGGGCACTTAGGTCGAGTTCTTACAAGCACTCTCTTGCTCTCCAGTCAGCCCTGGGTCTACAAATTTCCAGAGCTGAGCCATACAGACTGGGAAGGACTGTGTCCACCTCCAGCAAGCAGAGGCCCTCCTAGTTCCTCCCCAACTTGGCCTGGGCTGAAGGAGGAGAAACACGCCAGCAATCTCATCATCCACAGATTCCCTCAAAAAATTTGCCTCTGTAATTGGTTTTGAATTTTTCATTATATGTGCTGTGGGTAACTGTCCCCAGACCCATTTAGAAAGTCCTATGGGGTGTGTCCAAGGACTGTCTTTGGAAAATAGGACTTTTCATCACCTACTATCCTCAGCTTTAGGTTTCAGCCAAAATTCTGAGACCACAGGAAAAAAGTCTCTCTCTGATATTCTATTTCTCTCATCAATGGGGAAGTTCTTGCACTCTCAAAAAAAATCAATTATTCATAGGTGAGCTTCTATCTGGAATTTTGTGTCTTCAAAGAATATTCCCAGGTTGCTCTCAGCTCTCAACAGCATTTTCCGCTACTGACTCTGTTCTTAGTCTAGAGATATTTCTTAAGTCCCCAAGTCTGTCAGTGAAAATATATAGTGCTGTATATTACAGATTCTTAAAGCCTCCTGGATGAGCCTTCACACATGTAACTACTGCACTCATTCCCCTGTTTCTCCAGCAAATGCACCAATTTTCCATCCTTCTTGACACAACAATGCCAATTCCAATTAATTTCTGGTGTTTTTATGATCATGCCTTTCACTGGAGGTCAGTTGTTTTATATTTTCCTTTAACTAATTTAATCTTAGAATGGAGAATAAAGGATTTCAAAGGACATAAACAGAAAAATTACAAACTAAGACAAAATACTTTCAGCCTGTATTACACACAATTGGTTCATTTATTTAGCATATAAAGAACTTTTTCTCACACATTATTTAAGAAAAGATCAATCACCCAATCTCTTTTTAAAAAATGATATAGGCTATAACTGTCAGTTCACAGTAAAGGAAATACAAATGACTTGTAAGTATGTGAAAAGATAATTCTTAATAAGAGAAATACAAATTAAAACCACAATGAGAAACTGTTTTTCATCTCTCTAATTAGCAAAGATCAAAATGTTTGATGAAAAACTGCACTGGTAAAGATGTAAAGAAAAATGAACTTTTCATGCATTGCTGGAGGGAGTACAAATCTGCAGATTTATGTAGAGCAATTGGTGAAGACTACAAATACTCAAAAAGCAAGAAATTACATCTGTAGAAATATAGTCATCACAGCATTGTTTTAAAGGCAAAAGAAAGGAAATTATCTAAACTTCCATTAATAGGAGACCAGTTACATAAATTGCTAAATTCATAAAATAGAATTCTTTCCTGCCATTAAAAAGAATAAGGCAGTTCTAATGAGTATATAAACATAAACTCAAGATATATTGTTAATTGGGGGTGGGAAGTACACTTCGGAACAGTGTGTATACTATGCTACAAACTGAGGTGTGTGTGTGTTTGCGCGTACATGCTCAGTCATGTCCGACTCTTTGTAACCCCATAGACTGTAGTCTGCTAGGTTCTTCTGTTCATGGAATTTTCCAGGCAAGAATACTGAAGAAGGCTGCCATTTACTACTCCAGGGGATCTTCCCAACCCAGGGAATGAATCCGTGTTTCCTGCATCTTTTGCTTTAGCAAACAGATTCCTTACTACTGAGCCATCTGGGAAGCCCGTGTGTGTGTGTGTGTGTGCACTTGTGTACGTAAATGCTTGCTTGTGGACAATGTATATCTGAGAAAGAATGTAAGGCAACAGCATTTTTCTCCAGGGCAAGAAACTGGTGAGCTGGCACACAGAGGTGGAGTAGAGATTCTTTTCAGGGCTATGTCTTGCAACTTTTAAATTTTATACTGTGCACATGTACATCTTCAAAACATGGTAAATACTAATTTGATAGAAGCAACACATAAAGAAAATAAGACTGTGACAAGAGCTTTGAAGAAACTAAACAAGTGGATGTCACAGAGAGCTGGGAGACTGGCTGTTTTGGACAGAACAATCATACAGTATGCCTCAATATAAGCTCAGAGAAGTTAAGCATTTTTGCCTAAAGTCACACAGCAATTATTTGAAGAAGGATTTGAGGAAAGGTTGCTCTTGGGGATGTCCCTGGCAATCCAGAGGTTAAGATTTCACCTTTCAATGCAGGGGGTGCAGGTTCAGTCTCTGATCAGGAAGCTAAGATTCCCACATGCCTGACAGCCAGAAAATCAAATGTAAAACAGAAGCAATATTGTAACAAATTCAATAATGATTTTTAAAATGGTCTATGTCAAAAAAAAAAAAACCTTAAAAAGCTGGTCTTATTGATTCCAGCATCAGGGCTCTACCCACTGCCTTCCCACGGCTCTCAAGAGGGGACAAGGCATTTCCTAAGGAAAAATATATAGAAGGAACCCCAGTGGCTGAGGGGTAAAGAATCCACCTGTAATGTGGGAGATACAGGTTCAATCCCTGGGTCAGGAAGATCCCCCGAGGAAGGAAATGACTACCCACTCTAGTATTCTTGCCTGGAGAAACCCACAGACAGAGGAGCCTAAGGGGCTCCAGTCCATGGGGTTACAAAAGAGGTGGACACAACTGAGCAACTGAGCACACACACACATACAAGGAACCAGTGTAACTAACAGTCTTCAGGAAAGCATTTGAGCATTTCATACCTGTCACAGCTAGCAACATTTAGATGCAAATAGTTGCTTACAAGTCATGTAGGGCCTTGCAAGTCATGAAAAACTGGCTTCCCTGGTGGCTCAGAGGGTAAAGTGTCTGCCTACAATGGGGGAGACCTGGGTTCAATCCCTGGGTTGGAAGATCCCCTGGAGAAGGAAATGGCAACCCACTCCAGCACTCTTGTCAGGAAAACCCCATGGACAGAGGAGCCTGGTAGGCTACAGTCCATGGGGGTTGCAAAGAGTCGGACACGACTGAGTGACTTCACTCACTTCACAAGGGGAGAAAAACTTTTAGTTCTTTACTGGGGATCTAGAGAGCACATTCTAGCCCATTTTGGAGAGACAGCACATATATAACAGCTTGGGACATCACTGTAGCTAAGACAAGAAAAGTCTAAGAGCAGTCTTGGCATCCATGATAAACTTTGGAATGTGTTCAGTGAGGTCACTGACCGTATGTCCATGTGACCAAAGATGTGACCCTTTTGAAGACAGGTAGGACTTGTTTTGAGGGGGCAGAGAAAGTGCAACTTTTTTAAAAGTTTGTTTTGTTTTGTTTTGTTTGTCTGCATCAGGTCTTAGTTGTAGCATGCGGGCTCTAGCAATGGGACACATGGGATCATAGTTCCTCAACCAATGATCAAACTCACATTCCCTGCATTGGAAAGAAAGCTTCAGAAAATGCAACTTTTGAAAGTAGATCTAAAAGGGGGAAAAAAGAGAAGATGCATTAAGCAGTTCACTCAAAGATCAAGTGGGACTACAAATCTAGTGCTAACTCTCCTTTTCCAGAGCAACAGAACCAAACTAGTCTTTCACCTGGGATGAGCTCAGAAAAGCCCCAGCCAGCGAACCCTCGAATGCACTGTCGAGGCCAAACCACCTCACCAACATTAAAGCTCAACAGTGGTGTCAGAGGGTGCAGACTAGATTCCTTGTGTCTTAATTGTTATTGTTTTACAGTTGTACAGGTAAAAGATAAAAAGATTTTCATTTTTAAAAGTTTGTTCTACAGGAGAAAAAATAAAGGAAGTAAGGTGGTTATTTATTTAATCATTTTAATATTGATAGATAATTAAATCGTTTCTATTTTTTTCCTGAGGTCTCTACAAAGTGTGTTTCAGTTTAGTTCAGTCGCTCAGTCATGTCCGACTCTTTGCGACCCCATGAATCGCAGCACGCCAGGCCTCCCTGTTCATCACCAAACCCGGAGTTCACTCAGACTCCCATCAATCGAGTCAGTGATGCCATCAAGCCATCTCATCCTCGGTTTTCCCCTTCTTCTGCCCCCAATCCTTCCCAACGTCAAAGTCTTTTCCAATGAGTCAACTCTTCACCTGAGGTGGCCAGAGTACTGGAGTTTCAGCTTTAGCATCATTCCTTCCAAAAGAAATCCCAGGGCTGATCTCCTTCGAAATGGACTGGTTGGATCTCCTTGCAGTCCAAGGGACTCTCAAGAGTCTTCTCCAACACCACACTTCAAAAGCATCAATTCTTCAGTGCTCAGCCTTCTTCACAGTCAAACTCTCACATCCATACATAACCACAGGAAAAACCATAGCCTTGACTAGATGGACCTTAGTCGGCAAAGAAATGTCTCTGCTTTTGAATATGCTATCTAGGTTGGTCATAACTTTTCAAGAGTCAGTGTGTGTTTAATGCTGAATAAAGAGTGCTGTTTCCAAATATATTAATATATGTATATACTGTTGACCATATCTAGATTAAACTAGTCCTCTGCTCAAATGAAGTAATGCTCAAAAATCTCCAAGCCAAGTTTCAGCAATATGTGAACCATGAACTTCCAGATATACAAGCTGGTTTTAGAAAAGACAAAGGAAGCAGAGATCAAATTGCCAACATCTGCTGGATCATTGAAAAAAAAAAAGAGAGTTCCAGAAAAACATCTATTTCTGCTTTATTGACTATGCCAAAGCCTTTGACTGTGTGGATCACATTAAACTGTGGAAAATTCTGAAAGAGATGAGAATACCATACCACCTGACCTGTCTCTTGAAAAACTTGTATGCAGATCAGGAAGCAACAGTTAGAACTGGACATGGAACAACAGACTGGTTCCAAATAGGAAAAGGAGTATGTCAGGGCTGTATATTGGCACCCTGCTTACTTAACTTATATGCAGAGTACATCATGAGAAATGCCGTGCTGGATGAAACACAATCTTGAATCAAGATTGCCGGGAGAAATATCAATAACTTAAGATATGCAGATGACACCATCCTTACGGCAGAAAGGGAAGAAGAACTAAAGAACCTTTTGATGAAAGTGAGAGAGGAGAGTGAGAAAGTTGGCTTGAAGCTCAACATTCAGAAAACTAAGATCATGGCATCTGGTCCCATCACTTCATGGGAAATAGATGGGGAAACAGTGGAAACAGTGGCTAACTTTATTTTGGGGGGCTCCAAAATCACTTCATATGATGACTGCAGCCATGAAATTGAAAGATGCTTACTCCTTGAAGGAAAGTTATGACCAACCTAGACAACATATTAAAAAGCAGAAACATTACTTTGCCAACAAAGGTCAGTCTAGTCAAGGCTATGGTTTTTCCAGTAGTCATGTATGGATGTGAGAGTTGGACTGTGAAGAAAGCTGAGTGCTGAAGGATTGATGCTTTTGAACTGTGGTGTTGGAAAAAACTCCTGAGAGACCCTTGGACTGCAAGGAGATCCAACCAGTCCATCCTAAAGGAAATCAATAGTGGGTGTTCATTGGAAGGATTGATGTTGAAGCAGAAACTCCAATACTTTGGCCACCTCATGTGAAGAGTTGACTCATTGGAAAAGACTCTAATGCTGGAAGGATTGGGAGCAGGAAGAGAAGGGGACGACAGAGGATGAGATGGCTGGATGGCATCACTGACTCAATGGACAAGGGTTTAGGTGGACTCCAGGATTTGGTGACGGACAGGGAGGCCTGGCATGCTACAGTTCATGGGGTCCCAAAGAGTCGAACACAACTGAGTGACTGAACTGAACTGAACTGCTCAAATGGGTAGGTTTAAGGTAGGATTCAGATATACCATGTTTCTTGTTCAATGCCTCTAATAAACCCATGAGCTAATAGAAACAACTAGAATAAGAAATTTTAAATTCGATGTTTTTTTATTCAAGCATTGAATATTCACTGATACAAGTAAGCACTATTTTAGGTGTTTGGGATACAAGGTTGGATTCGATATAGTCTTTGTCTTAACAATAATATAAAAGGGAAATTTAAATAAAAACCACAATCCATAGTCATCAGTTCAGTTCAGTTCAGTTCAGTCACTCAGTCATGTCCGACTCTTTGCGACCCCATGAATCACAGCACGCCAGGCCTCCCTGTCCATCACCAACTCCCGGAGTACACTCAGACTCACGTCCATCGAGTCTGTGATGCCATCCAGCCATCTTATCCTCGGTCGTCCCCTTCTCCTTCTGCTCCCAATCCCTCCCAGCATCAGAGTTTTTTCCAATGAGTCAACTCTTCATATGAGGTGGCCAGAGTACTGGAGCTTCAGCTTTAGCATCATTCCTTCCAAAGAAATCCCAGGGCTGATCTCCTTCGAAATGGACTGGTTGGATCTCCTTGCAGTCCAAGGGACTCTCAAGAGTCTTCTCCAACACCACACTTCAAAAGCATCAATTCTTCAGTGCTCAGCCTTCTTCACAGTCCAACTCTCACATCCATACATAACCACAGGAAAAACCATAGCCTTGACTAGGGGGAACTTAGTCGGCAAAGTAATGTCTCTGCTTTTGAATATGCTATCTAGGTTGATCATAACTTTCCTTCCAAGGAGTAAGTGTCTTTTAATTTCATGGCTGCAGTCACCATCTGCAGTGATTTTGGAGCCCAAAAAAATAAAGTCTGATGCTGTTTCCACTGTTTCCCCATCTATTTCCCATGAAGTGATGGGAACAGATGCCATGATCTTCATTTTCTGAATGTTGAGCTTTAAGACAACTTTTTCACTCTCCCCTTTCACTTTCATCAAGAGGCTTTTTAGTTCCTCTTCCCTTTCTGCCATAAGGGTGGTGTCATCTGCATATCTGAGGTTATTGATATTTCTCCCGGCAATCTTGATTCCAGCTTGTGTTTCTTCCAACCCAGCGTTTCTCATGATGTATTCTGCATAGAAGTTAAATAAGCAAGGTGACAATATACAGCCTTGACATACTCCTTTTCCTATTTGGAACCAGTCTGTTGTTCCATGTCCAGTTCTAACTGTTGCTTCCTGACCTGCATACAGATTTCTCAAGAGGCAGGTTAGGTGGTCTGGTATTCCCATCTCTTTCAGAATTTTCCACAGTCAGCAACAGTACAGAATCACAATTTCCTCATCATTCCCTCCTGTATCTTTTCTTTCTCTTTGCTTTACTGACCTACAATAAGCAGTTGTTTTATTTCTAAGATTCTATTGACAATGCTGTGCCTTCTTTCCCTTTAATTTTATTTGTCATTATGTTCTACTAATCCCTCCTCTGTCTCTAAATAACACCTTGCTTTCTCATCTATGCCCAACCCTATTAAGGATAATGTTTTTATTATTTTTTAGTCGTTTGTAAAAAAGTTGGGAGATCAATCCACATACACTCCTTCTGTAAAATTTCCTCTAAAATAATGCCTTACCAGACTGCCCACATTTCACATTGTGAAATTAATGTGCAAATCACAGTCATAACAAGGAAAATATAGTCACACACTGGTTTATTCAACCACAACTATGCATTTTTGAAAAAACTAAATTCAGTCAAGGTCAATTCTTTATGAAGTGTGAAGAGCCAAGACACAAAGCACCACCCTGCTCTTGCTCATTCACCTTCCACAACTTATTTCAAGTTTTACCTGCAAAGAGACACTGTTAGGATAAAAATATATTATCAGGGAGAAGTAGCATGTCAACCCACTAGCACACAGAAAAACCGTGTAATACACTAGCAATAGCACATATTTGCACAGATTTCATCAGCTCAGCTCAGAATATAGCATTTTAAAAGTACATTTTTGGCAGAGATGATTGGGGATGACTAAGCCAACAACCTTAGTGCCTAGAGAGAGGGATACTAAAAATCTTATCTATTTCACAAATTTGCCTACACTCTTTAAAGTGTTAAGATAACATCTAAGTTCTCTCAAAGAGTCCAGCAAGAAGCCATCAATTCCAGGGAAGTGGCATTAATCTCACATCTAACTTATTTGCTAGAAGGGCAGCACTCACTAAAGGTGTACTCACAAGAGGTCATCTCCCTCTTTTTAGGGAGCCACAGGACAGAAGGAACATTCATCGACATCTGACCTTTTTACAGACCCACGGAAGAGGAACTTCACAGCTAGATGCATAGAGACCACTTTTGCTGATGGTGCCACAATTCTGTACCCAGCTATTTGAAGTAATTCTGTAAGGAACCAGAAAAATCAATCACTTAAGGTGACGTGCAGAGTAAAGAAAGTTCTAAGGTGTGAAAAGATAAAAATGAGCAAATTCTTTCTCCCATTCAAACCTCACTTCTCTCAGCTTCCAAAACTGGAGAATAAAAATTACTCGTTATCCTCTTTAACATGTCCTTTCTTTTTTTCTTGCCCTTATCAACTATTGATTTCCTTCCTTGTTTCCTTTTCCTTTCTTCTCCTCTCCATCCATTATCCTTAGTCTATTTCCCCAGACATATAATTTCTTTTCCCCTTTTCTTTTCTCTTCTCTCTCTCTGCACTCTTTTGAAGCCCCTTACCTTGAGACATTTAAAGCTGATGCATCTTCCCATCTCCAGCCAGAACTGTTTCTCAGACCAATCCAGTAAAATTCCTGACTGAGAAGATTTTGGAGCTAGATCTAAATGAGAGGTTGCAGAAGATGAAAAAAGGTAAGAAAAAATGCAAAAAGTTTAAAAAGAGATGTAGAGTCATGGTAATTATTCCTTACACCCTCTCTCATTACTGTTATTTATGATCCTTCCCCAGATTGCTATGTTGAAGCTCTAATATCACAAAGTGATGGCATTTGGAAGTAGCCTTTGGGCAGTAATTAGGTTTAGATGAGGTCTTCAGGGTGGGACCCACACTAAAAATGGGATTAAAGTGAAAGTGAAGTACTCTTTGTGACCCCATGGATAGTAGCCTGTACCAAGCTCCTCCATCCATAGGATTTTGAAGGCAAGAGTACTAGAGTGGGTTGCCATTTCCTTCTCCAGGGAATCTTCCCAACCCAGGTCTCTTACATTGTAGATGGACTACCGTCTGAGCCACCAGGGAAGTCCTAAAAATGGGATTAGTGCTCTTAAAGAAGAGGAGAAGGCTTCCCAGGCGGCTTAGTGGTAAAGAATCCACCTGCCAATAACATAAGACATAAGATATGTGGGTTTAATCCCTGGATCAGGAAGATCCACTGGAGGAGGGCATGGCAACCCACTCCAGTATTCTTGTCTGGAGAATCCCATAGACAGAGGAGCCTGGCAGGCTACAGTCCACAGGATAACAAAAAGTCAGACATGACTGATGCGACTTAGCATGCAGTCTCTCACCACCACATGAGAGTGCAGCTGTCTACAAGCCAGGAAGAAGTTTCTCACCAGAAACCAAGTCTACCAGCATCTTGATCTTGGACTTGGCCTTCAGAACTCTGAGAAAGAAATGTCTGTGGCCTAAGCTCCCCCACCTTGTCTTTGGTTTATAGCAGTCCTAGTGGACTGAAACAACCACCTACTACAAATAACTACTCTCTCTTTCAAACCTTCATTCTAGAGATGTGTTGGTTGCAGACTGCAATACTTCCTAGAATTGAACTTCATGCCTATAATTACATTCTTAGATCATGACAGATAAGATAGCTATTACATCTCTACCTTCCAACGCAACTTCTTCCTTGATTAGATGGAGCACCAAATAGGTATTCAGATAAATACCAGATAAATACATATTCAGATAACTTTGAAAGAAGAAAAGCTAAATACTGCTGTGAACACAGTCATATTTCACATCATCATTTAACATATATGTTATTATTAAACTTGCAACAATGTATTTGTGGTGTTGTTTTTTCCCCACTAAACTCCCATTCTCCAAGTCCTCATCAATCTTGCATACGGCAAGAAAAAATAAACACAGTTCTTAGGGAAAAAGCTGATGGTAAGATTAAGTTGGTTATACTCTTTACCTGTCCCAAGCTACCCACTAGAACAGAAATAAGATTCTTTGCTCTGTTGAGTCTGACCAGCAAACGAAGGAGTTTATATCCTAATGGAATTGTCTCTAGAAATAAAATGAAATCAAATGAATAAAGGTTAAACCCCAGAAGATTAATTTTGTATAGGATTTGGTGCTCGTGTAATAAATATATTTAGCAACAAGTAAACTACCACCTTGGATATGGCCCTATATTCCCAGCAAGTACTTAATTGTGTATGCTGGTTGGGGGACAGAGTCTGAAGTGTAAAGGAAGGGTAAGGTAAGGTAAGGTGAAGTCACTCAGTCGTGTCCGACTCTTTGCGACCCCATGGACTTCTCCATCCATGGGATTCTCCAGGCAAGAATACTGGAGTGGATTGCCATTTCCTTCTCCAGGGGATTTTCCCGACCCAGGGATCGAACCCAGGTCTCCTGCATTGGAGGCAGAAGCTTTAACCTCTGAGCTACCAGGGACTGAAATGACATCCTAATTTCCAGATTATCTGGGAACCTTTTGTGCATTACTTAAACAATTTGCTTAAAATGATTATTTAAATTAAGAAAAAAGTGAGTTTAGCCTCATTCTTCCAATGGGATTATAAGAAAAACTGTCCATCTCTTTCGTCTTCACATTTCAGTGGGAGGAATGACAGCTAACGAAACACAGAAATGAATAGACTTCATTCATTAAATAAATAAATAGATATAAACACAGACCTCAATTAGAGTCTGAAGAGCTGGGATTCGATAATACTCACAAACTCCAATCCTACACTTGATCACTACTCTCAAGATCCATACAATTCAAAGTCACATGATTCTGCCAGCTTACTACTTCTCCCTGATGAGGCTGGACAGGGCAAATGTTTACTGGATCACTCTCACTTGAAAATCAACATCCCACTTGAAAGAAGCTTTTGGAACCAGAGTGCGATTATCTATAGGGTTCTATGGACTCATGAATGATGTGTACATGTTACAGCATAAAAGCATAAACAAGAGTGTTTATTGCAAGGGTGTGACCTCAGAAGGCTTATCTTGCGGAGAAGGTGTGAACTAGAGCAATGAGGTGCTATGTCACTTTAGAACTAGTAATGTTTGGTTATACCTTAGAGAGGAAGAAGTACAAAACCTAAAAGCAAAATGAAGACAGAACACAAACAAATGAAATCAGATACTTTTTTTCTTTCCTTTTCATTTTATTTTTAAGGTCAATATTTATGTCTTACACACGCACACACATGCTTTTGCAGGCAATTTTTTTTTAGTTTTTATTTTTAAATTATAATTAAAATACTGCTAAGGTATAGAACATACTCCTTACACTTCCGATATGAACATGGTTTACAGGATATAACTAAGATATTTCAACCTATATGGAGATAAACTACTAATATACCAAAGCTAAATTGGATATATCTTTGATTGGCTAACTTAATTTCAGGGACTATATACTAAATAACTAACTTCAAGAAAATAATTCATATAAATGTTTGTAGCTGCTTAAAATTTGGAAATAAGATTTTTTTTAGAAATACGAAAACAGTTAAGCTAAAATATATTTAGAATTTTTAAGGTAAGTATCTGAAATCATTTAACATGTGGAAAAAGGAATATAATAATGCTATGTGACAAAAGCAAAAACAAAACATGAACATATGGTATCCAAAAAGCCTAGATATTTACAGAAGGTAAATATGTAATTTTAAATAATATGTATGTTATGTCTTCAAATAATATCATTTACATTTTTTTCTTCAATCCCGCAGACACTTTTTTCAGGTGAAGTACTTAAAACAATACCTATAGGTATTATTAGAAAAAAATTACAATACAGAGCACCCATAAAATCTAAAATTAATTAGATCTATTGTTTTCAGTATAGAGATATTTCACTTGAAAATGTGTCTGGAAGGCTGAGTAAAGACATATTGGGCATATTACTTGAAAGTGTAACAAACATACTATTTAAAAATAACTTTATCCTATGTTTCCAGACTTTTCAAATATATCCTACAGAAAGTAAGCGTTGACTGCTGCTGCTGCTAAGTCGTTTCAGTCGTGTCTGACTCTGTGTGACCCCATAGATAGCAGCCCACCAGGCTCCCCCGTCCCTGGGATTCTCCAGGCAAGAACACTGGAGTGGGTTGCCATTTTCTTCTCCAATGCATGAGAATGAAAAGTGAAAGTGAAGTCGCTCAGTCGTGTCCAACTCTTAGGGACCCCATGGACTGCAGCCTACCAGGCTCCTCCGCCCATAGGATTTTCCAGGCAATGGAGTGGGTTGCCATTGCGTTCTCCCAAGCGTTGACTACTAGCATATAAAAACATGCAGATACCTTAAGAGATTGAAGGGAAACTTGACAGGGTACAAAATTACTAGAATTTAATATTGACAAGAATTTCCCCTATAATTTTGTGTTTGTGCACAATAGTAAAAGTTAGTGAGCCTTGCTCGGTAAACCGAGCACTCTCTTTAAAAGAGTGAAACGTTGGGGTCCCACCAACTAGGGTGGCAAGAGGACCCGCACTCCTGCTTCCCTAAGTCTCCAGGGAGCACCTACCCACAGGCACCGGGCACGTTCTTGCTCCCTGCAACGCCCAGGAGGGAGGTCGGCTCCACCCAGGGAGCAACAAAGGAGGAGCCCAAGAGATGAGGTTCTCGGCTAACCTGCTCCTGCAAAAAAGAGGAAATCAGAGTGGAAGCCAAAAAATGGCGGCAGGAAAGGATAAAATTTCAAATCAAAAAAAAAAAAAAAAAAAACACCCCACAAACAAAAGGGGAAAAAGGAGAACGAGGGAAACAGGCTAACCAAGAGACAAGATTTACCTGCAGAAAACAGAAACTAAGAGAGAGAACCCAGCCTCTGATGAAGCAGGAGACAAAAGAAGCCAAACCTGATTCAGATCACCTCCCTGTCTTAGTGGTTCCTGTCTCCCTTCTTGTACAATACAGGGCAATATGTTTATCAACTACTTTGTAAATGCAAAACTGTGAGTAGCTCTGGAAACATTTTTAAGAAGGAGGAAATTCAACGTTATTCCATTTTTTAAGTGCTAACTGCTTTTCTTTAAGAGGTGAAATCATTTACTGGTTGGTTGGTTTGTACAACCAGAAAATAGAGGGATATTGAATACAGAGGATATGAATACATATTTGATTGTCTTGGGTGTCAGCTTAACATTGCATAGAGGGGGTAGATTTTACATCCTCCAATACAAAGCACACTAAATGGCAATTTGGAGTCAGTTGTGTGTTTAACATGTCTTAGACACTTTGAATTACTTTTATTCCCATGTTGGTTTTGGTGAAATTGTTTCTTAAAGAAAAACCATGCCTTGATCTCCGCTCTCCCTGTCAGAATTTTGTGTACTCTGTAACATCTTTGTTCAGGTAGTCCCGTTTTCCTAGTAACTTTCTTCATCTGCCGTGAAAGATTAATGTCATATACACTACTAATGAATTTTCAAATTGTGAATCTGTGGGACATATGATATAACTGTATGAACACTTGAAGGCATTCATACTTTAACATACTGTTAAGACAAGTTTGCCTTCACATTTTAAACGAGAGTAACTTGGATAATTGTTCAGAAATGAATCACAATTACATGTTGTGTTTTTTTTTTTTAGTACAAATGTTAAGAATTATACACAAATTTAAACTTCTGTATACCAGTAAAACCTAAAGGAAATCAACCCTGAATATTCATTGGAAGGACTGGTGCTGAAGCTGAAGCTCCAATACTTTGGCCACCTGATGCAAAGAGCTGAAAAGACCCTGATGCTGGGAAAGACTGAAGGCAGGAGAAGGGGATGACAGATGAGATGACTGGATGGCATCACTGACTCAATGTACATAAGTTTGAGCAAGCTCTGGGAGACAGTAAAGGACAGGGAAGGTTGACAGGCTACCGTCCATGGGGTCATAAAGAGTCAGACACGACTTATCGACTGAACAACACAACAAAATACTGATCCTCAAAATCATCATTACAATTTCAATTATGAAAGAAAAGAAATAGTAAAACACTGTCCATCAACAGGTGAATGGATAAACAAAATGTGGTCCTATCCATATAATGGAATATTATTCTGCCTTTTTTTCTATATTTTTTATTTTATTTTACAATACTGTATTGGTTTTGCCATACATCAACATGAATCCACCATGAGTGTACACGTGTTCCCAATCTGATACCTGCTACAGCACAGATGTACCTTGGAAACATGCCAAACAGAAGAAGCCAGTGAAATGAAATAAGCCAGATACAGAAGGACATAAGAGGAAAATTCAGACAGAAAGAATAGATTAGTAGTCACCAGGGGCTGGGTGGGCGGGGTTATGGGGAGTTACTGTTTAATGCATGTGGTGTTTCTGTTTGGGGTGATGAAAAAGGTTCTGGAGATAAACAGCAGTCACAGTTGCACAATGATGTGAATACACTTCAGTTCAGTTCAGTTCAGTCGCTCAGTCGTGTCCAACTCTTTGCGACCCTAATTGTATACTTGAAAATTGTTGAAATAGTAAGTTGTATGTTATTCATGCTTTACCACAACTTTTTATTCTAGAATGAATTAGTAAAGCACTGTGGCCTTCTGCATGAACATATTTCAGCTTCTCAAACCATACATTTAACATTTAGTTAATGTAGCAATATTCCAATCATATTAATTAAAAGGGAGATTTAGTCATCATCCTTAACTGTTATTGCCTAGGGCTAAAGTTGGAATCCATTGTCCAATGTCAAGAGTTACAACGTACTGATTTTCTAATACAGCTTTAAAACATTCTGCATACTCCATGGCTAATGGAGCCCTAACGAAGCAGCACAGAAATCAGTTTTCTTATAGAATATTTTCTCAGTAACATCGATTGTTAAAGCTGAAAGTTGAGATATTTTTAAACTCAGGGTAAAATATTTCTTTTAATCAGAATTTACACATTGATATCAACTGTTCTTTTAAAACTTTTACCTATTTTTATTTTTCAATTTTGCATCCAGACAACTGGCGATTCAATTCATGATAGTATACATCTGTAACTTCACTCTGTATAATCGGCTCCAAAAGAACTGATTCAAATGAATTCTTTTAACGGCTGAGTAATACTCCATTGTGTATATGTACGTCTAGATGTCATATAAACAATGAACATCAAAATACTCCTATTTTGCAATTGGAGATAGTGGCTGTACTAGTTTGCATTCCCACCAACAGTGTAGGTGCATTTATTGCTTGCAGATCAACAAAATATTTTGCAAAATAATGAACTGGAATTGAGCTGCAGAAGTTGCTCATCAGCATTCTGGGAGGTGGATCATGAGATCCTGCTGTGATTTTATGTCTGAGTGTTTTCGAAAGTGATCTAGTAAAAGATAATCTCTGGCTTTTCTATTTTGTTCCATTGATCTAGAGCCTGAAGTCTTGGGGATTGCTTTTGGGAGGTCCATACAAATCTTGAAATGGTTCTAGTTCTGTAGCTTGATAGGGATGATTTTCATCAGTGTTTATATAGGTCTTTAGTTTTAGGTAGATATATTCCCAATGGTGAATGGAATTGGGCTGTGTACCACAACCTAACCTACCTACCAAAGGTATGCTTTGGGGTGAAGTTCATAATGGTTGCTTTATCTGGTTATGAAGAAAGGGTAACAAACACACACACATTACCAGACTACAAAGACATCAAGTAAAACAATTCTCCCATCACCTACTATCTGCTTCCAGCCATTTAGTTCTATCTTCTAACATATCATTTCAGATTTCCTCAAAAGGGAAAAACTCAATTCAACAAATCATAATTTACTTTGTGATATATATTTTACTGAAATTTCACACCCTGGGAGACAGAAAGGAAAAAACAAAAGTTATTTCGACTCTGGCTTTATTTCAAGTGTCACGGGGAATTAAAGTGGAAAGAAGAAAATCTAAAATGAAGTGATTCCTCTTATGTTAAAAACAATTTCACATAGATTTTCTCACTTAATACTTGTAACAATTCTGGAAAAAAAAATTTCTCCACTTGATACATGAGGAAATTGAGAGTCAAAGAGGTTAAGAAACTTGCTGAAGCTCACATAGCTAGTAAGCAATTTAGTAAAAACAAACTCATGTCTGTCTGAAAGAAATGAATCTCTTTTCATTACCTGAATTTACTTTATATTATGGGGAAAAGTGACCATGTTTTCATAGTGTTTGTAGTCACAGAAGGAAACCTTGGATATGGACAGTCCATGGGGTCGCAAAGAGTCAGGCATGACTGAGTGACTTCACTTTCACTTTCAAACCCTAAATATAAGAAAAGCCAATATTGAAATTTCAGGGAGAAGATAGGGACAATCCCAAAGTCATAAGCTCTAACAGGGATGAGATGATGGTTCAAGTTGAACTAGAGGTTGTTAAAGAAATAAAGTCTGAAGATATAATCTCAAATTATGATAATGAAGAATAAAGATGTTATCCAGCGAGGAGCATCAGGATAGGTGTAAAGAAACCAAAGTATGGGGGCGGGGGGTGGGGGGGCAGTCCTAAGATGGCGGAGGAATAGGATGGGAAGACCACTTTCTCCCTCACAAATTCCTCAAAAGCATTTCAACACTGAGCAAACTCCACAAAACAACTTCTGAATGCTGGCAGAGGACATCAGGCAACCAGAAAAGCAGACCATTGTCTTTGAAAACAGGTAGGAAAAAATATAAAAGACGAAAAGAGAGACAAAGGAGGTGGGGAGGGAGCTCCATCCTGGGAAGGGAAGTCTGTCCCGGGAAGGGAATTTTAAGAAGAGAGGTTTCCAAACACCAGGAAACACTCTCCCTGCCGAGTCTGTGGTGAGCCTTGGAAACACAGAGGCAACATAACAGGAAGGAAAAATAAATAAATAATTTAAACCAACAGATTACAAGCCCACCAGTAACTCCCCCAGCGGAAAAGCAGCACAGACGCCTGCATCCGCCACTAGCAAGTGGGGGCAGGGCAGGGACGCGCGGGAGGCGCGGGCTGCAGAGATTTGTAAGAATCAGGCAGGAACACCCCACACGTAACCAGAACGATCTAACTTGGACTAGCAAACCAGACTGTGGGATAGCTACCACGCAAAAAGCTCGAACATAAGACGCCGCCAGGACCGCACACAGAGCAAAGGATGGAACGGAAATAGCCGGCTGCAGACCATCCCCCACCAGGGACAGGCAGCCAGAGCCGTAAGGGCTGGAAAGGGGCAATTGCAGCCCCGGAGAGACTCTACCTACCAAACTGCAAGCAGGCTTCTTTGCTAAGACTTCTGGGGGTGCTGGTCTGCCACCATCTGCCTCACTAGGGGCGCCAGCGATACACCCAGAAAACTGAGCAGCAGAGACAGAAAAGGCGAAAAGTCTCAGCGACCACACTCGCCAAACTCCTGAGCTACTCGGACCTGGGAAGGGCACAAAATGCAGTCCCAACCGAATCTGAGCCTCTGAGGGATATCTGAGCGCTGAACCTGAGCGGCTTAGACCGGGGAGGTGCACGCAGCCTAGGGCCAGCCTCAGACGGTTCCCGGCTGAGCATCGTAGAACCGGAGCGGTTTGTGCGCCACGAGAAGGGACAGGTCCAGCGGGGCTGAGACACTGTGTGCACACGACAGTGCTATTTCTTTGCAGCATCCCCCCCTCCCCACAGCGCGACTGAACTAGTGAGCCTAAAAAACCAGCAAACAAGAAGTTAAACAGAGGGAACCGCCTTGGAAGTGACCCCACACTGCCCACAACATCAGAGAAGGGCCAGATATATCTTTACTACTTTTACAATCATTCCGGGTTTTTTTTTCCCTTCTTTTTTTTTTTTCCTTGCTTTTTTTTTTCCAACTTTTTTTTTAATTGTTAAGTCTTCTATTTCTCCTCTAATTGTTATTTCTATAACCTACTATTACTTTTCAAAAAAAGACTTTTTTAAGGCAAACACCATATATAGTCTTTATGTGATTGTTGTTGGAGTTTTTTAATAATACTTGTGGCCTTAATTTTTTCTTTTTTCTTTTTTCCTTCTGCTTCTTTTCTTTAATATTGTATTTTTGAAAATCCAACCTCTACTCTAGATTTTTAATCTTTGCTTTTTGGTTTTTGTTGTCAATTTTGTACATTTAAAAACCCAAACTTCACTATCCAATTTTACCTGAGAGCGAGATTACTGGCTTGACCACTCTCTCCTCCTTTGGACCCTCCTTTTTCTCGACCAGGTGGCCTCTGTCTCTTTCCTCCCCCATCTCTTCTCTATCCAACTCTGTGAATCTCTGTGTGTTCCAGATGGTGGAGAACACCTAAGGAACTGGTTACTGGCAGGTTTTGTCTCTCTCCTTTTCATTTCTCTCTCTTATCCTCCTGGCCACCTCTGTCTACTTCCTCCCTCTCCTCTTCCCTGTATAACTCCATAAATACCTCTGAGCGGTCCAGACTATGGAGCACACGTAAGGAAGTGACTACTGGCTAGCTTGCTCTATCCTCTTTTGATCTCACTGCATCTCATTCCAGTTACCTCTTACTACCCCCTCCCTCTTCTCTTCTCCATGTAACTCAGTGAACCTCTCTGGGAGTCCCTCAATGTGGAGAAACTTTTCATCTTTAACCTAGATGTTTTATCATGGGTGCTGTATAGATGGAGAAATCTAGAGGCTACTGTAAAAATAAAACTGAAAACCAGAAACAGGAGGCTTAAGTCCAAAGCTTGAGAACATCAGAGAACTCCTGAATTCAGGGAACATTAATCAATAGGAGCTCATCAAACACCTCCATACCTACACTGAAACCAAGCTCCACCCAAGGGCCAACAAGTTCCAGAGCAAGACATACCACGCAAATTCTCCAGCAACACAGGAACACACCCCTGAGCGTCAATATACAGGCAGCTCAAAGCTACTCCAAAACCTTTGATGTCTCATAACCCATTACTGGTCACTCCACTGTACTCCAGAGAGAAGAAACCCAGCTCCACCCACCAGAACTCCAACACAATCCTCCCTAACCAGGAAACCTTGACAAGCCACTGATACAACCCCACCCACAATGAGGAAGCTCCATAATAAAGAGAACTCCACAATTACCAGAATATTAAAAGGCCACCCCAAACGCAGCAATATAACCAAGATGAAGAGACAGAGGGATACTCAGCAGGTTAAGGAACAGGAAAAATGCCCACCAAACCAAACAAAAGAGGAAGAGATAGGGAATATATCTGAGAAAGAATTCTGAATATTGATAGTGAAAATGATCCAAAATATTGAAATCAAAATGGAATCACAGATAAATAGCCTAGAGACAAGGATTGAGAAGATGCAAGAAAGGTTTAACAAGGACCTAGGAGAAATAAAAAAGAGTCAATATATAATGAATAATGCAATAAATGAGATCAGAAACACTCGGGAGGCAACAAATAGTAGAATAATGGAGGCAGAAGATAAGATTAGTGAAATAGAAGATAGAATGGTAGAAATAAATGAATCAGAGAGGAAAAAAGAAAAACGAATTAAAAGAAATGAGGACAATCTTAGAGACCTCCAGGACAACATGAAACGCTCCAACATTCGAATTATAGGAGTCCCAGAAGAAGAAAACAAAAAGAAAGACCATGAGAAAATACTTGAGGAGATAATAGTTGAAAACTTCCCTAAAATGGGGGAGGAAATAATCACCCAAGTCCAAGAAACACAGAGAGTTCTCAATAGGATAAACCCAAGGTGAAACACCCCAAGACACATATTAATCAAATTAACAAAGATCAAACACAAAGAACAAATATTAAAAGCACCAAGGGAAAAACAACAAATAACACACAAGGCGATTCCCATAAGGAAAACAGCTGATCTTTCAATAGAAACTCTTCAGGTCAGGAGGGAATGGCAAGACATAGTTAAAGTGATGAAAGAAAATAACCTACAGCCCAGATTAATGTATCCAGCAAGGATCTCATTCAAATACAAAGGAGAAATCGAAAGCTTTACAGACAAGCAAAAGCTGAGAGAATTCAGCACCACCAAACCAGCTCTCCAACAAATTCTAAAAGATATTCTCTAGACAGGAAACACAAAAGGGTGTATAAACCCGAACCCAAAACAATAAAGTAAATGGTAACGAGATCATACTTATCAATAATTCCCTTAAACATAAATGGGTTGAATGCCCCAACCAAAAGACAAAGATTGGCCAAATGGATACAAAAACAAGACCCCTCTATATGCTGCTTCCAAGAGACCCACCTCAAAACAAGGGACACATACAGACTGAAAGTGAAGAGCTGGGAAAAGATATTCCACGCAAATAGAGACCAAAAGAAAGCAGGAGTGGCAATACTCATATCTGATAAAATAGACTTTAAAACAAAGGCTGTGAAAAGAGACAAAGAAGGCCACTACATAATGATCAAAGGATCAATCCAAGAAGAAGATATAACAATTATAAATATATATGCACCCAATATAGGAGCACCGCAATATGTAAGACAAATGCTAACAAGTATGAAAGGGGAAATTAACAATAACACAATAATAGTCGGAGACTTTAATACCTCACTCACACCTACGGACAGATGAACTAAACAGAAAATTAACAAAGAAATGCAAACTTTAAATGATACGTTAGACCAGTTAGACCTAATTGATATCTATAGGACATTTCACCCCAAAACAATGAATTTCACCTTTTTCTCAAGTGCTCATGGAAACTTCTCCAGGATAGATCACATCCTGGGCCATAAATCTAACCTTGATAAATTTTTAAAAAATCGAAATCATTCCAACCATCTTTTCTGACCATAATGCATTAAGATTAGATCTCAATTACAGAAGAAAAACTATTAAACGTTCCAACATATGGAGGTTGAACAACACACTTCTGAATAACCAACAAATCACAGAAGAAATCAAAAAAGAAATCAAAATATGCATAGAAACTAATGAAAATGAAAACACAACAGCCCAAAACCTGTGGGACACTATAAAAGCAGTGCTAAGAGGAAAGTTCATAGCACTACAGGCATACCTCAAGAAACAAGAAAAAAGTCAAATAAATAACCTAACTCTACAACTAAAGCAACAAGAAAAGAAAGAATTGGAGAACCCCAGAGTTAGTAGAAGGAAAGAAATCTTAAAAATTAGGAAACAAAATTAAGAAACAAAAGAGACCATAGCAAAAATCAACAAAGCCAAAAGCTGGTTCTTTGAAAGGATAAATAAAATTGACAAACCATTAGCCAGACTCATCAAGAAGCAAAGAGAGAAAAATCAAATCAATAAAATTAGGAATGAAAATGGAGAGATCACAACAGACAACACAGAAATACAAAGGATCATAAGAGACTACTATCAGCAATTATATGCCAATAAAATGGACAACGTGGAAGAAATGGACAAATTCTTAGAAAAGTACAACTTTCCAAAACTGAACCAGGAAGAAATAGAAAATCTTAACAGACCCATCACAAGCATGAAAATTGAAACTGTAATCAGAAATCTTCCAGCAAACAAAATCCCAGGTCCAGATGGCTTCACAGCTGAATTCTACCAAAAATTTAGAGAAGAGCTAACACCTATCCTACTCAAACTCTTCCAGAAAACTGCAGAGAAACGTAAACTTCCAAACTCATTCTATGAGGCCACCATCACCCTAATACCAAAACCTGACAAAGATACTACAAAAAAAGAAAACTACAGGCCAATATCACTGATGAACATAGATGCAAAAATCCTCAATAAAATTCTAGCAATCAGAATCCAACAGCACATTAAAAAGATCATACACCATGACCAAGTGGGCTTTATCCCAGGGATGCAAGGATTCTTCAATATCTGCAAATCAATCAATGGAATTCACCGCATCAACAAATTGAAAAATAAAAGCCATATGATTATCTCAATAGATGCAGAGAAGGCCTTTGACAAAATTCAACATCCATTTATGATAAAAACTCTCCAGAAAGCGGGAATAGAAGGAACATACCTGAACATAATAAAAGCTATATATGACAAACCCACAGCAAACAGTATCCTCAATGGTGAAAAATTGAAAGTATTTCCCCTAAAGTCAGGAACAAGACAAGGGTGCCCACTTTCACTGCTACTATTCAACATAGTTCTGGAAGTTTTGGCCACAGCAATCAGAGCAGAAAAAGAAATAAAAGGAATCCAAATTGGAAAAGAAGAAGTAAAACTCTCACTGTTTGCAGATGACATGATCCTCTACATAGAAAACCCTAAAGACTCCACCAGAAAATTACTAGAGCTAATCAATGGAATATAGCAAAGTTGCAGGATATAAAATCAACACTCAGAAATCCCTTGCATTCCTATACACTAATAATGAGGACGTAGAAAAAGAAATTAAGGAAACAATTCCATTCACCATTGCAACGAAAAGAATAAAATACTTAGGAATATATCTACCTAAAGAAACTAAAGACCTATATATAGAAAACTATAAAACACTGATGAAAGAAATCAAAGAGGACACTAATAGATGGAGAAATATACCATGTTCATGGATCGGAAGAATCAATATAGTGAAAATGAGTATACTACCCAAAGCAATTTACAAATTCAATGCAATCCCTATCAAGCTACCAGCCATATTTTTCACAGAACTAGAACAAATAATTTCAAGATTTGTATGGAAATACAAAAAACCTCGACTAGCCAAAGCAATCTTGAGAAAGAAGAATGGAACAGGAGGAATCAACTTTCCTGACCTCAGGCTCTACTACAAAGCCACAGTCATCAAGACAGTATGGTACTGGCACAAAGACAGAAATATAGATCAATGGAACAAAATAGAAAGCCCAGAGATAAATCCACACACATATGGACACCTGATCTTTGACAAAGGAGGCAAGAATATAACAATGGAGTAAAGACAATCTCTTTAACAAGTGGTGCTGGGAAAACTGGTCAACCACTTGTAAAAGAATGAAACTAGATCACTTTCTAACACCGCACACAAAAATAAACTCAAAATGGATTAAAGATCTAAATGTAAGACCAGAAACTATAAAACTCCTAGAGGAGAACACAGGCAAAACACTCTCAGACATAAATCACAGCAGGATCTTCTATGATCCACCTCCCAGAATTCTGGAAATAAGAGCAAAAATAAACAAATGGGATCTAATTAAAATTAAAAGCTTCTGCACAACAAAGGAAAATATAAGCAAGGTGAAAAGACAGCCTTCTGAATGGGAGAAAATAATAGCAAATGAAACAACCAACAAACAACTAATCTCAAAAATATACAAGCAACTTATGCAACTCAATTCCAGAAAAATAAACGACCCAATCAAAAAATGGGCCAAAGAACTAAATAGACATTTCTTCAAAGAAGACATATGGATGGCTAACAAACACATAAAAAGATGCTCAACATCACTCATTATTAGAGAAATGCAAATCAAAACCACAATGAGGTACCACTTCACACCAGTCAGAATGTCTGTGATCCAAAAATCTGCAAGCAATAAATGCTGGAGAGGGTGTGGAGAAAAGGGAACCCTCCTACACTGTTGGTTGGAATGCAAACTAGTACAACCACTATGGAGAACAGTGTGGAGATTCCTTAAAAAATTGCAAATAGAACTGCCATATGACCCAACAATCCCACTGCTGGGCATACACACCGAGGAAACCAGAATTGAAAGAGACACATGTACCCCAATGTTCATCGCAGCACTGTTTATAATAGCCAGGACATGGAAACAACCTAGATGTTCATCAGCAGATGAATGGATAAGAAAGCTGTGGTACATATACACAATGGAGTATTACTCAGCCATTAAAAAGAATACATTTGAATCAGTTCTGATGAGATGGATGAAACTGGAGCCAATTATACAGAGTGAAGTAAGCCAGAAAGGAAAACACCAATACAGTGTACTAACACATATATATGGAATTTAGAAAGATGGCAATGATGACCCTGTATGCAAGACAGCAAAAAAGACACAGAAGTGTATAGCGGACTTTTGGACTCAGAGGGAGAGGGATAGGGTGGAATGATTTGGGAGAATGGCATTCAAACATGTATACTATCATGTAAGAATCGAATCACCAGTCTATGTCCAATGCAGGATACAGCATGCTTGGGGATGGTGCACGGGAATGACCCAAAGGGATGTTGTGGGGAGGGAGGTGGGAGGGGGTTCATGTTTGGGATCGCATGTACACCCGTGGTGGATTCATGTCAATGTATGGCAAAGGCAATACAGTATTGTAAAGTAAAATAAAGTAAAAATAAAAATTAAAAAAAAAGAAACCAAAGTATTTCCACAGGGAATTATTTAGTCAACATATATTTTAAAATAACACACCAAAAACTATAAGAAACAAAAGTTAACAATCAAAATAAACTTATCTATATGGAGAAAAAATAACAACTAAAATTAAGAATTTTAACATATCTAAAGATCTAAGGATAAATTCAAAGAGCAAGAAGAGCAAAAAAGAGTAGTTGCCACAAGCTAAAAAGAACACTGAGGAAATAATAGAACAATTCAACTTTACTTCTTTTATTTTCTCAAAAAAAAAATAAATATTGAAGTCCAAGGCACAAAAAAAAGATAATAAATGACACTCTCAGCATATAATTTTCATGTAAATATTTCTAAGGATAGCAAAAAAAAAAAAGTGAACATCTCACTATTTAAAAATATTTAAATCCCAAGGGCCATAAAATATACATCCCAGATTCAAATTCAAATAATATTTTAAACATGTACAGCAAAGAAAAGGAACCAGAAAACAAACAACTGGAAAAGTGATTTCATTTTTCAGCGTGCACAAGATAGATTCTGAAAGCTGTCAAACACAGTATTTCTGTAAGACTCTAAAGGTGGGTTGGTATGGAGTTTAAAATCTGGCTCTGAAAAGAAAGTTTGGCTTTGTCAGATTTGTAGCCTTGGACTTGCTCACTAACTCTTCTGAATTTTATTCACTCAATGAAATGGAGAGGTTGAATTCTACTTCATAGGATATGCTGTGAAGATTAATAATAAAATAGAATTGAATTCCTATCACATAGCAGGTGCTCAATACACAGTAGTTTCGATTTTTATTATTTTCATTATAAGATTTGCTATCTATAACTGATCTAAGAGGTGCACTGTAGTTATATATCTTCCTGAAAGATAACTATTTACCAGTGTAAGAGGGACATTTCTGATAGCCTTGGAGCCTCTAGCATAGAGCAAACTAATTCCCTAGCAGTATTCTCCACCACTGGGATGTCAGAAAACTTTGGTTTTCATAGATCTTTATCTCTTTTGGTAGCTGTTTAGACCTATGTAGTGTTAGCGGTAAAGAATCTGCCTGCCAATCCAAGAGACCCAAGAGATGAAGGTCTGATCCCTGGGTTGGGAAGATCCCCTGGAGGAAGGCATGGCAACCTACTTCAGTATTCTTGCCTGAAGAATTCCATGGATAGTGGACCCTGGCAGGCTACAGTCCCTAGGGTGGCAAAGAGTAGGACATGACTGAAGCAACTTATCATGTGCAATCCTAGGAAAAGCAAGCATTTATCTTAAAATAACATATAAATATTGCCATGAGAATAAAAGAATAATGACACTGGTACAACAAATCAGACTAGATATAAGTCAAGTTGGTTTTACAAGATCTTACAAAAGCTGAGGGCAAGAAAAAGAATCAGGCCAGAGAACCAAGCAAAATTCCACAGGAACGTCAGAAGTAAGATTTATCTGCAGTTGCTATGCAGTCACTCAGGGATATTCTACTGAGAGCATAGAATATCCTTTCCAGGACTGGTCTGAATCAAGGGTCCTTAAAAGGAAATAAACCAGTTTTGGAAATGCAGCCAGTCTAACTCTGTTCAGCTTACTCAACGGTACATCAGGATTTACAGTAAGTAGAGAAAGAATGGAAAGATGAAATCCTTTAACACTCATCCATTCTTCCAGGGGACCTCAGAGAAACAGAACCACGCCCACCTCCCAGCTATCCTGGGCTGAAGCTGTCATTATCACACTGCAATTATGGTAGCTGCCTCTCTGCAATTCTCCAAGGCAGTGTCTTGTATTATGATTCACTACTCTGTTTATCAGTGTTTGCTCAACAGTATTTCAAGCTGTCTGCTCACTTCTGCTATTGATTTCACTTAGCCTAAGAACTCAGATGCAGTTGTATCAGAATGAGAATAGGAGTTGCTACAAAAAGGTCCAGAAAGCAAGGTTATTATTACTAGGTGCCATAAAACCACAATTCAGTAAGTCTAAAGAATACACCCCAGTGCATTCTGTCACCTAGTTTATGGAAGGATAAAGGAAAAGTAAATCACAGAAGTGGACTGATTTGAGGTTAGAGTGTATGCAGAATTTCAAAGGAATGAGTATTCTTTTGACAGACAGCAGGAATCCAGACGCTTTAGTCTTCTCTTAAAATTGGAAATTACAGACTCTATAGACCGTATGTTTTCTCCAATTCCTTTAGAGTAATTCATTGCCTGTCAGAATTTCCCCCAAGTGATGTTTAATATAGTTGAATTCTTAATAAACTCTTATCTGTGGATATACCCCAAGAAAAAGATGTAAAACAATATCAAAACACAAAACTTAGCATGAAATTAGCACAGAAACCTAAGGAGGATTCCTTATTTTCTTTGCATATATTATTTAAGTTGACCAGTTAGAATTTGATTGATTTTCATACCAGGTAACCTCAGGATGTCAACTCCTTGTGTTACTTTGAGATACTCCAGGATTCATAAAGAACTCATTTCCTGACAGTTAGGTGGACAGGAAGGATCTGAGAGGCCAGTAGGAAGAGGAGCCCAGCAGTTCAACTCTGCGAGGAGTGTAAAGTCACACTCACACACACACACACACTTCCCTTCCTTCTTTCTCAAGTTTCTGAAACTGCTTCTTCCTCATGCCTTCAGCACAACCCCAACTGATTCCTAGTCTAGACCTTTCTGAATTCAAATGAATGAAGGCAAAATATTATGAAGAAGGCATTAAGTCCCCAAGCTACCTCTCTTTCCCTCCATCCCAAGTTCCACCAGCTCTTACTGGTGAGAGAGAGCTCGTGAAACTTGTAAAGGGAGTAAAGTGCCTCTTTACTGTTACACTCATATGTGTCTGGATCTAATGTTTTCTTTTATGAGATCTGTGAAAGTGAAGTGAAAGTGAAAGTCACTCAGTCGTGTCGAGTCTTTGAGACCCCATGGACTATATAATCCTTGGAATTCTCCATGCCAGAATACTGGGTTGGGTAGCCTTTCCCTTCTCCAGGGAATCTTCCCAACCCAAGGATCGAACCCAGGTCTCCAGCATTGCAGGCGGACTCTTTACCAGCTGAGCCACAATGGAAGCCCTGTATTTATGGTCTAATTCTTCCCCGTAATACTCACCATCCTGCCACCTCCAATACATACACACACACACACACACACACACACACACACACACACACACACACGTATACATACCAATTGGAGCATCTAGGTATATAAATGAGGGTTGTTGGGGGAAGGAAAGGAAAGAACATTCCTTTTGCTCCTCAAAAGTGGATACACAATACATTTGAACAGCATTCTCCAACAAAATCTTCTACATTTACTAAATGTTTGCACTTACCATTTCCTTGCTGTCTTTAAACATAAGGAGATGCGCATCTTTGGCTAAGCAGAATTCCAGGCTAGAATTCCAGCTCTTTTTTTCCACTGAAAAGTAATAACAGTGGTCACCATGCCCCATCCAGAGGTCTGGGCAGTGAGGACAGCCGGCATAAGTGGGCAACTTGGAGCCTGGAAAAGAAGAGGTTTGGGTCACATGTTTACGGATCACTTGGTCTTGGCAATGAAATTGGGGATAAACTCTCTTTCCTGCCCTCTACCTCTCAGATTAAGGTTTAGAGAAATGTACCACAGTGCACGGTCTCAAATTAAATACCTCACAATGTCCAACTCTATTACTACTACTGAACATTCTGTTGAGCAAGAATATGAAGGAGCAGGGAAGGAAATGGATACAAGCTGGCTGAGGACTGGGAGGAGAGTCCCTTGCTGGTGCTAGACATCAGTATGCACGTGTGACATGCACACAACAGGGAACATAACAGTGTGTCTGCATGAATGTATCTCTGTGCTATTCATATAGGCTCAGAGCATACATTGTGTGACTGCATAATGCACGTTGCTTAACTCAGTAGAATCTTTCAGAATATGCAACCTCAGTCTGACACTCCATAATAGTGCAAAAGAAAAGGACAGAAACTAGAAAGAACAAACTTATCTAGAATGAAAGACTGTTTGGGTGTTTTGTTTTGTTTTGTTTTTAATCACAAAATGCA
The DNA here is from genome assembly GCF_016772045.2 of Ovis aries. Taxonomy (NCBI): domain Eukaryota; kingdom Metazoa; phylum Chordata; class Mammalia; order Artiodactyla; family Bovidae; genus Ovis; species Ovis aries. The sequence goes on from NC_056056.1 coordinate 206,529,690, forward strand.
GTAAAATTTCCTTGGAAATTGGATAAAAGATATACATCATCAAAAAAGAATTCATTCTAGATATTTAAAAAAGATTTTCTGACAGAGAAGGATATCAGCTGCTAAAGCGAAAAGTCATGCCATTCTCCTCACTGAGCTCTTTTATATTCAGACACTTTCATTCCTTTAAAATGGTTGGGCTATAGATCTGTGAAAATGAAAGGGAACTGAATAAGCTTTCACGGTGATTTCGATGAAAATTCCAAAATTCTATTGATTTTCTACTTCCACAAGACATTTTTATATAAACCCACCATAAACACAATCTCACAATCTCAAGTATGAACCATTATATCAAGTGAGCATATGTGTGGATACATAATTGAAGAGTAGATTATATATCTACCCCAGATTTGAAGTTAAAATGTGGGCAAAGTAGTCAACCTATAGACAAACTTTCTGTAGGAAGGCCTGGCATGGGACTCACATAGGGTTCTGGAGATTGAGCTATGAAGTCGACACCTTATAATTTGTGCTTTTTCCATACAACTGTGATGGTACCTTCCTGAAGGAAAAATTCCTGACTTGCCTAGGAGTCCCCTTCTGTCAAAACTAGGACTTGGATCTGAGGTAGAGGTCCTAGGACTGAATCCCAATTAATAAAGTCTGTCTGTGGATGTGAGAGTTGGACTGTGAAGAAGGCTGAGTGCCAAAGGATTGATGCTTTTGAACTCTGGTGTTGGAGAAGACTCTTGAGAGTCCCTTGGACTGCAAGGAGATCCAACCAGTCCATTCTGAAGGAGATCAGCCCTGGGATTTCTTTGGAAGGAATGATGCTACAGCTGAAACTCCAGTACTTTGGCCACCTCATGAGAAGAGTTGACTCATTGGAAAAGACTCTGATGCTGGAAGGGATTGGGGACTGGAGGAGAAGGGGACGACCCAGGATGAGATGGCTGGATGGCATCACGGACTTGATGGACATGAGTCTGAGTGAACTCCGGGAGTTGGTGATGGACAGGGAGGCCTGGCGTGCTGCGATTCATGGGGTCGCAAAGAGTCGGACATGACTGAGCGACTGAACTGAACTGAACTGAACTGAACTGAACTGAACCTGTCACTTGGGGCTTCTCTAATGGCTCAGTAAAGAATCTACCTGAAACGCAGGAGACCTGGGTTCTATCCCTGGATTTGGAAGATCCCCTGGAGAAGGGAATGGTTATCCACTCTCGTATTCTTGCCTGGGAAATCCCATCGACAGAGGAGCCTGGCAGACTACAGCCCACAGGGTCTCAGAAAGAGTCAGACACAACTTAGTGACAAAACAACAACAGCAATAGCCTGTCACTAACAATCATGCTCAGATAACAGAAACCTAAGTTAGAACTCTGGATTGTGAAACAAAAACTGAAGGCTCTCTGGATCATCATATATAAGGATGGAGAACTAAATCTAGGAAAGTTCATTTTAGAAAATGGGAAAGCTCACTAAAATGGGAAAAATTAGAATATGCTTAATTAAATTACAGTATATCTCATATGAAAAGTTAAACATAATATTAAAATTATAATTTGATTTTCATGCTAAATATGATAGTAGGTAGGAAAATGTTTATGACACAATATCAAACCAAAAAGCAATATGCAAACTTATAAGCATATTGTGATCAGAATCATACCCCGCCTTATTTAAAAGAATAAATACTTACCACAAATGCATGTACTCAAAAACTAGAAGACTATGCCTGGGAGATACCCTTGTGTATGTTGGTGATTTATTTTGCTGGGACTATTTTTCAAGGTTTCCGTAACGTTATATTGCTTTTATACACAAATTTTGGTTTAAGTTAGCACTTACCCCAGTACAGAATCCACTGCAATAGCAGCATACTTGCTAGAATGGTGGACAGAAGCCCCAAAGCTAATGCCACATGGTAAGAGCGAGGGCATCTCAAGGAAGAAGCTGCAAGAATAGAATCCAAACAAATATTCTGAGTCAGAATAAAAGTCGAAGGAGAAAAGGTCAGGGAATGATAGCTAGGATCTGGAAGCAATTTGGCCTGGTTGGAATTGCAATCCAGGCCTTAAAGTTTCCTTTCCTAGATCTGTCAGGGCCATGCTCTGAAGCTGAGAGTGGCCACCATTAACTTATCAAAGAACATATTTTACTTATCCAGTGAAAGATGCTTTTTGTTTTGAAACTGTGGCTTGCACAGTCTCATGCTTTAGTGGTGAGAATATAAATTGGAACAAGTTCTTTGGATAGCAGTTTGGCTGTGTCCCAAAATCACAAAGGCATTAATTTACCTTTTGACTCAGCAATTTCTCTTCAAGAAATTTTTCCTGCAGACACTCACACATGTATAAAACGTCATATTTTTCAGGCCACTCATGGCAACAATATTTGTAGGAGAAAAAGACTAAATTCAACCTGTCTATCAATAAAAGATGAGTCAAATACATTTTAATGTAGCCATAAAGTCAATATGCAGTTTATAACAAAAAACAGAGACAAGCTTTTTTTATAGATATGGAGTGATTTTTCAAGGACTATAGATAAGAAAAACAGTTAATAAAACAGTCGTCGTGAAACAGTGTATGCTAATAGGCATTTCTGAAAATAGACACATGCATCTGATAAGGTTGCTTGCCTTGGGGAGGGGAAACAGGTCAATGGGGACAGAGATAGGAGGAAGACTTTTTATTTTCTTCTGTACTTTTTGAATTTTGAACCATATGATGTATTATTTATTCAAAATTGAGATAAATAAAACTTAAATGAAAATAACTGACACCTCACAAGTGCTTTGAAACCTGTCATAATTGGTAAAGTGATCAGTTTAGGTTGATAATTTGTTTAAGGATAGGACATTACTTCATATTAACTATGTTGTATACAATGTATACCAAGAATGATATTTTTTTCATTTGGAAAATAACAGATTTTTCACACCAATTTTTTATTTTAAAATGGTAGTGATCCCATAGTCTGATAGTGTAAGATTGATAGTATGACAGGCAAAAATCTATAAAGTAAGGCATTTAAGTTCTAGTTTTGACTCCTTTATTTGATAACCTTTAATTTGGTAATTGAGAAAATAATTCTGCTTATTTGGGCCTCACTTTCAAATTTAAATTTTAGGTAAATGATACTGTAGATGTAAGTATCCATGATATATTTTGAACTTCTTAAAGAAATTCATAGTGAAGATAGCTTAAAATGAGAGAGCTCTGTAGGATAACTATTTGGACTGATAAATCCAAAAGCATTTGATTTTTTAGTGACATAAAAAATACATTTGCACTATAGAAGGATATTTAATGAAATAAATGTTGATTTTAGATATTACACTAAGTGTAAAAAAAGTATCAAAACATAATTGCATAAATTGTATATGTGCAACCACAATTCAGTTCAAAAAATTAACTTAAATTTAATATTTTAATGTACTTTATATTAAAAGACTCTTAGTGAACTACTTGTCGGAGAAGTAAAGTCAGTACAAAAAAGCAAAAATATGTCAAAATAGTAATAGTGATGATCATCATGTTGTAAAATTATTAGTGATTTTATTTTATTATATATGCTCTGATAGTTTCTCTAATTCCTGTGATGAGCATGTAATGCTTTTTGTATTTCTCCTGGAGAAGGAAATGGCAACCCACTCCAGTATTCTTGCCTGGAGAATCCTATGGACAGAGGAGCCTGGCGGGCTACAATCTGCGGGGTCGCAAGAGTCGGACACGACTTAGCAACTAAACCACCACCAATACTTTTCTAAAGAGATTTTTAATATTGTTTTAATGCTCTTAACCTATTTTCCCATTCCCAAGCAGAGCACCCCAGAAAGCTGGTGTAGGAATAAACATACTGGCAATAAATAAGAACGTGCAGTATCCACTGGATACAAATAAAAACCACTTGCCTGGAAATCAAAATAACTACAGTCAAGTTTCAACTTATCACAAACTGTGTGATCATGTATATAAACTCTAAAATGCACATTCTTTTTGATTTAACATTTCTATTCCTTAGAAATTAGCACAGACATAACCCCAAAGCAGGAAAAATAAGTACAAATAAAATGTTAAATGCTCTATAATTTATAGTAATAGAAATAAATCCAAATGTCTAACGATAGTGGGATGATTTAGCAAATTATAGCAGTGATTTCAAGGGACAATACTAAAACTTGTAATAGAAGACTATGAGGCAAAAAAAGAGAGAAAGCTTATGGAGCTACACTAAAGAATGCACGTCATGGGAGTTTGCTCCCCAAGATATAAAATCAAATATTAATTTTGGCATTTACACAGTTATCTGTTTGTCGCAGAAAGTGTTTTCTCGGGGTTCTATGTAAGAATGGTTTGTTTCATCTTCAAATTCCCAGAGTCACAGGGTCTAGTATCTGTAATGCTCTTAATACCTTCTTTCTACACTTGTCACCATTCTGGTGCAACACTGGGAGTGTGGGAAGGACCTAGTTATATGAATTGTTCAGGGGACTTTCAAATTTAAGGAATCCAATATGCTGCACTTTTCTTCCTTTGTGTGCCATTTCTCACGGATTCTCTGTTCCTTATCAGTCCCTATTCCGGGAACAAGTAGAGCCACACACAGTTCTCAGGACTGAGATCATGGGAAAGGGTACCTGCTTGGATTCTTTTCAGTAGCTCCCTTCAATGACTCTTTTCAGCATCAGCGACCTTGTATCTATTAGACAATCCCTTTTGTTGCAATTACTGGAATTTCATGCTTTGTAATGGCTGAGTAATCATTTTACAAAAGATATATAAGCCTGCATTTCTGCTAATAAAATACCCTTGTTCCACTAAAGACTTGGGTCCTCATGTCATTCTTTCTTTCTCTCTCCCTCTGGCTAATTCTCTGGAGCGTAGAAACCTGCCGAGCTCACGTTGCTGCCCGGGCTTTCAAGACCTCTTCAAGAGAACGCCCTGTGCCTCCGTGAGTGGTACAAGCCCTGTCCTAGGGCTTTATTGGTTCTCTCTGTAACCCAGGGAATACTAGCCTTTTTCTCTTGCTTTCTTATCATCAACTCCAGACCACCAGGTTCCGGTCCATTAAAGGACCCCAACAGGTGGCGCCCGAACAGGGACCTGGTACACGTGGCATTTTGGACGGAGTGACTCGGGACCTGTTGAGGTCGGTAAGTACTAAGACTTGGGTCAAATGGCTGGAAAACGCCATCGTTTCTCTAGTTTACTTCACCGTTTGTTTAAAGTTCAGGGACGTGAATCCAACCAATACAGTATTGTAAAGTAAAATAAAGTAAAAATAAAAATTTTAAAATAAAAAAAAATTAAAAAAAAAAAAAAAGTTCAGGGATGGTTTGGTTTCACATCAGCAAATAGAGACTTATCTCCGAATGGTGGAAAACTATCTTCACTGTAATAATTGTAGTCATCTTATTCTTGCTGTTTGCTTTTATATCTGTAACTATATAATGATTTTTATATCTAAATGGCTTAGGTTACAAATGATTATTCATGCTCCTGCAGTTTCCACTGCCTCCTCTAGCTATTACTCAGGACCCCTAGATCAGAGACCCTCCATATAAAGATGAGGAGAATATATTGCCTCAACAATTTAAGGCCTATGCCCCTTCCCAGCAGGAAGAGGTTACAGAATGATTTCTCCACCCCTTTCCCTGACAACCATGCTGCTACTGCTGCTGCTGCTAAGTCGCTTCAGTCGTGTCTGACTCTGTGCGACCCCATAGATGGCAGCCCACCAGGCTCCCCTGACCCTGGGATTCTCCAGGCAAGAACACTGGAGTGGGTTGCCATTTCCTTCTCCAGTGCCTGAAAGTGAAAAGTGAAAGTGAAGTCACTCAGTCATGTCCAACTCTTCGCAACCCCATGGACTGCAGCCTACCAGGCTCCTCCACCCATGGGATTTTCCAGGCAAGAGTACTGGAGTGGGGTGCCATTGCCTTCTCCGCCTGACAACAATATTCTCCTAAAATCAGGGGGAAATGAAAGACTCAAAACTTAAGCAGACAGTCCAGGGCCCTATAAAGAGGAAACAAACATTCTCACTCATGCTTTCCTTAAGCCCTGTGCAACAATGTATCTTGCTGGAAAACTGACCTTTCTTTTGGTCCAGAACTAATGATTACACAGCACAATGTCTTACTCATGGCAATGCTTTTCTTAGGCTCTATGTAATGGCTGGATGGCCTCACTGACTCGATGAACGTGAGTCTGAGTGAACTCTGGGAGTTGGTGATGGACAGGGAGGCCTGGCATGCTGCAATTTATGGGGTCGCAAAGAGTTGGACTCAACTGAGCGACTGAACTGAACTGAACTGATGTTAATGATTATAATTGTAACAAATCTTGCCTAAGAACATGTATCTCAAGACTTGTACCCCTGATTACACAACAACAAAATATCTTGCCCAGAGACATTATCTGGAATCTGTTCTCCCTGGCTAATGTTGTGCCAAAGTTACCACCAGATGAATGTCTTGAGAAAGGGCCTAACAGAACTTTTACAACACTGAGGTATTCTTTTTACCTAGTCTCAACAACTAATTGAAAAATATATAAGGCTCCACTTAAACTAATGAGACAAATACTCTTTCTACCCCCTTTTTGATATCTATGACTGAAGCTTTCTCTGTTCTTTGAGGCAATAGAAGCTCAAATACTATGCCCTCCTTTGTTGCATGAATAATTGAAAGAAGTCACCCTTGAAGCCTGGGATCAAATTACTCCTCAAGGAGAACCTAAAGGTACTTACACTAAGATATTACAAGGACCTAATGAAACATATGCTGATTTTCTAGCTTGACTAGAAACTGCTATTTCCCATACTGTGATTGGAAAAGAAGCCAATATACAACTAGGAAAACAGCTTGCATTTGAGAATGCAAATCAAGAATGTCAAAGAGCTATCACTCCAATATGTGAGACCGGGACTGTTATTATTTGAAGGCTTGCCACAATGTGGGATCTAAGACACAGAAAATGCAAAGGTTAGCTGAAACAATGGCTGCTGCTTTTAAAAAGAGAAATGAAGGCTATTTTACATGTGGGGATAAGACCCATATAAGAAATTGCCCTAAGAAACATACAGAGAAAAATAAAAATAATAAAGGTTTTCAAAACTTTGCCATCGCTGCCATAAAGAGATGAATTGGGCTAAAGATTGCCAATCTAAATATGATGTTGAAAGAAAACTTATTTCGGGAAACTTCAAACAGGGGACTCCCCAGGTCCCCTTCAACAAAAATCAAGGACAAACTCCATCTTTTCCCTCAAATCCTCAACATCCAGCAGTACTGGCATCCATATATCAGCTCTAAATGATTTTCTCCTTTTCCCTCAAACAATCCCTTCTAAAACACCTACTGGACTTTTTGGACCCCTACCTCCACAAACTTTCAGCCTTATACTTGGCTGATCTAGTTTGACTTAAAGGAATTACTGTTCACCTTGGAATAATTGATTCAGATTATAAAGGAAAAATTCAAATTATGATGTCATCTCAGATTCTACAGCAATTCAAAAAGGGGGACAAAATTGCTCAATTACTTCTTTTACCTTATACTGCTATTAACTCCTCTCATGATATACAGACAGATGGATCAAGTAATACAGATCAAAACAGTCCTTATGAACATCATTGGCATCTGAATATACCCAACCAAATATTAATATCAAACTTAATGATAAAAGATTTTCTGGTCTCCTCGATACTGAATCTGACATTCCTATTATTTCAAAACACTTATGGCCCAAATCTTGGCCTATACAGAAAATTTCTTGCCAAATTATAGGAGTTTCTCAAACCAAAACACAAGAAGTTTATCAAAGTATTCAAATTTATCCTTATGAGGGACCAGAAGGCCAGCCTGCTACATTACAACGTTATGTGATAGATACACCCTTAATCTAATAAAAAGGGATTTACTTATACAATGCAAAGTCAGATATACATTCCGCATTTTTCCTAGGGGCCACTGCTCATTTAACAAACAAAATAATTATTAAAATAACTTGAAAGAATGACAAGCCTATTTGGACAGAGCAATGGCCCCTTACAAAAGAAAAATTACAGGCTGCTAAAGAACTTGAGTGAGTGAGCGAGTGAGTGAAGTCACTCAGTCATATCTGACTCTTTGTGATCCCATGGACAAAACAATTTCCTGATTTTCTCATTATTCATTATATAGATGATATATTGTTTTCAGCTCCATCTGTTTATATATATATATATGTATATATATATATATATATATATATATATATATATATAATTGCTCTACTTGTAGACCCCTACATCTTCAACCCATTACCCAAGGTATTAATCCTCAGAGATTACAACCTAATAAACTATGACAAATAGATGTAACTCATTGGCCTAAACTTTCTCCTTCTTCTCTCCTACACGTCTGTATCAACATAAATTCTTCTTTTATCTGAGCCACACCTCTTTGCAGTGAAGCTACACAACACGTTATAACTCACCTATTAGTTTGTTTTGCTATAATAAAAACTCCTAGTTCTACAAAAACAGACAATGACCCTTTCTATACTTCAAGTTATTTCAAACAATTTTTACAATCATTTTCTATTAAACATATGACAGGTATTCTTTTTAATCCACAAGCACAAGATATAATCAAACAAGAACATCACATACTGAAACTACAAATTAAAAAAATTAATTTAAAAGGGGGGAATACACAGGAACAATACTATCTTCCTTATCTAAAACAGACTTTACTAGGTTCCAAAATAAGCTATTCTCTAAACCTATAACTATTGTTAATACAACTTTATTTGTTTTAAATATTTTAAACTTACCACAGAGAGAAAAACATCTCGAGAAACTGAAGGTCACTTCTCTTCCACTGTCCATTTGGTACCAAGATGTGTTAACTAATCAATGGAAATCTGGAAAACTATTCTTACAGGGAAAGTGGTATGCTTGTATTTCTCCAGATGGAGAAATGGCTTCCTCTTCGGAAGATTCGACCTAAGAGGGCCCCCAGCATTCAAACTAGAGATGAAACAGCAAAAACCCCAGGAGGAAGAAGTTCCAATAAGAGCCATGGCTGCTCTAAAGATCTCCAGAAAGCACCGCCCTTGGCGGCATCAACCTTATGATCTCCCTTCTTGGGGACAGATAAAAACCCTTACTAATCAAGCTGAAAATCTAGTTTCTCAACAGGCAATGCCTCAGAGTCCAGAAAACATTTTTGTTGCTATGTTTGCTTTGCTTGCTTTTCCTTCCCCTGCTCAAGCCGAATTAATGAATCACACTTATTGGGCTTATATACCCAACCCCTTTTATTACAGGTTGTAGAATGGACAAAAACCGGACAGATCATATCAACCAATGATTCCATACATATGCCTTCTCCCTGGAGCATGAAAGGGCCCTCACACTCTGAGGAGGAAGAGAGACTAATTAGTATCTCTCTAGGTTATGAAATCCTTCCTTTATGCGTGGGCCCAGCAGAATTATGCATAAATGTTAGCCGACAAACTTGGGCTTTCATCCTGCCTCCAAAAAAGGACTTTTGGACATTGCTTGGATTATTTACTGCCCTTTCTTTTTATAAGAACCATGTCAACACTACTGAAACTCTAGGGAAAGGACAAAAAACATTATGCAAAAGGTTTACTTATAAAAACTTTAAGTATATTCCTGTTCATTGGTACAGGTGTCAAGCCAAATCAGGAAAATTAATGTTTGTGGCCAGTTACAACATTGTCGATTGGGGACCCCATGGTATGTGGTTATCTGGCTGTTCAGATGATATTAATAGCACTATATGTGATTATGCTGCTCAAGTAGCATGGAAGATTACCAATATTATGATGGAATATTACCATGACAAAGGACTTCTTGGCTGGCTTGATGGTAGAATGGCTCCCCCTTGCCCTCGAATCATCCTCAATAAATGGATTGAACCTAAACGATGAGACATTTGGAAGCTTTCCACGAGCACCGAAAGAACTTGTAACTTGGACTGGATATTTCACAGAGACTAGTCGCAGTTCTAGTCATTATCCCTTTCATTGGAATCAGTCATATGTCATACAAGCTTGTGTTCCCCTTCCTTTTGTTATAGCTATAGGAAACTTACAATTCAATAAGATTTTACATTCTGTAACTTCTATAAATTGAAAATTATATACCTGTCTTAACTCCTATTTCCTTAAGAAATGAATCCTTTTTTGTCGGCAGTCACATTAGGCATTACTGACAAAATGGAGGAATGGCCCCAACTCCCTCTCCTTGTCCCGCAGGCACGGACCCAGGATGAAGGAGTTAGGCCTTGTGATTCTGACTTGTTTTTTCCTCTCCTCGGCTGGGTTGACTGAAAAGAATATTAAGGTGCTTATTGTTCTTTAGAGGAGCATGAGAAGACACAAAGCCTTCTGCAGCTGTGCTCAGAGAATAATTCATAAAGTTAATCATTGACATTCGTTCAAGGACCTTTACGAAAGAGTGTTCCAGAATAAGCAAGTAGGCCGCAGCTTGAGGCCATGGGAAGGATTGCTATCAGAAACCTATTTGTGAGGGAAATGTTTATGGCAAAGGAGTTTGCTGAATTTAAGGCTTAGGAATAATTAAAATAGTTAGAAGCTAAAGATTTAAGGAATGTTGTAATGTTAGCATATTTTACTATAGCTTATAGAGATTAGGAATTTTGGCGATATTAGTAGTTAGAAGCCTTTTTAGAGAAAGTGAGCTCAGGATACGAGGGGCAAACAGGATTTTAAAAGATAAGAAATGAACTGAGGAATGTGGTATGCAGCCCAGACATTAGCATGAGTTACAATGTATTCACAAGGACACATGAGAAGAAGTAAATAAGAGAATCACTGAGGCAGGAACTCCTTTTGAGGGGCAACAATGATTTATGGAGACAACAAATCTGGGCCAGGGGGAACTGAAAATGTCAAACCTCTGACCTAATGCTTTTGTAAAAGTATAAAAGAGAATCTTAAGCTTGAAATAAAGATGCAGTCCAAGAAAACTAGATGAGAGGCTGCATCATAACTCACCAACACCGCCCATCCCTTCAGGCTGATTCTTTGGCCGCTGGAGCTGGACTCTGGCACCTTTTGATTCTTCAATCTTGATGTAATTTATGGTTACCAGTAAATCTCCAACAGCCCTGGGAAGGAGGCCCCATGGCTGGGCTCACTTCCCGGTTACTTACTAAAATACTCTGATGATCTAATGATTCATTGGTTGGCTGATTCTTGGCATTTGGGAATTAATAGCTATTTGCACCACTGCTGCCATCACCGCGTTGCTTTACAAACTTCAGTTCAAACACATAATTTTATCCAAAATTGGACTAAAGGTGCTCATACTATGTGGGTCACTCAGGCTCAGATAGATGAGGAAATTCAAGATGAAATACAGGAACTAAAAACAGCCATCAAATGGGTTGGAGATCAATTAACAGATTTACAAAAACAAATGATACTAAAATGTGATTGGAGGTCTACTCAATTTTGTGTTACTCCTGTTCAATTCAATCATTGTGCCTACAACTGGGAACGGATCAAATTTCATTTACAAAACATACATGATAATGCCTCTCTGAATGTACAATTATTACAAAAAGAAATCTCTGAAACCTTTTCTAAAAGTCTGCCCTCTTCCACTAATTTGGAAACTAGCTGAACAACTGGCTGATCAATTATCTGGGCCAGACCCTCGAGGATGGTTACAAAGCATTATACATAGTATTGGATCTGAAATTATAACACTCATAATTGTCCTAATGATTATATGCATATTATACCAATGCCTTTCAACTAAAATTGTTCAAACTAAACAAACTCATTTGGTCAGGACCTTTCTCACCAAAGTATCTACAGTCACCCCCAATTATGAAAAAATAAAAAAGGGGGAGTTGTCAGGGGACAATAAAGCCCATATATCCATTAATAGTCTGCCTTGTGAATTATTAGGATTAATAGAACACTATATGAATAAAAAAATACTAGAAAGTACCCAGTCTGGATCGTTGCTTTTCTCCAGAGGAAACAGTGTCATAAAGAGGTTAAGGGACTTGCTTAAGGAACATAGCTCATTGTAACAGAGCCAAGGCAGGACACACGGCTGATTAGGAATGTGTGTTCACATGGCTGTGTTCCTTTTAAAGTGGTCTGTGGCTTTATAACTAATTCTACAATACTCAGCTTTGCTATGCAAAAGTATACAAGGGGAAAAAATTGGAAAAAATGTTATTATTCCACTGCTGCACTGAGTATTTTGAACTTTTCTTGGTTATGTAAAACAATAATGTAATTCACTTATTAGATATTATGATTTTTAACACAGAGTGGGGTTTTTATACAATATTTAAATATTTGTGCTTTATTTGGTAATTATTTTCTTTCCAGGACATAGACTAAAGGTATTCACCAACTTGAAGCTCAAACATCCCAAATTCTGTCCTGATCCTATAAGTTTCTATCTTTCAGGTAAAATTAAAACAGCCATGGTGGGAGCCGCATTTTTATTGCATTGGACATTATGCTGTCATTCAATAAGCAAAAAAATAAACAGTAAGATAAAATATAATTATTCCTATAGCAGGTAGATGACGTGTACATCAGAAGAGAATAATTCTGAGAATTCTGGATGTTTTTTCATATAGGAGAGGTATCATATGAAATGAAGAGCATTTTAGTGAGTGTATGAGAGATAGAACAAAAGAAAAAAGACCCTTTAAGCAAAGGGAATACTATCAAACAAAGAGAAATAATTTTTAAGTTAAATGATGGTTGGAAGGCATCACTGACTCAATCAGACATGACTTCAAGCAAACTCTGGGAAATAGTGAAGGGTAGGGAAGCTTGGCATGCTGCAGTCCAAGGAGTTGTAAAGAGTCGGAGGCAACTTAGCAACTAAACAGCACTATAAATGAACTATGGTCACTCTATTTCCTATTTGTTGTTGTTGTTTAGTCACTGAGTTGTATCCAACTTGTTTGCAACCCAGGGATCGAACCGAAGTCTCCTGCATGGGCAGGCAGATTCTTTACCACTGAGTCACCAGGAAAGCTCTACTGCACCTGCTAGAAAAACTGGTCATGCAGACCGGCAGATCCGGAAGTGGAGAACTGAGACCTTACAAAACTTGAGGAATGAACGTTAAAAAGAAAGTCAGAGGCCAAGTAAGGAAGTCCGTGGCCATGGCAAACAAAAACCCAGAAAATGAAACTGTATAAATGCAGGGAAAAAAATCCACGAGGGAAGGATAAACAATTTCTGTACAGTCTCCTCATTTATCATTTTTTCAACAGTTATTTCTGAAAGCCTTAACTCTGAATCTATTTGTATTCCTGTTCTAAGAAAATGCAGACCAAAGAACCTCTGCTACTAGTTGTAAGATTTTTATTTCCTGCCACTTTAACTCCAAGCAAATGCTATGATTCTTGTGTCCTGATTTTCCTTTGCCCCATCCAAAAATATATATATACATACCAGAGAGGGAATGTTCCCTTTCATCCCTTTCTAGTTCAGAAGTTTATACTTTTCCGTTTCTTGCCTTTTTTCACAAATTAAAAACAGGTAAGTCAAAACATTAAGTTTGCTTTTATGGATCTATAGAAAGAAAATCAGTGCAAGAATCTCTCTACTAATAACTTTGACACTGTTCAGCTCTTGCCATTCATAATTGAAATGACTCTTCTTATAGCTGGAGATATCTTACCTAAAGGGCAGCTTAAGGTTCCTGCTTCTGTCTAATGTGAAAGTTCTGTTTTTTGGAAGCCCTCCCCAACTACCCTCACTCTCAAAATATACACCATTCTCTGGTGGTTCAACTGATAAAGAATCCACCTGCAATGTGGGAGACCTGAGTTCGATCTGTGGGTTAAGATCCCCTGGAGAAGGGAATGGCTACTCACTCCAGTATTCTGTTCTGGAGAATTCCACGGACTGGACAGTCCATGGGGTTGCAAATGACTGAGCGACTTTCACTTTCCTTCTAGTATCTCTTACACTAGGTTAGGCTTTCTTCAGGATTTTGTCATTTCTACTTTTTAAAAAAGGTTTTGTCTGCACGGGACTGTGGTGGGTGGGGACTACTTTGCATTGTGGTAGCTTTTCCCATTGCAGGCCACAGGCTGTAGGCACACGGGCTTCAGTAATACAGTACTCAGGCTCAGGAGTTGTTGCCCACAGGCTTAGTTGCCCCTCGGCATGTGGAATCTTCCCAAACCAGGGATCTCAGAACCCATATCCCCTGCACTGGCAGGTGGATTCCCATCCACTATGCCATCAGAGAAATCCACTCATTTCTACTTTTGACAAAGATTCTATCCATTTGGAAAATGAGTGGCTGAACATGGTTTCCAGTGCAACTGTTTTAACATTTCAATTTTAGCAGGAAAACTAGATATTTAGCTGCATTATTCATTTATGTCACATTGTATGGAAATAACTTTCTCAAGCAGCATCTTCTTCTTCCCACTAAAATAGTCAAAGTGGCCCTTGCCACTGAGGAAGATACTACAGTAATGGGAGAGAGCCACTCAAACCAATCACTAAGACTGTGTAAAGCTACTTCCCTGAAGCCTGTATCTAGGACTTGGTGATAATAAAGCGAGTAACTTCCATTCAACCACATTTGCTTTGGATGTAAAAAACATGACTTCATTATTTCCGACCATTTCTTTAATTATCTGTCATTTCAAAACAGGACTAGGCTAATTTATAAAACTTTGGTCTAACTATATCAATTCAACAATTGTAGATAAGTATGTATTCCTGGCACTTCTGAAAAATAAAAGAGATGACTAATTATGGAATTCTCCAGGCCATAATACTGGAGTGTGCAGCCTTTCTCTTCTCCAGGGGATCTTCCCAACCCAGGGATTGAAGCCAGGTCTCCCCTATTGCAGGCAGAGTCTTTATCAGCTGAGCCACAAGGGAAGCCCAGGAATACAGGATAGGGTAGCCCTTCCCTGCTCCAGTGGATCTTCCTGACCCAGGAATCAAACTCAGGCCTTCTGCATTGCAGGTGGATTCTTCACCAACTGAGCAATCAGGGAAGCCAATTATAATCAAGTTTTCTAATGTTTACCAAGCACGAATGCCACATTGAAGAGCAAACCTGAAGCAATCCTACAAGCAAGTGGAATAAACCACTTTTAGAATTATAAAGTTGTCAGAGAGTATTTTAGAGAGGGAAGCTCAATGACAATTTCAAGTCTATAGTCAGATTTTTTTTTAATTTTATTTATTTGGCTGCCCCAGGTCTTAGTTGTAGTATACAAGATCTAGCTCCCTGACCACGGATCGAACCTGGGGCCCCTGCACTGGGAGCTCAGAGTCTTAACACTGAACCAACGGGGGAGTCCCTATAGTCAGATTTCTAATGATTGTACAGACTTGAGGGAGGCATGACCGTATTGGGGGAAGTTGAATCACTGAAATGCCTTCTTTTTTTCCATCTTGGGCTTTGATTATATTGTTAATTTCTATAATTCTTTTGAAAGTGAAAGTTGTTCAGTCGTGTCCACCTCTTTGAGACCTCATGGACTATAGAGTCCTTGGGATTCTCCAGGCCAGAATAATGGAGTGGGTAGCCTTTCCTTTCTCCAAGGAAAGGATCCTTGGAGATCCTCCAAGGATCTTCCCAACTCAGGGATCAAACCAAGGTCTTCCATATTGCAGGCAGATTCTTTGCCAGCTGAGCCACCGGCTGCTGCTACTGCTGCTGCTGCTAAGTTGGGACAGTTGTGTTTGACTCTGTGCGACCCCATAGACTGCAGTCCACCAGGCTCCGCTGTCCCTGGGATTCTCCAGGCAAGAATACTAGAGTGGGTTGCCATTTCCTTCGCAAAGCATGGAAGTGAAAAGAGAAAGTGAAGTCGTTCAGTCGTGAAAAACACTTCTCAACCCATGGACTGTAGCCTACCAGGTTCCTCCGTCTGGAGTGGGTTGCCATTGCCTTCTACACAAAGCCACCTGGGAAGCCCCTAACTCTTTTGAGAGGACTCAAAAGTATGATATTGGGTCACACTCATCAGTTATCAGCTTGTGCCTGAGTGCTCAGTCGCTCAGCTGGATTCTTTACCACTGAGCCACCTGGGAAGCCCAGTTACCATTTTAGGATAACCAGTTCACTTGCTTGCTTTTTGTTCTTCACATGGCTGTCCTCTGCAGCTCCTTGGGTGTAACTGAAGTAGGAGTGAGTAACAGTCTCTGATACCATCACTGAGTGGAAGGCAGGGGTCCTGTGTCTGTCCAGTGACACTGGACTTGGTCTCCCTCTCAACTGCCTCTCTCTGAGCCTTCCAGACCTTCTTGGAGGTCATGATGCCATACTCTGTGATCCGCAGAGAAGCCTTCACACTCAAGTCACAGTGTTAAACTATCTTCCCAAGTGTATTTGGGTAAGGACATTCTCAAATTAAGTGTGAATTTAAAATTGCTTTTTGCCCATAACATCCTGTTCCAGATCACTGAAGTACCCATGATTCCAATTACATATATTCAGTTCTGCTTTGTTCAGTCGCTAATTCGTGTCCGACTCTTTGCGACCCCACAAATCACAGCATGCCAGGCCTCCCTGTCCATCACCAACTCCCGGAGTTCATTCAGACTCACGTCCATCGAGTCAGTGATGCCATCCAGCCATCTCATCCTCTGTCGTCCCCTTCTCCTCCTGCCCCCAATCCCTCCCAGCATCAGAGTCTTTTCCAATGAGTCAACTCTTTGCATGAGGTGGCCAAAGTACTGGAGTTTCAGCTTTAGCATCATTCCTTCCAAAAGAAATCCCAGGGCTGATCTCTTTCAGAATGGATTGGTGGATCTCCTTGCACTCCAAGGGACTCTCAAGAGTCTTCTCAAACACCACAGTTCAAACGCATCAGTTCTTCGGCGCTCTGCCTTCTTCACAGTCCAACTCTCACATCCATATGTGACCACAGGAAAAAACAGTAGCCTTGACTAGATGGACCTTAATCAGCAAAGTAATATCTCTGCTTTTCAATACGCTATCTAGGTTGGTCACCACTTTCTTTCCAAGGAGTAACCATCTTTTAATTTCATGGCTGCAGTCACCATCTGCAGTGATTTTGGAGCCCCCCAAAATAAATTCTGACACTGTTTCCACTGTTTCCCCCTCTATTTCCCATGAAGTGATGGGACCAAATGCCATGATCTTCGTTTTCTGAATGTTGAGCTTTAAGCCAACTTTTTCACTCTCCTCTTTCACTTCCATCAAGAGGCTTTTTAGTTCCTCTTCACTTTCTGCCATAAGGGTGGTGTCATCTGCATATCTGAGGTTACTGATATTTCTCCCAGCAGTCTTGATCCCAGCTTGTGTTTCTTCCAGTCCAGCATTTCTCATGATGTACTCTGCACAGAAGTTAAATAAGCGGGGTGACAATGTATAGCATTCAGTTACTCCTTTTCCTATTTGAAACCAGTCTGTTGTTCCATATCCAGTTCTAACTGTTGCTTCCTGACCTGCATACAGATTTCTCAAGAGGCAGGTCAGGTGGTCTGTATTCCCATCTCTTTCAGAATTTTCCACAGTTTATTGTGATCCACACAGTCAAGGGCTTTGGCATAGTCAATAAAGCAGAAATCGATGTTTTTCTGGAACTCTCTTGCTTTTTCCATGATCCAGCAGATGTTGGCAATTTGATCTCTGGTTCCTCTGCCTTTTCTAAAACCAGCTTGAATATCTGGAAGCTCACGGTTCACGTATTGTTGAAGCCTGGCTTGGAGAATTTTGAGCATTACTTTACTAGCATGTGAGATGAGTGCAATTGTGCAGTAGTTTGAGCATTCTTTGGCATTGCCTTTCTTTGGGATTAGAATGAAAACTGACCTTTTCCAGTCCTGTGGCCACTGCTGAGTTTTCCAAATTTGATGGCGTATTGAGTGCAGCACTTTCACAGCATCATCTTTCAGAATTTGAAATAGCTCAACTGGAATTCCATCACCCCCACTAGCTTTGTTCGTAGTGATGCTTTCTAAGGCCCACTTGACTTCACATTCCAGATGTCTGGCTCTAGATGAGTGATCACACCAACATGATTATCTGGGTCATGAAGATCTTTTTTGTACAGTCCTTCTGTGTATTCTTGCCACCTCTTCTTAATATCTTCTGCTTCTGTTAGGTCCATACCATTTCTGTTCTTTATCGAGCCCATCCTTGCATGAAATATTCCCTTGGTATCTCTAATTTTCTTGAAGAGATCTCTAGTCTTTCCCAATCTGTTGTTTTCCTCTCTTTCTTTGCACTGATCGCTGAAGAAGGCTTTCTTATCTCTTCTTGCTATTCTTTGGAACTCTGCATTCAGATAGGTATATCTTTCCTTTTCTCCTTTGTTTTTCGCCTCTCTTCTTTTCACAGCTATTTGTAAGGCTTCCCCAGACAGCCATTTTGCTTTTTTGCATTTCTTTTCCATGGGGATGGTCTTGATCCCTGTCTCCTGTACAATGTCACGAACCTCATCCCATAGTTCATCAGGCACTCTATCTATCAGATCTAGGCCCTTAAATCTATTTCTCACTTCCACTGCATAATCATAAGGGATTTGATTTAGGTCATACCTGAATGGTCTAGCAGTTTTCCCTACTTTCTTCAATATAAGTCTGAATTTGGTAATAAGGAGTTCATGATCTGAGCCACAGTCAGCTCCTGGTCTTGTTTTTGTTGCCAGGATAGAGCTTCTCCATCTTTGTCTGCAAAGAAAATAATCAATCTGATTTCGGTGTTGACCATCTGGTGATGTCCATGTGTAGAGTCTTCTCTTGTGTTATTGGAACAGAGTGTTTGCTATGACCAGTGCATTTTCTTGGCAAAACTCTATTACTCTTTGCCCTGCTTCATTCTGCATTCCAAGGCCAAATTTGCCTGTTACTCCAGGTGTTTCTTGACTTCCTACTTTTGCATTCCAGTTCCCTATAATGAAAAGGATATCTTTATTGGGTGTTAGTTCTAAAAGGTCTTGTAGGTCTTCATAGACCGTTCAACTTCAGCTTCTTCAGCGTTACTGGTTGGGGCATAGACTAGGATTACTGTGATATTGAATGCTTTGCCTTGGAAACGAACAGAGATCATTCTGTCGTTTTTGAGATTGCATCCAAGTACTGCATTTCAGACTCTTTTGTTGACCATGATGGCTACTCCATTTCTTCTAAGGGATTCCTGCCCGCAGTAGTAGATATAATGGTCATCTGAGTTAAATTCACCCATTCCAGTCCATTTTAGTTCGCTGATTCCTAGAATATCAATGTTCATTGTTGCCATCTCTTGTTCGACCACTTCCAATTTGCCTTGATTCATGGACCTGACATTCCAGGTTCCTATGCAATATTGCCTTTTACAGCATCGGATCTTGCTTCTATCACCAGTCACATCCACAACTGGATATTGTTTTTGCTTTGGCTCCATCCCTTCATTCTTTCTAGAGTTATTTCTCCACTGATCTCCAGTAGCATGTTGGGCACTTACTGACCTGGGGAGTTCCTCTCTCAGTATCCCATCATTTTGCCTTTTCATACTGTTCATGGGGTTCTCAAGCATACCATGCCACTAATAATCAGGTCCTAGGTTAAAAGGCATAAGTAGCATTTTTTTCCAAAATTAAAGTAAACATTGGCTGTGAAACTATAACTTACATACTCTAGATCTTCTTTCATTTCTCAAGCTTACAAAAAATATTTTATTATAACCCAGGCCGAGTGTCCAAAAATGACATGAGTCAATACCGTTCAATCCCATTCTAAGTATTCTAAGTATTCCTCTAAATTCCTATGACTTACTTTGTACCTTTCTTCTAACACACATTGCATTTAACCATATGTAATGTAATTCTTCTCTCTGGCATTGTTTACGTCCTGCAACCAAAACCATATTGAGGACAGGAGGCACTTATATCATAGAAGTGCTTATATGCATACAGTTTACCATAAAGAAATAAATGTTTTTAACTGAATGAGCAGATGAGTGTGTGGATTAAAAAAAAAAAAAAAGGAAGGAAATGATTGAAAGAGGGAGCTCCAAATGGACTATCCCTACAAATTTAGCTGGGAGAATTCTCATGAGTCTAAGCCAGTACCTAAATTTCCTCAGGACAACATGCTATTTTCACTTTCCTTGTCCCTCTAGTACTGGTACAAAAAATTAATAAACAAATACATATTTATATTAAACATATTTACAAATACATATGTTCTATATGTAGTTGATACAAATTTTTAATGTAAATATGTTGCCATTCAGTTGCTAAGTTATGTCCAACTCTTTGCAACCCATGGACTGCAGCACACCAGGCTTCCCTGTCCTTCGCTAGTTCCTGGAGAGATAATGAAGTCGTGTCCGCTGAGTCAGTGACGTCATCCAACCATCTCATTCTCTGTCACCCCCTTCTCCTCCTGCCTTCAGTCAGCTCTATGTTCACATATATCCCCTCCTCTTGAGCCTCCATCCTATCCCACCCACAATCCCACTTCTCTAGGTCAAAATAGAGCACCGAGCTGAGCTCCCTGTGCTATGCAGCAGCTTCCCACTTCATCTTTTAGTCACTCAGTCATGTCTGACTCTTTGTGACCCCATGGGCTGCAGCCCACCAGGCTTCCCTGTCCTTCACCAAGTTCCAGAGTTTGCTCAAAATCATGCCCATTGAATCACGGATGCCATCCAACCTTCTCATCCTCTGTTGTCCCCTTCTCCTCCTGCCTTCAATCTTTCCCAGCATCAAGGTCTTTTCTAATGAATTGGCTCTTCGCATCAGGTGGCCAAAGTACTGGAGCTTCAGCTTCAGCATCAGTCCTTCCAGTAAAATATTCAGGATTGATTTCCTTTAGGATTCACTGGTTGGATTCCTTGCTGTCCAAGGGACTCTCAAGAGTCTTCTCCAGCACCACAGTCAAAAGCATCAATTCTTCTACACTCAGCCTTCTTTTAGTCCAACTGTCACATCCATACATGACTACTGGAAAAATATAGCTTTGACTATATGGACCTTTGTATGCAAAGCATTTTAATTCATTTTATACATGTTAGTCTGTTTATGTCAGTGCTACTCTCTCAATTCCATCTGTCTCTTTTAACACCTCAGATTCACTCCAGGTTTTCTCACTTGCCTATCTCATGTATCATCTTGGAACCTTAATGCCCTTCTCTGGTGTCACTTTGTCCCCTGGGGGGGCTACAGGTGGCTATGCAGCTGGAAGCCTCTCCTGACTTCACAGCTGTCCCCATAGAGAAAGACCAATATTCTTCCTGCCTCTGAGCAGACTAGAGGCAATTAGTGTCCTGCTTGGTTACTGCCAAATCACTAGGTGAGTGAGAGTTCTCTGAAGAGACTCCTCCACTCAAAGATGGTAAAAAAATGGGAAGGTTCCTCAAATTGGGCTTGCCTCTTTGGGCCCCACAAGCCAAAGACTTCAGTGGATGCTATACACGTCCCTGCACTTGCAAGCTCCTTAAAATTAGGGGCAAGCTTTTCTCCTTGGAAAAGACCCTGATGCTGGGAAAGATAGAAGACAGGAGGAGAAGGGGATGACAGAGGACTAGATGGTTGAGTGGCATCACTGACTCAATGGACATGAGTTTGAGAAACCTCTGTGAGATGGTGAAGGACAGGGAAGCCTGCCATGCTGCAGTCCATGGGGTCACAAGGAGTTGGACACAACTGAACAATTGAACAACAACAAAAGCTTTTGAATTGCTCACAAAACCTAGGACACCATGCGGATTCTGGGGATTTCAAGAGCACCAGATTGGACATGATGTGCAGAGGTCCTGGGACCTCTAAGCTCAGATCAACACACCCTGTCTTTCAGGGAATATAAATTTCTCAGTGAGTGCAGAAACAGTGCACTCCTTGGAGCTCTGTAGTACTCAGGTGGCTACAGTTCCTGAAATTGGGAGGAAAGACACAGTTGTCAAACTTCTTTTAATTGAGCTGAGTAAGCCTGACTTGCTTGAGAGCTCTACAAGGTCCAGAGAATGGTAACAATATTGGCTGCCTGTAGTCTTCAGGTAAAAAATGTATTTTTAAATTAATTTTTATTGGAGTATAATTGCTTTCCCTGGAGAAGGAAATGGCAACCCACTCTAGTATTCTTGCTTGGAGAATTCCATGGACAGAAGAGTCTGGTAGGCTACAGTCCATGGAGTCGTAAAGAGTTGGACACAAGTGAATGACAAGCATTTACTTATTTATACTTGCTGTATAATGTTGTGTTAGTTTCTACTGTACAACAAAGTGAATGAGCCACACACACACATATATATATCCACTCCCTGTTGGGTTTCCTTCCCACTCAGGTCACCACAGTGCATTAAGTAAAGCTCCCTGAGCTGTACAGTATGTTCGCACTAGTTACCTATTTTATACATAATGTAGCAGTGTATATGGGTCAATCACAATCTCTCAATTCCTCATTCATTTATTCAGTAACACTGGTGATTTCTCTCATTTGCCTCAGCTTGATAACTCGCACCACGTGAGCAGGACAGAAGTGAGCAACAACAGTGTCCTCATTTAGGTGGAACAGGTAAGAGCCCTGCAGCCTTGCTAGACACAGGCAGGTGGACATTCCTCTTACTTGGGTCTCTTCACCTGGGAGGTACCTGATATGAGAAAAGCGATAAGGGAAGCCTCCTTGAAAAGCACATCCTTCCAGTTCCATTAGATAATATTTATAAAGTCTCTTTCCTCACTGCAGTCTTCCCTGGAATTTGGAGTGTCAGAAGCAAGGGGGTTGGGGGAATACAAGCATTTCAGAAACTATGGATTTATTCATCCTGAAATGGGAATGTGAGTATTTCTGTCTGCTTCAGGTAGACATTCAGTCTCCATAACAATTCTAGGAAGATGGGTTTTATTATTTCTATTTTATAAATGAAGAAACTTACCAAAGGCACATGTTTACTCAGGTGTCGAATGTGAGTTCTATGTGAGTTCTAGACACACTTCCACAAACAGGCTCGATCATCTAAAAGCTTAGTTGAAAGTTGCTGATCAAGGGTAGGAAGTGTTCCCAGGAGTTGGCCAATGATTATGCCAACCTCACTTTAACATAAATATATACCAAAAATTAGATATTGGTAAATAGATAGATAGGTACGTAGATAGATATATGCATAGATAGATATAGACAGAGAGATATGTTGTCAGTCTAGAAGTGTTAATCATAGTTACTTTCATCATAATGTAATCAATTTCATTAGCAACACAAGAAACCACTCGATTTTGTACGCAAATGTTTATACTTTGAAAAGTGTTTTCTAAATATTCGGAAACACTAGTATGGATAGAGTCAGTCCACCAGTAAAAAGAATTTCTGGGCACTTCCTGGCAGTCCAGTGGTTAGGATTCTGAGCTTCCACTGAGACGATGTGGGTTTGTCCTGATCAGGGAACCAAGATCCCGCATTCTGAATGGCATGGCCAAGAAAAGAATTTTTTTAATTAAAAAGAAAAAATTCTCTCTCATTCCGAGCAGAACCATATATTGGGCATTATGGAGAAACATGGACCGTTTTTTTCTAAATATTTATTTGGCTGTACCAGGTCTTAGTTGCAGCACTCAGGATCTTCCATCTTCCTTGCAGCATGCAGAATCTTTAGTTGCAGTATGTGAACTTAGTTGCAGTGTGTGGGATCTAGGTCCCTGATCAGGAATGGAACCTGGGCCCCCTGCATTGGGAGTGTGGAATCTTAGCTGTCAGACCACCAGGGAAGTCCCTGAATTGTTTTAATTGTTTAAAAGTCTGGGAAAGTTTCATTACTCTAAGGATCTCTTCTCTAACTCCTCGGGTTCCTACTCTAAAATCTTCATCTCCGTCCTCCTGCAAGAGCAGTGAGGGAGCACAGCTGCCTTGAGATTAAACACCACCACCAACAGGACTGTTCCTCAAAGGATGAAGACTGAATGGAGCTAAAGGAAAAGAGGTGAGGACTCCTTGATTCTGGATTATCCTCCCTGTCTTTTTTCAGGTACCAATCAGACACTGAGCTTTTCCTTCTGTGTTCTACAAGACATCCCTGTAGGAAACCTGCAACCTGCTATCATGAAAGTCTACGATTACCATGAGACCAGTGAGTAACAGAGGACTAAGACCCTAAGTTGGAGAAGGAAATGGCAACCTGCTCCAGTACTCTTGTCTGGTATTATCCATGGACAGAGGAGCCTGCTGGGCTACAGTCCATAGGGTTGCAAAGAGTCAGACACAGCTTAGCGACTAAACAACAACAGCAAGGACCCTAAGTTACCTCAATCCATAATAAAGGAATTAGAGTGTGACAGACATGTATAGGTAATTCTTGTTTTCGACATATTCTATTACCTTATTCCTGCTACCTTGGCCTATAAAACTACTATAAAAACTAGCTACAACATAAGTCTGCCAATCATGCAATGATTTCCAAGGGACTCAGAGTTTATGAAGAAATGTTTACAGATAAGGAGATATACAAATCTTCTTTAAAAGATACTTCAACAATGCAAAGTAATAAAAAGTTGGGAGAATTATACAGATATTTATAGGAGAAAATTAGAGCTAGGAAAAGAACAACCCCTTGAATGGTCAATGAAGACCAATCCAAAAAAAAAAAAAAAAAAAAGTCGGGGACTTCCCTGGCGGTCCAGTGGTTAAGACTCTACATTTCCATTTAAGGGGGCTTGGGTTCTATTCCCGCTCAGGGACCTAAGATCCCACCTGCCATGCAGTATTGCAAAAATATTTTTTTTTAATATAAGAATAAAGAAAATAAAAATTTAATTGGAAGATAAAGGATGAATACTCTTCTGATTAGTGGAGATGAACATGCTGAATGTTGCAGACTTGGAAAGAAGGATGAAAAAATATCATGAAGGGAGAAAGAAGCAAATATCAAAGCAGAACTGAGAGGACTCACGCCACATTTAGCTGCATCCTGTACTTTGCTTGAACAACTGCAGTGTGGGCAGCCCTTCACTTCTCCCCCAGAGAAGGGGATTCCTTCAATGATATCAAGAGAGGAAATCCCTCGACATTTTTGTCTATTTCCCCAATTAGCTGGTATTTCTGCAATGATACAATTCCTGCTTCAGTCAAGTGTACAGTTTTTATCTGTGAAAACCTCTCCATGAAATCCTGTCCCATTGAAGCTCCCATTTCTCAAGGTTTTCCCCGCATCGTGTCTTTCAGATGAAGCAGCTTTTGCTGAGTACAGAGGTCCCTGCAACACAGGTAAACAGTCTGTGTTCCAAGTATCAAGTCTTTATTTTGTTCCTAAAGCCAGTCCTCCTAAATACAAAATCATCTATATATTTTTTCACTTGATCTCAGATTCCTCATGCCACATAATAACACAGAAGTATACACTGGGGAGAAGAGTGCTAACTCTCTGAAAGATTTCTTTCTAATTTCTTTACCAGAAGAGTCTGTATTTGTTATACGGTGGATATTTGATGAATCTCAGTCTCAGCCACAGCCAGTTTGGCTTCCTTTAGCAAGACCTGCCCTTCAGCTCCAATTAGAAGTGCATCCAAACCTCTCAAGCCCTAAATTAGCCTGTTCACTTTCTTCTCTTTATAGACACAGAACTAGGAAATATTTGAGGAGAGTAGCATCAGTTCAGTTCATTTCAGTTCAGTCGCTCAGTCGTGTCTGACTCATTGCAACCCCATGACTGCAGCACACCAGGCCTCCTTGTCCATCACCAACTTCCGGAGTTCACTCAAACTCATGTTCATCGAGTCGGTGATGCCATCCAGCCATCTCATCCACTGTCATCCCTTCTTCTCCCCACATTCAATCTTCCCCAGCATCAGGGTCTTTTCAGATGAGTCAGCTCTTCGCATCAGGAAGCCAAAGTATTGGAGTTTCAGCTTCACCATCAGTACTTCCAATGAACATTCAGGACTGATTACCTTTAGGATGGACTGGTTGGACCTCCTTGCAGTCCAAGGGACTCTCAAGAGTCTTATCCAACACCACAGTTCAAAAGCATCAATTCTTCAGCTCTCAGCTTTCTTTATAGTCCAACTCTCACATCCATGATTGACTACAGGAAAAACCATAGCCTTGACTAGACGGAACTTTGTTGGCAAAGTCATGTCTCTGCTTTTTAATATGCTGTCTAGGTTGGTCATAACTTTTCTTCCAAGGAACAAGCATCTTTGAATTTCATGGCTGTAGTCACCATCTGCAGTGATTTTGGAGCTCAAAAAACTAAAGTCTGTCACTGTTTCCATTGTTTGCCTATCTATTTCCTGTGAAGTGATGGGACCAGATGCCATGATCTCAGCTTTCTGAATGTTGAGTTTTAAGCCAACTTTTTCACTTTCTTCTTTCACTTTCATCAAGAGGCTCTTTCGTTCTTCTTAGTAGCATCAGTTCAGTTCAGTTCAGTGGCTCAGTCATGTCTAACTCTTTGCGACCCCATGAATTGCAGCACACCAGGCCTCCCTGTACATCACCAACTCCTGGAGTTCACACAAACTCACGTCCATCAAGTCAGTGATGCCATCCAGCCATCTCATCCTGTCGTCCACTTCTTCTCCTGCCCCCAATCCCTCCCAGCATCAGAGTCTTTCCAGTGAGTCAACTGTTCGCATGAGGTGGCCAAAGTATTGGAGTTTCAGCTTCAGCATCAGTCCTTCCAATGAACACCCAGGACTGATCTTCCTTAAGAATGGACCTGTTGGATCTCCTTGCAGTCCAAGGGACTCTCAAGAGTCTTCTCCAACACCACAGTTCAAAAGCATCAATTATTCAGTGCTCAGCTTTCTTCACAGTCCAACTTTCACATCCATACATGACCACTGGAAAAACCATATCCTTGACTAGATGGACCTTTGTTGGCAAAGTAATGTCTCTGCTTTTCAATATGCTATCTAGGTTGGTCACCACTTTCCCTCTGAGGAGTAAGCATCAAATTTTATGGCTGCAGTCACCATCTGCAGTGATTTTGGAGCCCAAAAAAATAAAGTCTGACACTGTTTCCACTGTTTCCCCATCTATTTCCCATGAAGTGATGGGACCAGATGCCATGATCTTAGTTTTCTGAATGTTGAGCTTTAAGCCAACTTTTTCACTCTCCTCTTTCACTTTCATCAAGAGCCTTTTTAGTTCCTCTTCACTGTCTGCCATAAGGGTGGTGTCATCTGCATATCTGAGGTTATTGATATTTCTCCCAGCAATCTTGATTCAAGCTTGTGCTTCTTACAGCCCAGCGTTTCTCATGATGTACTCTGCAAAGAAGTTAAATAAGCAGGGTGACAATATACAGCCTTGACATACTCCTTTTCCTATCTGGAACCAGTCTGTTGTTCCATGTCCAGTTCTAACTGTTGCTTCCTGACCTGCATATAGGTTTCTCAAGAGGCAGGTCAGGTGGTCTGTATTCCCATCTCTTTCAGAATTTTCCACAGTTTATTGTGATCCACACAGTCAAAGGCTTTGGCATAGTCAATAAAGCAGAAATTGATGTTTTCTGGAACTCTCTTGCTTTTTCCATGATCCAGCAGATGTTGGCAATTAGATCTCTGGTTCCTCTGCCTTTTCTAAAACCAGCTTGAACATCTGGAAGTTCACGGTTCACGTATTGTTGAAGCCTGGCTTGGAGAATTTTGAGCATTACTTTACTAGCATGTGAGATGAGTGCAATTGTGCAGTAGTTTGAGCATTCTTTGGCATTGCCTTTCTTTGGGATTAGAATGAAAACTGAACTTTTCCAGTCCTGTGCCCACTGCTGAGTTTTCCAAATTTGCTGGCATATTGAGTGCAGCACTTTCACAGCATCATCTTTCAGGATTTGAAATAGCTCAACTGGAATTCCATCACCTCCACTAGCTTTGTTCATAGTGATGCTTCCTAAGGCCCACTGAACTTCATATTCCAGGATGTCTGGCTCTAGATGAGTGAGCACACCATCATGATTATCTGGGTCATGAGGATCTTTTTTGTACAGTTCTTCTGTGTATTCTTGCCACCTCTTCTTAATATCTTCTGCTTCTGCTAGGTCCAGACCATTTCTGTCCTTGATCGGCCCATCTTTGCATGAAATGTTCCCTTGGTATCTCTAATTTTCTTGAGATCTCTAGTCTTTCCCATTCTGTTGCTTTCCTCTATTTCTTTGCACTGATAGCTGAGGAAGGCTTTCTTATCTCTTCTTGCTATTCTTTGGAACTCTGCATTCAGGTGCTTATATCTTTCCTTTTCTCCTTTGCTTTTCACTTCTCTTCTTTTCACAGCTATTTGTAAGGCCTCCCCAGACAGCCATTTTGCTTTTTGCATTTCTTTTCCATGGGGATGGTCTTGATCCCTATCTCCTGTACAATGTCACGAACCTCATTCCATAGTTCATCAGGCACTCTATCTATCAGATCTAGGCCCTTAAATCTATTTCTCACTTCCACTGTATAATCATAAGGGATTTGATTTAGGTCATACCTGAATGGTCTAGTGGTTTTCCCTACTTTCTTCCATTTAAATCTGAATTTGGCAATAAGGAGCTCATGATCTGAGCCACAGCCAGCTCCTGGTCTTACTTTTTCTGACTGTATAGAGTTTCTCCATCTTTGGTTGCAAAGAATATAATCAATCTTATTTTGGTGTTGACCATCTGGTGATGTCCATGCGTAGAGTCTTTTCTTGTGTTGTTGGAAGAGGGTGTTTGCTATGACCAGTGCGTTCTCTTGGCAAAATTCTATTAGCCTTTGCCCTGCTTCATTCCATATTCCAAGGCCAAATTTGCCTGTTACTCCAGGTGTTTCTTGACTTCCTACTTTTGCATTCCAGTCCCCTATAATGAAAAGGACATATTTTTTGGGTGTTAGTTCTAAAAGGTCTTATAGGTCTTCATACAGCTTCTTCAGTGTTACTGGTTGGGGCATAGGCTTGGATTACTGTGATATTGAATGGTTTGCCTTGGAAATGAACAGAGATCATTCTGTCGTTTTTGAGATTGCATCCAAGTACTGCATTTTGGACTCTTTTGTTGACTATGATGGCTACTCCATTTCTTCTAAGGGATTCCTGCCCGCAGTAGTAGATATAATGGTCATCTGAGTTAAATTCACTCATTGCAGTCCATTTTAGTTCACTGATTCCTAGAACATCAATGTTCACCATTGCTGTCTCCTGTTTGACCACTTCCAATTTGCCTTGATTCATGGACCTGACATTCCAGATTCCTATGCAATATTGCTCTTTACAGCATCGGACCTTGCTTCTATCACCAGTCACTTCCACAGCTGGGTATTGTTTTTGCTTTGGCTCCATCCCTTCATTCTTTCTGGAGTTATTTCTCCACTGATCTCCAGGAGCATATTGGGCCCCTACCAACCTGTGGAGTTCCTCTTTCAGTATCTTATCATTTTACTTTTCATACTGTTCATAGGGTTCTCAAGACAAGAATATTGAAGTGGTTTTCCATTCCCTTCTGCAGTGGACCACATTCTGTCAGACCTCTCCACCATGACCCACCCGTCTTGGGTGGCCCCACAGGGCATGGCTTAGTTTCATTGAGTTAGACAAGGCTGTGGTCCATGTGATCAGATTGACTAGTTTGTTGTGAGTATGGTTTCAGTGTGTCTGCCCTCTGATGCCCTCTTGCAACACCTACCGTCTTACTTGGGTTTCTCTTACCTTGGATGAGGGGTATCTCTTCACTGCCGCCCCTCTGAATGAACGTGGAGTAGCTCCTCTCGGCCCTCCTTTTTAGTAGCATAATGAGATTTAATTTGAGATAGTAACAAGCAACAGAATGGGGTGAAAGAGGTAAACACAGGTGACAAGGAGATTATAAACTCTTGAGAGTCCCTTGGACTGCCAGGAGATCCAACCAGTCCTTTCTGAAGGAGATCTGCCCTGGGATTTCTTTGGAAGGAATGATGCTAAAGCTGAAACTCCAGTACTTTGGCCACCTCATGTGAAGAGTTGACTCACTGGAAAAGACTTTGATGCTGGGAGGGATGGGGGCAGGAGGAGAAGGGGATGACAGATGATGAGATGGCTGGATGGCATCACCAACTTGATGGACGTGAGTCTGAGTGAACTCCAGGAGTTGGTGATGGACAGGGAGGCCTGGCATGTTGCAGTTCATGGGGCGGCAAAGAGTCAGACACGACTGAGTGACTAAACTGAACTGAGCTGAACTGATTCTCCTGGAAAATGGGATGTGAATATATTCTACTTCTTAAAAGTGATTCTATCATTTTTACCACTTAAAGAAAGCCAAAATTCTTTGCACCAGTCTGACAAGTTCTAGACCAACATGAAAGTCTACAAAGATATTTTAATGTATGGGTCTACCATCAATAGGTTCAGCTTTCTATGCAGTTCTTTTCCCAAGTCCGTTAAAAGCCGTAATTGACAGTCATGGCAAGGCAGGATCAACAATTAATGTGATTAATTATGCATCTTACTTTGATGGTGCTTACAGCCATGAAATTAAAAGACGCTTACCCCTTGGAAGAAAAGTTATGACCAACCTAGATGGCATATTCAAAAGCAGAGACATTACTTTGCCAACAAAGGTCCATCTAGTCAAGGCTATGGTTTTTCCTGTGGTCATGTATGGATGTGAAAGTTGGACTGTGAAGAAGGCTGAGTGCCAAAGAGTTGATGCTTTTGAACTGTGGTGTTGGAGAAGACTCTTGAGAGTCCCTTGGACTGCAAGGAGATCCAACCAGTCCATTCTGAAGGGGATCAACCCTGGGATTTCTTTGGAAGGAATGATGCTAAAGCTGAAACTTCCAGTACTTTGGCCACCTCATGCGAAGAGTTGACTCACTGGAAAATACTTGGTGCTGGGAGGGATTGGGGGTAGGAGGAGAAGGGGACGACCGAGGATGAGATGGCTGGATGTCATCACCAACTTGATGGAGGTGAGTCTGAGTGAACTCTGGGAGTTGGTGATGGACAGGGAGGCCTGGCGTGCTGCGATTCATGGGGTCGCAAAGAGTCGGAGATGACTGAGGGACTGGACTGAACTGAACTGAACTGAACTTTGAACTAACAAGAAGAATGGGGAACTACTAGGTAAGGTTAGACATAAACTGAAAGGATTTTAAAGCATACATACTGATACTGGAGGCACGTATATAACATATACTAAATCCGTGCCTCCAATCCTGAGCATTATAGTGAAAAGACCATCGTGGATATTCTGCTAGTTTTCTTTTCTTTTTTTTTTTTTTTTTTAACGTGCTTCCGCTACACTTGTGCCTGATCTGATACCTTAGCAAAAGCCCAAGATGCCTCTTTTCACGCACAGTAATGAAACTGCCACTGGGTGGCAGCAGAGGATAAGAAAATATGAGTACTGCCAAATGGCAAAAAAATTAAAAGTTAGGCAAGGGAAGAGAGAAGGAGAGGAATAAAATAATCACGGAGATTTTATAGTAAGAAGATAACAAAGCAAGGTAACTAGCACACATATTGTCCTTACTGGTCCACAGAATTGCATTCCGGGAGTAGTGACTCTGTGTGTGTGTGTGTGTGTGTGTGTGTGTGTGTGTGTGTGTGTGTGTGTGTATAGGGGGCACATTTTTCACACTTTAACATCTCTGAAATTGGGACACATCCTACAGTGGATAATTTCTATTTTATTTTGTATTGTTGCATAACAAATCACTCCAAAATTCAATAAGCTTAAAAAGCAACAATTTTATTGTATTTTACAGTTTCATGGATTGACTGAGCTTCTCCAGGGGGTTCTTCAGATGGTCCTGCCAGGGGTCTCTCATGAAACTGCAGGCTGAAAGGACCTGGGACTGGACTTTTCCAAAAGCTTCCCTGGGATTCTTGGGCAGCTGGGGTCTGCCCCCTCTCTATGTAGCTCAGGGCTCCTCCTTGTGTCTTCTCCAGCAGGGTTCCTGGACCTGTTACAGGGCAATTCAGTGCTCCCAAGAAACAAAGCAGAAACCAAAACATTACTAATGAACAACCCCAGAAGTCACATAGAATCACTTTTATTACATTCCGTTGATCAAGAGCATCACAGGGTCCAGCTTGTATTCAAGAGAAAGTGAAACAGACTCTGTCGGGAAGGAGTAGTAAGATCACGTTACAGAAGACCATGCAGATGAAGGAATTGTTGTAGCCACCTTTGGAAACATTTCCTAAATCTGCCATTTGATTACAAAATCACTTTTTCCCCCACATAGAAAATACTTTTAGCCTCTCCCCAGAAATTCTCACCTTATTACGGATGCACTAGGATCTCAGCATCAAAATCAGGTGTGAATACGGTTTGTGGGTGAAGCTCCTTAAGTACTACTCTTCAAGTATAGATCCTGAAGAAATCTGGTGGGGTTTTGGGGGGGGTTTATTTGTTTGTTTGTTTGTTTTGGGTTCTTTGTGAGGTTTTTGGGGCCATGCTACATGGCTTGCAGGATTTTAGTTCCCTAACTGCAGATTGAATTCAGGCTCCTGCAGGGAAAGCACAAGGCCAAACGATTGGACCGCCAGGGAATCCCTAGTTGCTAAAGAAATCTGAACTTACAAGACATCTGTACACAAACTCAATAAATGATGAGAAAACAAAGAAAGGTGAGTGCAATAAATATTCAGTCCAGAATGAAAACTAGGGAAAATGGACTCTAGTTCTTGATGGGGGAATGACAAGGACAAAAGAACCTGTGGTTCATTATTATATACACTTCAAATAGGTATAGTGCATGGTTCATCACCTATACGCAATGAAGGCATTTGCTTCTTTGTTTTTAAAGATCATGTTCGATGGGAGACGGGCAGCCATCTTTGGAAACAAGTCTGACACAGCGTTTTACACAATAGCTGTCAGGCAGTCAACATTCCTTCTTCATGTATGAACTTGGCTGCTTTCCCATTGACCTTCCCATTAAACAGCTTTAATCTCCCAGTGTTTTAGTCAGTGAGTCATTTGAAAAAGGAACTGGAATTCTGATTGTTGTTTGAAACCCTCCCGTGACAACTCCTAGTCAGGTCAAAAAAGTGTTAGCTTGAAGACCGACCAAATGGTTGTCAGCTTGGCAACCATCTCAGAGACAATGGTGAGGCACTCTTAGGAAATGCTGCATTGGCAGCAGCCACGTGATATACAAAAGGACACAGAGTATAAAAGGTGATTCAGATGAAATGCCCTCTAATGGAAATAAGTTTTAGGAATATTGAATGCTGGATGTAGGCCTGGGAGGGAGGCACAGAACAGAAGAGCTAGCTAACATTCCAAATACGTCATTGCTACATTTCAGGCAAATAGTGGAAAAGCTCTTGATTTCCAATCTAGTGTTCTCTGGAGAACACTAAGATTTCCTGACTTGGATAACCCAACACAGAAGGCACTTAGACAGGAAAATGGACAGTATGGCTTTTGTCTTTCCAAATGGGGTAGGGGATTAGATGACATTTGTTTATTAAGGACAGAAGCAGCCTGGGGACCTAGCACTACATCAGGGGCTTTATGATAATTCTGTGCCATCTACTAGATGCACTCTTCTTCACCTTTTGGCCATGCCAAATGACATGTGGGATCTTAGTTCCCCAGCCAGGAATCAAACCTGGGCCCTCTGCATCGGGAGCACAGAGTCTTAACC
Organism: Ovis aries; assembly: GCF_016772045.2. Lineage (NCBI taxonomy): Eukaryota > Metazoa > Chordata > Mammalia > Artiodactyla > Bovidae > Ovis > Ovis aries. The sequence goes on from NC_056056.1 coordinate 206,563,222, forward strand.
AGTGGACCACCAGGAAAGTCCCTGTGCCATACAGTGAAATTACATAGTGTATGTGACTATGAACCATTCCAAAATGATACCAAGATTAGCACTTGATTCTACCTGCATCTTCTCCTTTCTCTCTTAATTTTTGGAAAGCTTAATTTTCTGTAATCAGTTGTCACCTTTCTATTAAAAATATGATGTGTTTCTGTTTTATTCTGTTTTGTTCTTTTCTTCATTACTGACATGTGCTACAGCTGATACTTTACTTTCCTTGCCACTTAATGTTATGCTTTTTGTTCATATTCACTCACTGTCATTCTAGGGCTAGAGTTAATAATTGGCAGTGACCTGAATACAGTGTACAAGCAGGCTGACTAATCAAATGATCCTAGATTTCTGTTTGAAAATGTCTGGTGACAAAGGGAATGATTCACCACAAATGAACTATTCGGGGATCTGAGTCTAGTCAAAATGACACACGAATTTTTCTAGAAACAAGATAAGTGATTGGATAATAGATTCTACCCATTCAGTTCAGTTCAGTCGCTCAGTCGTGTCTGACTCTTGCGACCCCATGAATCGCAGCACGCCAGGCCTCCCTGCTCATCACCATCTTCGGAGTTCACTCAGACTCACGTCCATCAAGTCCGTGATGCCATCCAGCCATCTCATCCTCGGTCGTCCCCTTCTCCTCCTGCCTTCAATCCCTCCCAGCATCAGAGTTTTTTCCAATGAGTCAACTCTTCTCATGAAGTGGCCAGAGTACTGGAGTTTCAGCCTTAGCATCATTCCTTCCAAAGAAATCCCAGGGTTGATCTCCTTCAGAATGGACTGGTTGGATCTCCTTGCAGTCCAAGGGACCCTCAAGAGTCTTCTCCAACACCGCAGTTCAAAAGCATCAACTCTTTGGCACTCAGCCTTCTTCACAGTCCAAATCTCACATCCATACATGACCAGAGGAAAAACCATAGCCTTGACTAGATGGACCTTTGTTGGCAAAGTAATGTCTCTGCTTTTCAATATGCTATCTAGGTTGGAAATAACTTTCCTTCCAAGGAGTAAGCATCTTTTAATTTCATGGCTGCAATCACCATCTGCAGTGATTCTGCAGCCCAAAACAATAAAGTCTGACACTGTTTCCACTGTTTCCCCATCTATTTCCCTTGAAGTGATGGTACCGGATGCCATGATCTTCGTTTTCTGAATGTTGAGCTTTAAGACAACTTTTTCACTCTCCTCTTTCACTTTCATCAAGAGCCTTTTTAGCTTCTCTTCACTTTCTGCCATAAGGGTGGTGTCATCTGCATATCTGAGGTTATTGATATTTCTTCCTGCAACCTTGATTCAAGCTTATGTTTCTTCCAGTCCAGCATTTCTCATGATGTATTCTGCATAGAAGTTAAATAAGCAGGGTGACAATATACAGCCTTGACATACTCCTTTTCCTATTTGGAACCAGTCTGTTGTTCCATGTCCAGTTCTAACTGTTGCTTCCTGACCTGCATACAGATTTCTTAAAAGGCAGGTCAGGTGGTCTGGTATTCCCATCTCTTTCAGAATTTTCCACAGTTTATCGTGATCCACACAGTCAAAGGCTTTGGCATAGTCAATAAAGCAAAAATCGATGTCTTTCTGGAACTCTCTTGCTTTTTCCATGATCCAGGGGATGTTGGCAATTTGATCTCTGGTTCCTCTGCCTATTCTAAAACCTACTTGAACATCAGGGAGTTCACGGTTCACGTATTGCTGAAGCCTGGCTTGGAGAATTTTGAGCATTACTTTATTAGCATGTGAGATGAGTGCAATTGTGCGGTAGTTTGAGCATGCTTTGGTGTTGCCTTTCTTTGGAATTGGATTGAAAACTGAACTTTTCCAGTCCTGTGGCCACTGCTGAGTTTTCCAAATTTGCTGGCATATTGAGTGCAGCACTTTCACAGCATCATCTTTCAGGATTTGAAACAGCTCAATTGGAATTCCATCACCTCCACCAGCTTTGTTCATAGTGATGCTATCTAAGGCCCACTTGACTTCACATCCAAGATGTCTGGTTCTAGATTAGTGATCACATCATCATGACTATCTGGGTCGTGAAGATCTTTTTTGTACAGTTCTTCTGTGTATTCTTGCCACCTCTTCTTAATATGTTCTGCTTCTGTTAGGTCCAGACCATTTCTGTCCTTTATCGAGCCCATCTTTGCATGAAATGTTCCCTTGGTATCTCTAATTTTCTTGAAGAGATCTCTAGTCTTTCCCAATCTGTTGTTTTCCTCTATTTCTTTGCATTGATCACTGAAGAAGGCTTTCTTATCTCTTCTTGCTATTCTTTGGAACTCTGCATTCAGATGCCTATATCTTTCCTTTTCTCCTTTGTTTTCGCCTCTCTTCTCTTCACAGCTATTTGTAAGGCCTCCCCAGACAGCCATTTTGCTTTTTTGCATTTCTTTTCCATGGGGATGATCTTGATCCCTGTCTCCTGCACAATGTCACGAACTTCATTCCATAGTTCATCAGGCACTCTATCGATCAGATCTAGGCCCTTAAATCTATTACTCACTTCCAATGTATAATCATAAGGGATTTGATTTAGATCAAACCTGAGTGGTCTAGTGGTTTTCCCTACTTTCTTCAATTTAAGTCTGAATTTGGTAATGAGTTCATGATCTGAGCCACAGTCTGCTCCTGGTCTTGTTTTTGTTAACTGTATAGAGCTCCATCTTTGGCTGCATAGAATATAATCAATCTGATTTTGGTGTTGACCATCTGGTGATGTCCATGTGTAGAGTCTTGTGTTGTGTTGTTGGAAGAGGGTGTTTGCTATGACCAGGTGCGGCGGCCGGAAGGAAACACCCCACGTCCGAGGTCAGGGGCGGCCTGGAGAAGCCACCTCGCGCCCGAGGCCAGGGGCAGTGACTCTGAGGAGCCACCCGGAGCCCAAGGCCAAGGGCGGCAGCTGGAAGGAGCCACCCATGCCCGAGGCCAGGGCCCACAGCTGGGAGGAGCAACCCAAGGAGCAGTGGCTGCGTAGGCGCAGGAGGGCCTAGAGGAGCTATCCCAAGTTGAAGGTCAGGAACGGTGGCGGTAAGGAGATACCCCTCATCCAAGGTAAGGAGCAGCGGTGGTGCTTTGCTGGAGCAGCCGTGAAGAGATACCCCACATCCAAGGTAAGAGAAACCCAAGTAAGATGGTAGGTGTTGCAAGAGGGCATCAGAGGGCAGACACACTGAAACCATACTCACAACAAACTAGTCAATCTAATCACACTAGAACCACAGCCTTGCCTAACTCAATGAAACCAAGCCATGCCTGAGGGGCAACCCAACACGGGCGGGTCATGGTGGAGAGGTCTGACAGAATGTGGTCCACTGGAGAAGGAATGGCAAGCCACTTCAGTATTCTTGCCTTGAGAACCCCATGGACAGTAGGAAAAGGCAAAATGATAGGATACCAAAAGAGGAACTCCCCAGGTCATTAGGTGCCCAATATGCTACTGGACATCAGAGGACAAATAACTACAGAAAGAACAAAGGGATGGAGCCAAAGCAAAACCAATACCCAGTTGTGGATATGACTGGTGATAGAAGCAAGATCCGATACTATAAAGAGCAATATTGCATAGGAACCTGGAATGTCAGGTCCATGAATCAGGGCAAATTGGAAGTGGTCGAACAAGAGATGGCAAGGGTGAACGTCAACATTCTAGGAATCAGCGAACTAAAATGGACTGGAATGGGTGAATTTAACTTAGATGACCATTGTATCTACTACTGCGGGCAGGAATCCCTCAGAAGAAATGGAGTAGCCATCATGGTCAACAAAAGAGTCCAAAATGCAGTACCTGGATGCAATCGCATAATCGACAGAATGATCTCTGTTCGTCTCCAAGGCAAACCATTCAATATCACAGTTATCCAAGTCTATACCCCAACCAGTAATGCTGAAGAAGCTGAAGTTGAACAGTTTCATGAAGACTTACAAGACCTTTTAGAACTAACACCCAAAAAAGATGTCCTTTTCATTACAGGGGACTGGAATGCAAATGTAGGAAGTCAAGAAACACCTGGAGTAACAGGCAAATTTGGCCTTGGAATGAATTCTACCCATGACTGATCATTTAAAAATAAAACAGACAAAAACCTGAAAGAGCAGTCTTTAACTCAATACCCTCTGAATGACCTTGGACAGAGTACTTTAGCAATTCTTAGATCAGGGCAATCATCGACTTTGACCACAAGAGGGCAGTTAAAATCACAAGAGATCATCATACATGTTTGTTTGTTTTATTAAAAATCCGAAATCTGGGTATGTAAACTGAACTTGTTCAGATAAGCTAGTTCATTATATTTTTAGTTTGTTTTTTGATTTAATGATGTTTCCCTTGCAGAATTTTGCCGTTTTCTGCTACACATCAACAAGAATCATCCATAGGTACACCCATGTCCCCTCCCTTTTGAACCTCCCTCCCACCTCCCTCCCATCCCGCCCTTCTAGATTCTCACAGAGCCCCTGCTTGAGTTCCCTGAGTCATACAGCAAATTCCCATTGGCTATCTATTTCACATGTGGTATTGTAAATTTCCATGTTACTCTCTCCATACATCTCACCCTCTCCTTCCTCTCCTCTGCACCCCCACCCCCAACCCTGTGTCCATAGGTCTGTTCTCTATGTCTGCTTCTCCATTGCTGCCCTGAAAGTAAACTCCTCAGCACCATCTTTTTAAAGTGGATTGGAAAGAGAAGGAAGCAAGGAAAGGATTGTGCTTGTTGTTCAATCTCTAAATCGTCTTCAACTCTTTGTGACCCCATGACCTGCAGCATGCCAGGCTTGCCTTTCCTTCATTATCTCCCTGAGTTTGCTCAAAGTCACGTGATAGAAAAAAATGAATTTTAATTTTTAAAAAAACCTAAGTTTATACATGTGCAGAAACCAAATAAAATCTTTCTGTCACTCCTCAATGTCTGAGTACACAAATTAATACCAAAAGTTTAATTCAATTTGAAACAAAATTTCAATCTTATAAAATTTCTGGCTACATTCCTCTGGCTTCTGAGTCTTGTTTTCACAGACCAGCAGTGGGGAAGTGAGGCAGCCCTCTGGCCTCTGGAGTTAGGGATTGGAAGAACAAAGTCTTTTTTACTGGTACTCTGTTAGCTAGCTATCACTTTGTGTGACTGATACCTGTGGTGGTCCTTTGATGTGTCATCTCAGCTAGGCAATAGTCCCCAGTCATTCAAAAAACACTGGTTTTGTTTGTTTGTTTGTTTGTTTTTGGGGGGTGGGGGTGTGGCACCCTGCAGTATGTGGGATCTTGGTTCCCCGACCAGGGTTTAAATCCTCACCTCCAACAATGGAAGCGCAGTCTTAACCACTGGACTGCCAGGGAAGCCCATCGCACTAGTCTAGATGTTGCTGTGAAGGTGTGCTTCCCAGGTGGCATTAGTGTTAAAGAACCCCCTGGCAATGCAGGAGATGCTGGAGACACCGGTTTGATTCCTGAGTCAGGAAGATCCCCTGGTGGAGGGCATGGCAACCCACTCCAGTATTTTTGCCTGGAGAATTCCATGGACAGAGGAAACTGCCAGACTATAGTCCATAGAGGTGCAAAGAGTTGGACACAACTGAAGTAACTCAGCACACACACACATATGCAAAGTCTATATAACCAGTTGACTTTAAGTAAGGGAGATTACCATAATCTGGGTGGGATAGATTCAATCAGTTGACAGGCCTTAAGAGCAGAATTCAAGTTTCCCTGATGAAGAAGAAATTCCTCCTGGGGACAGCAGTGTCCCCAGGCTGCCCTTCCTGATAGCCTGCCCTTTGAGTTTTGGACTTGCCTACTTGGCCCCACAATTGCCTGAACCAATTCTGTGAAATATATATATTTTTAAATGTATCTCCTACTGGCTCTGCTTCTTTTGTTGAACCTGCACTGATATGATCCCCAGATACTAGTGGGTTTCAGGAGATCCTACACACAGCCAGAAACACCCCTGAGGAATTTCCACCCTGCATCATTTCCTGATACAGGTGATATGCTCTCTGGAGGGCCTCTTCACTCATGGCCAAACGTTCCACAGGACCTCTTTCTCCTGGCGTCCCCTTTGTAGACAACTCAAACCCCATTAACTTCTTCTGTTTCCTCTGGGCCTGGGGTGCTCCTATACCCACTGAACAAATGGTGAAATTGAACTGGCATCCACTGCATCTGCCCCTCCTTACCCTCGCATGAGGGGCAATTTCAGCTAGCTTCCCGCCACCAAACCTCTCCAGGCAACATTCAGATGGAAGTGTCTATGCCGTCCACAACAGGGCACTTAGGTCGAGTTCTTACAAGCACTCTCTTGCTCTCCAGTCAGCCCTGGGTCTACAAATTTCCAGAGCTGAGCCATACAGACTGGGAAGGACTGTGTCCACCTCCAGCAAGCAGAGGCTGTCCTAGTTCCTCCCTAACTTGGCCTGGGCTGAAGGAGGGGAAACACGCCAGCAATCTCATCATCCACAGATTCCCTCAAAAAATTTGCCTCTGTAATTGGTTTTGAATTTTTCATTATATGTGCTGTGGGTAACTGTCCCCAGACCCATTTAGAAAGTCCTATGCGGTGTGTCCAAGGACTGTCTTTGGAACACAAGATTTCTTATCACCTACTATTCTTAGCTTGCCTATATGCAGGTCAGGAAGCAACAGTTAGAACTGGACATGGAACAACAGACTGGTTCCAAATAGGAAAAGGAGTACATCAAGGCTGTATAATGTCACCCTGCTTATTTAACTTATATGCAGCATACATCATGAGAAACACTGGACTGGAAGAAACACAAGCTGTTATCAAGACTGCTGGGAGAAATATAAAAAACCTCAGATATACAGATGACACCATCCTTATGGCAGAAAGTGAAGAGGAATTAAATTGATGAAAGTGAAAGAGGAGAGTGAAAAAGTTGGCTTAAAGCTCAACATTAAGAAAATGAAGATCATGGAATCTGGTCCCATCACTTCATGGGGAATAGATGGCGAAACAGTGTCAGACTTTATTTTGGGGGCCTCCAAAATCACTTCAGATGGTGACTGCAGCCATGAAATTAAAAGATGATTACTTCTTGGAAGGAAAGTTATGACCAACCTAGATAGCATATTCAAAAGCAGAGACATTACTTTGCCAGCAAAGGTCTGTCCAGTCAAGGATACAGTCTTCCCAGTGGTCATGTATGGATATGAAAGTTGGACTGTGAAGAAAACTGAGCACTGAAGAACTGATGCTTTTGAACTGTGGTGTTGGAGAAGACTCTTGAGAGTCCCTTGGACTGCAAGGAGATCTAACTAGTCCATCCTAAAGGATATCAGTCCTGGGTGTTCGTTGGAAGGACTGATGCTGAAGCTGAAACTCCAATAGTTTGGCCACCTCATGTGAACAACTGACTCATTGGAAAGGCCCCTGATGCTGGGAGGGATTGGGGGCAGGAGAAGAAGGGACAACAGAGGATGAGATGGCTGGATGGCATCACCAACTCGATGGACATGAGTATGAGTGAACTCCGGGAGTTGGTGATGGACAGGGAGGCCTGGCGTGCTGCGATTCATGGGGTCACAAAGAGTCGGACATGACTGAGCGACTGAACTGAACTGAACTGAACTGATTCTCAGCTTTAGGTTTCAGCCAAAATTTTGAGACCACAGGAAAAAAAGTTTTGCTGATATTCTATTTCTCTCATCAATGGGGACGTTCTTGCACTCTCAAAAAAAAAAAATCAATTATTCATAGGTGATCTTCTATCTGGAATTTTGTGTCTTCAAAGAATATTCCCAGGTTGCTCTTGGCTCTCAACAGCATTGTCTACTACTGACTCTGTTCTTAGTCTAGAGATATTTCTTAAGTCCCCAAGTCTGTCAGTGAATGTATATAGTGCTGTATATTACAGATTCTTAAAGCCTCCTGGATGCACCTTCACACATATAACTACTGCACTCATTCCCCTGTTTCTCCAGCAAATGCACCAATTTTCCATCCTTCTTGACACACAATGTCAATTCCAGTTAATTCCTGGTATTTCTATGATTATGCCTTTCACTGGAGGTCAGTTGTTTTATATTTTCCTTTAACTAATTTAATCTTAGAATGGAGAATAAAGGATTTCAAAGGACATAAACAGAAAAATTACAAACTAAGACAAAATACTTTCAGCCTGTATTACACACAAATGGCTCATTTATTTAGTATATAAAGAACTTTCTCTCACACATTATTTAAGAAAAGATCAATCACCCAATCTCTTTTTTAAAAAAGGATATAGGCTATGAACTGTCAGATCATAGAAAAGGAAATACAAATGACTTGTAAGCATGTAAAAAGATAATTCTTAGTAAGAGAAATACAAATTAAAACCACAGTGAGAAACTGTTTTTCACCTCTCTAACTAGCAAAGATCAAAACGTTTGATGAAAAACTACATTGGTAAAGATGTAAAGGAAAATGAAACTTGTCATGCATTGCTGGAGAGACTACAAATCTGAAGATTTATGTACAATTGAAAGTGAAAACTGCTCAGTCGTGTCTGACTCTTTGCAACCCCATGGACTATACAGTCCATGGAATTCTCCAGGCCAGAATAGTGGAGTGGGTAGCCTTTCCCTTCTCCAGGGGATCTTCCCAACACAGGGATCGAACCCAGGTCTCCCACATTGCAGGCGGATTCTTTACCAGCTGAACCACCAGTACAATTGAGAAAGCCTACAAATACTCAAAAAGCAAGAAATTACATCTGTAGAAATATAGTCATTGCAGCATTGTTTGTAAAGGCAAAAGAAA